>NW_028186341.1:259513-304429 GCF_003343005.1 Rhea americana
GGGGGCCTCAGGGCGGGCACTCGCACGGGTGTGCGCACACACGCGTGCATGCACAGCGCTGCTTCGCTGCGCACCAGGGCGTGCACACATGTGTGCGCACGTGCAGCGCTGCTTCGCTACACACCAGGGCGTGCACACGTGTGCACACATGTGCAGCGCTGCTTTGCTGCACACTGGGGTGTGCACACGTGTGCGCACACATGAGCACATGCAGCGCTGCTTCGCTGCACACTGGGGCGTGCACACGTGTGTGCACACATGAGCACATGCAGCGCTGCTTCGCTGCGCACCAGGGCGTGCACATGTGTGCGCACACATGAGCACACGTGGCGCTGCTTTGCTGCGCACCAGGGTGTGCACACGTGTGCGCACACATGAGCACACGCAGCGCTGCTTTGCTGCGCACCAGGGTGTGCACACGTGTGTGCGCACGTGCAGCGCTGCTTCGCTACACACCAGGGCGTGCACACGTGTGTGCACACATGAGCACACACAGCGCTGCTTCGCTGCGCACCAGGGCGTGCACACACGTGTGCGCACACGCAGGTACATGCGCAGCGCTGCTTCGCTGCACACCAGGGTGTGCACGCGTGCACACTCCTTCGCACAGCCGTTCCCCTCGACACGTGCGCGCACACGCGCGGGTGTGCGCCGGGGCTGACCGTGCACCCGCGCGTGCCCGCGGCGGCGCCCAGCCCTGGGGGGCCACGCTGGCGCGGGACGCGCCGCCCTCCGGCGCGCAGCCTCCGGCGCGCCCAGCGCTTTATTGCTGTTGGCAGCGCCGCTTCCTGTTTTTCCTCTCGGAAAGCGCCGTTGCTCAACGCCGCGGGGCCCCRGCCGACGGCGGCGAGGAAACCCCGGGGCCCGGCTCCTCCCGGCCGAGCTCGGGGCGGCCGGCCGGCGCGGAGGCTCCAGCAGAGAGCCGGCAGCTCRCGGCAGCGCCGCCGCGCGAGCCGGCGACCGGGGCCGTCGCCGGGATTTGGGCGGGTGACGCTGTTCCCTGCGAGCTGCCCGGCTGGACGCGGGGGCGAGCGGCTTCCCCCGCGCCGTGCCGGGGGAGGACGGGGGGGACGCTCGTCGCCGCTGGGGTTTTTGCAAGCTCGAGCCGTCGCCTGCCGCTCGAGAGGGGCTGCTGGGGCAGAGACGCGTGTGCACGGGGGTGCACGCCCGCCCGCCCGAGCGTGCGCACGCCCACGCCCACGTGCAGCCGGGGGGGGGGACAGACGGGGACGCAGCCCCCGGGGGTGACGCGCGGGGTGTTTGGGGACGCCGGGCGGGGAGGGACGGCRGCAGCGGCGGGCGCCCGAGCCAAGCACAACACTCTGCAGCTGCAGGGCCCGGCCGGGCGCTGGCCCTCGCGCGTGACGAGCCGCGGGGTCGGCGGCCTCGGCAGACGCCCTGCTGCCCGTGAAAGGGCCCATTGACTGCAGCGAGGAGGAGGAGGAGGAGGCGGCCGAGGCCCTTCGGCTCCGAGCCCGCGCCGCCCCAAGGAAAGGGGCTGCCGCACTCCCGCGTGCCTCAGTTTCCCCTCCACGGCGGGGTGGGAGGCCCGAGCRTGACGTCCCCCCGCGGCTGGGAGACCCCCGCGTCCCCCCGGCAGCGCCGCTCTCGCGGCTGGGCTCCGTCAGCCGCCCCCGGGTTTCCGAGGTCGGGAGATGCTGGCGGAGGGAGGCATCCGGCTCCATCCCCGTCACGGAAGGGGATGCGGGAAACCTGCTAGGGGCCGAGAGCTAGCTGGGGCCCAGCCGAGCCGCGCTCGCGTGCGGGGCCCCCGCCGGCAGCCACGCTGCGCACTGCTTCTCGYCCTCGCGCGGGAAGGAAACACAAACCGGGCTAGGAGGGACGAGGCAGCAACGCACCCAAGGCCTGGGAAACGCAGGGAGCAGCGCGGGCGGGAGCAAAGGCTGTTGCGAACGCCCACGCTGGTCCCTCTGCCGCCCCGGAGCGGGGCCACGACGGGGAAAGGCTGCGCGAAGGAAGCRCAGCTCTCCCGGGAAGGCTCGAGCAGCAGAGGAGGAGGAAGCCCTGAGGCAGCAGCAGCAGGGTCCAGGATATTTAATCCTGCACCTTCAGAGGTAGTAAAACAAGAGTATCTCAAACCACACGTTTACCAGCATAGGGCAAGTAAAGGTGGTTTTAGGACCGAGTGTTTTTAGGCCTTCAAAAACACCCAAAGGCCGAGGCCCGCTCCTTCCGCTCCGAGCGGCGGGCAGCCAAGCCAGACAGCAGGGCTGCAGCACCGGGGGCCGCGTGCCACCGAGCCCCGCGAACAAGCCCTGCGCAGACAGCTGGGCAGCGCAGGCAGGTCCAACCCAAACGCCCAGGCGCCCGGCCGGGAGGAAGGCAGCTGCCTCTTGCAGCCTCGCCCTGCTCCTTCTCATTGCAGCTCTGCTCCACGTTAGCTCCCACCGGGTCAGTCAACTTCATGCTGCCCGGAGGAGCAGTTCCACTGACACTTCCAGCTCTGCTCATCTTCAGGCATCAACACAAGCAGGCGAACCTGTCTTAAAAGCGTATTTTACCACCATGGTATGAATTTAATTGCRACATATATACAGGTGCTGCAGCAATTACCATGATCATTTCATACAGACTTATCCACAATACCTTACAGAGTGTCAGTCAAGAACTTTGAACTGAACAGGTTTAGATGCTGTGCAAAACTCAACTCTTCTTCACAAGCTTCTCTCTGCAAAAAAGGTTTCCAAGGAAGAGCCCAGAAATGAAATGTAATTATATATATATAAAAAAAAAAATGCAGTGTGGGACTATTCTCATCTTAYGCTAGGGGTGCAAATCTCAGCCCGTGTTAATTTGCTCAGCTGGGCTGCAACATCAGCCAAGCTCAGCCTTCATGATCTGTAGTTCTGTATTCAGTGAATAGCTACAAACTGCTGGATTTACTACCAGCAAGGGCTCAGTAGGTCTGCAAAGCAGCTGTTAGCTTGTCAAAGATCAGGCACCCCAATTTTATAGGGATCCTCCAGCCTTGCTGACAATCACCGACATAAACAGAATAGTTAGGCAGTCAGCAGTGTCGCTTTGGGGCTTGCTTACATACCGGTAACACAGAGTTGTCACTGGCAATGCTTTTTGAGTCACTGCTGACAGGACATCAATGAGACAGCATTATTTGTTTTCTTTTCTTAAATCTCATTAGATTAAAAGCTATACCAATACCTTTCCCATAATAAATATCATTGTCTTTGTAGAACTGAAATTCTACTCTTTTTTTCTTCTACTCATGTCCCTTAAAGAGATGTATGTGCAGGCATGTAGATCTTCTCTGTTCAGATGTTGTCCATGCCACAGAGCTGGTGAGACTGCCAGGAGGAACCAACTAGGTTCTGAAGAAATGAAGTCAGTTTGCTTTTTTTCCTTTTTTTTTTTTTTGGCATTCTTGTTGATGGTCACACATTAAGACATCCCAAATCCCGTTACAGTTGAGAAAGGAGAGAGACCTTATTTACATGAAGTCATCTGAATCGTTGCCATCCTGTAGAAAAACAGACAAATCAGGATCATTGTGCATGTTAAAATGGAAAGTGATGAAATGGTGTATTCAGTAGAATTCCAGAATTGCCATTTATTTTGGTTTCCTGCCATTTCAGTACCAAAGTCAGACCAGACAGACACTCAACAACAGGTCTGGAGTGGGAACAGCCCCGGGTGAGGCACTGCATTACGAAACAGCAGCTGCTTGGGTCAAGTCCTGCTGCCCCTGCAGTGCATCTCCCCTCTGCAACTGCAACCTATGTGCTCTGACTTAGGAGGAAGCAGAGATCAGGCTCCCACCAGGAGCTGACTCTTTCAAATCCAGCAGCAGAAGGAAAGCAGCCTGGTGTCACGTGAGGCTCAGATGCAGAAGAGAGAGGAAACTTGCCCCCCACACAGCGTTTTCCACTGTCTCTCTGCCCAGCCCAGATGTGTCACCAATCAGGCAGAGTCTGCTTGTGCGTGTCAGGAGGCGCTCACACTGCAACACAATTCCCCACAATGTCACAGGGGATCTGCCTGCCAGCCAGCAGCAAATCAAGAATTCACAAAAATCATGTACTCCTCTAACAGTTAATCAAGGAGTATGATACAAGAGAGATTTTAAACTGAGGGTCACTCAGATGAGCTCCAAATTCTGTTTGCCCAAGATCTACCCAAGGGGGAAGCCGCAGACATGCCAGACCTCAGGCAAAGCACAAATGCACCGCGTACATCAGGACCTCTTCTGAACTTCAGCCTCCAGCTCGCATGCAATCCACCTCCTCTTCTCCCTCCTGCTTGCTCATGCTGCGCTCTGGTTTGGCTCCAGTTCTTTTGTTTCCTACTTTCAGACTGCAGCCACAGCATGCTGCTCTGTTCCCAGGCTGAAAACTGTTTGCTCTAACCAATGTAGCCCTTCAAGCTTTTTCTTCTGCCCCTTAGCACCTACAGTCTTCTCTCCTTGAACTGCTGTCCTTGCATCTGTGGTTTATTTCTTGTTAAAAGTATGCATTTTTCCCCTCTCTTCAAGCAATGGTATGGCACCTGCAGTTCATCTCTGCCTTTAGGGGGACCTTCTCTGCTCAWAAGACAAGTCAAATTTTGCCCAAGCAGTTCACAAGGACAGCAAAGTCCACAGCTCCACTTAAAGCTCTAACTGTTCTTTCACTTCGGTGGGAGAACTTAGCACGCACATTACAAACAGCACAGGCTCACAACAGGATCATCTCCGAAAGCAGAGCAGAGGAGCAATGTCCTTGAATTAAAAGGCACAAAAAAAAGATGTGCTGTATCATGCAGCAGTTGCTAAAAACAGACTGTCAGGCTGGGAGCTGTTCGACCGCAATCCTGTGCTGAATTTCATCCCTCTCTGAAAGGATTCTGTGGGCACCAGCCACAGCTTACCTGATTAGAGGACATGTTCTCAGCCTTCATTAATGATGAGTAGCTCCTGAAAGAGAAATTACATTATCTTGCATTACAAATTCTAGAAGCCATCAACAAAGGAGCATTTTGATAAAACAGGACCAGAAAAGCGTTTTGCCTTTCTAAATTCAGACAGGCTGGACCAATATTTGCTCATCTCATACTCTTTGACTGGAGAAAGCCCAGATATATGCAGCACGCTCATTCTCCAGAGTTTTGTTTGGAAACTACCAACCAGATCATCTCAGAAGGTAGAAAACCCTTTGTTCTGGGGGAATGGCCAAGAAGCAGCTCCAAGAAAAAGCTAAGCAGGAAGGCAGACCCCTTACTCTGTAACACAGATGTGTGTGTTGGTAACTTCTCTTAAGTTTAGCTTGCATAGGTCCTCCTCTTTCTGATCTCTGTGTGTTGAATCACTCAAGAAATCCCAGGAGTTTTTCAATTTCCAGTCTCATGATCATTTACAGATAAATACGACTTACTACAATGAAAGAATTTCACATGCTTAAAAGCAAGCTCTTTGGACCAGTCAGCTGGTACATCCAGGCCTCTACAAGGGCAGTTACTACTGAAGAATAAACCCACACATGTTGTTACATGTTTCACTGTCAGACGATGGAAAGGTCAATACTCATTTCAAAACACTATTCCCCATTGTTTATTTAAAGCACTATGCAATTGCTTATGGAAAACTGAGGATTCCAACATGTTTTAATTCATCCTTTGGTGCAACATGAAGCTGAGGAACTCYACCTAATGCTCAGTGCTTTCCATATCTCACACAAGGCTGGAGGAAATTGCTTCCATCCTACAGACAGAAAGAGTTAAACATCTCGCCAAATTTCACCCAAGTTAGGGATAAGTGCGAAAAGAAACAGTTCTTTCTTTTAACAATGGTTTAACATCCGGGTTTATTTTAGGAGAAACTGGGAAAACACATTCATTGTAAAGACAAAGGAAATCACTAGGCCGTGCAGACATCTATGTTAGAGTAGGTCAGCTGAGTGCTGAATAGCATTAAGCCGACTATTAAACAGGAACTGCTGACCCATGACTCTCTCCCAGCGCTGATGAAAACTGCAGAAGATACAAGTTGGCACTGCAATTTATTACTCACCTAAGTTCTTCCAGCTCTTTCTTCTTCTTCATCTCTTCCTTTTCCTTCCGCTTCATCTCTTGGATTTGGGCTTTTTTCTCGTTCCTTTCTTCTCTGTCCCTGGCTTCCTTCTCAGCAGCCAGGTCTGGGAAGCGCTCCACTTTCGTCTTCTCTAGCCGGTTCAGGATCTCATTCACCTTTTTCTCCACTGTCAGCATTTTCACCTTTGGAGGGCAAATAACTATGTTCCTTATAAAAGAAGTACTTTTATTCTGGCACTTTCTCTATGGAAAGAAAACATCCTGTTTCTACTTTACACATGACTGAAACCCACAAAAACAGATGCTAAGAAAAATCCCTGCCACCTCAGCCTATTCAGCAGGTTGCATAACAGCAAAAAGAGCCCACTCCCATCACCCATAGGCACATATCTAACAAGCGTAAGCACTATTAAGCACATAAGCATTTCCAATTTGGTTTCTTAGTGCATGTCTCAGCAGAGGCCAGGAGAAGAGCACTGGTCTCTACTGACACCTAAGGAGGTGGTAGCAGATCTCGGTAGACCATTTTGGGAAGAGAAACTCACGTGCTGCTTGCTCTGTAGACTGGAGCGGTTTTGTTGTTTTGGGCCAGTCATGCCCCAGTACCGACCTGTTTTAATCTAACAGCTGCATGTCTAGAGAGCCTTCTCTCTGAGTAGACAAGCTGTGTAACTACCARTTTAAGCATAATGCTATACGGGAACATGAGCTCAGGCTTGGGAATAGCTTAGTACATTGGCCTGACCCTACAGCAAAACTGAGAAGCTCTGTCTCTCAACAAGTTTGACAAATTTAGAGGTAGCCTCAGGCTGACACAGCTTGTGGAGCAGAGACAGTAAAGCCAACACAGTGACAGACATCCTAAGGACCCTGTGAAGCCCTCCTCTGAAGAGTGGGTTCAAGTCCTGAGCCCTTCCACACATGTGATTACACTACCACCCGTTAGCCAGATCCAAAGCAACCGCTCACACGCGGGACTTCAGCTGTCACAAGTTAATAGTTAAYTTCAACAGAGATAAATTCAAGCAGGGAGCATAGGCTAACACTTCACACCATTCTGCACTAGCAAAGATTCATCAGCTGCGCAGGGCTGCTGTTTGGAAACACACGCCATATAGGCTACACACTCACACATGCTCACGCTCAAGCCACGAACTTTCAATTTATTTTTTTGGTAAGTCCAAACACATCCCCTGGGATATTGCTCAGCCTGCAGGTGCGAATGACTCCTCTGCTTCAGGGCAAACGCTGGAGACGATTTACTCAGCTTCTACCACAGAAATGTTACAGGAGTGGAAAGCTCRCAGCCTGCCAGGAGGTCACCTTCACTGGCACGAAGCAAACACTTACATCTTTTTGTCTATGAAATCCGATCTGCCCCACATCCATGTCCGCTGTCTTCTTCAGGTTAGTCCAYGGCGTGTACACCACATTGACGTTGTTCATCTTGCAACCTAAGAAGCAGGGGGAAAGAAAGAGAGGAAACATTTCTATTCTCTCCCTGCTGGAAGATGTCTTAAAGTCTTCTGTGTGAATGGAAAACCTGAGTGATTCATGTCACAGTCATTACTAACTAGGTAAGAAAGAAGCAAAAAGGACAAGTCCTTCCAGTATTACAGCGAAACAGAATAACACCACTACATCATTTTCTGCAGTAATATGAGCACTGCAGCAGTGTTAACGAACTCCAGATGGAGACCGTCTTTGCCAGAAGAGCGACTGCTATAGAAGGGGGCCCCAMGGCGGTGTAAAAGAAGAGACTGCAAGGCCTCTTTGGCTCGCAGAGCAATATGGAGGCACAACCAGGAATTTAAGAGATTGAAAATTCCTCCTTATGAAAGTAAAACGGGCAGCCCCAGCAGCTGCAAGCGACATCTGCTTCCCATAAGACCAGCAGGCGTAGACTTAACAGAACAACATAGCCGAAACTTCATAAACGCTTGATCCAAAAAACACATATCCACATAGGCCAAATACACTCACCAAACACCTTGCACACAGCTCTTCTACCTCCCAACAGATGTCCCAGTAGCAGTAAAGATCTCCCAGTATCAATAATTAATATTACCTTGAATGCTATTAGCCTTCACTAGATGGGCACAGTCTATCAAAACTTCTTTGGGAATGTCATCCACCGTCTGCCCCTGTGACAGAGCAATGTAACGTGAGCARCTTGCTGTGCAAGTGCGAGGGGGCTTTAGGACCGATGAGTGCACCAAGGCCAACCAGGGCCAGGAAGAAGGATATACCCTGCTGGCACACCCAGAATGTCCTATACTCCACATTTTACAGGATTAGAGTCTCTGCAGCACTGGTAAGGAGAGGCTCAAAGCACCAAAGTGACTTGCATTCTGCTTCTCAAAGGTATTCTTCCCATTTTAGTGCAGTGATCACTCTTAGACACATGCCTGGTGTCGAGCCAGAAATCATTTGCTCTACAGTCCTGGGCCACATTAAGTCTCCCGCTCCTCCCCACGTTTGGTAACGGAGGCTGTAAATTCAGCCTCTCCACACTGCTAGTTACCTGTATCCTTAGAGAGCCCCACTGACTTTAGTGCTTCGTACGGGAAAGAGGAGCTCACGTGCAGGGCTCACTGCAGAACAGGAGCCTGCAATTCTTACGCAGGCGAATGTTAATAAGGACTCATTTCAAGTGTGCCACAGGATTACCTTGTGTAACCGAAGATACACGTGCGCGGAGGAGAGCTTATCCACATGAAACCTACAGAACAAAAAAGCACATTTAAATACAGCATATAAGTTGGCAATCTGTTCTGAAAAGTTTGCTTTCTAACAAATGACGTAGTGGCCACTCCACAGAAAACAAAACTGCAGGAAAGTTCTTGGTACGCATATTTAGAAACGTGTAAAGGAGTCAGAGGTTATCTGTCACGAAACATCATCTTATGAAAAGATCAAAAAAAACAAACCCTTCCCTCCCTGTTTTGAAATGATACACTACATGCAGAGGACACTCACGAGATAAGTCAACATGTGCAGTGTTTTGGTATTTCTATATATTCTTAAGAGAAACAGCAAACTAATGAACTCTTTAGCAGGCCCTGCTAGTTATATCACTCATATGACTGGTCTCAAGCTCATATGGCAACCTCCTTCCCCAGGTTTCTTACTGGCTCAGTAACTYGGTCCATTGAGCGCAGTGCTCTGCCTCCAACAGTGGCAACCRGCAATGCTATGTGGGAAGCGCGTGCAAGCCTGGCCACCTCCTGCAGTCCACTTCCTTCACGGTCCACAGCAGCTACCATCACTGGATCAGGGATGCTATGGGGAACACCCTGCTGCTTACAGGCCTGTTGTGTTTTTGAACTTGTTACTCTCTCCACAGCCTCCTGCACTGACAAGTTCCTGAAGTTCCCAACTCAAAACATAAAGAGTTTTTCCTTGAAACTGATCTAGCAGCTTCAGTGGTACCAACTCTAATACTGGGAGACTTGGTAAATAGCAGTTCACCAAAATGCCAAACACTAATTCACCCCACGCACTGTCTTCATTCTGTAAACCTTGATCAGCTCCCTCCTCAGCCCCCTCCTCTCCAAACTGAAGAGCAGTGGTCTTTTTAGTCTCTCCTCATAGCACAGTTGTTCCAGCTCCTCGAGTATTTTAGTCGTTCTTCTCCAGACCTTGTCTAACTCCACTGCATCTTTACCAAGGCCACCTACTTTCCTGATATCACCTACTACAACTCTATTCAACTTTCAAGGATGGAAGGGCCACTGAATTCATGTCACCTTCCCAATGGAAGGTGAATGGAATTTCATGTCTGCTCTCAACCTTTCTTTCCATCATTTTGTTTTTAACATAATGGAAAGTTCTTCCCTGCTGCTGCTGCAAAAACACCATACAGCACCACTATCTGAACTCTCGCTTTTACCTTTTAAGCCTCTACTCCTCCCTTTCCCATTACACCCGGACCCCTATTAAGCAAAAGTTTAGACTAAAAGGTGCTAGACACTGTTTGGAGAACAATTCCCAGGAAGCCTTCCCAGAAAGACTTATGGTAATTTCTTGAGCTAGAACTACAATATAAAAAAAACAGCACAGATGAAGTTGGTGTGAACTACAAAATGAGAGAGATGGGGAAGGAAGACTTTCATGGTTCAGGCAAATTGAGGATCAGTCTCAAGGTCACTCCTAAATAACAGTGCAGATATACCTAAATTATTATCTAGTAACAGGACAAGCATGAGACAGAAAAATTAATCTGGCATCATTACAATAAAATGTTATTCAACTGAAGTAAAATGTCTTCTGTTAAAAAAGAAGAAATATACCCTTGCCAGTTAGCCTAATGATGACAGAACATCCTACATAGAGTGTATTAGCTAATACATATTCAATAGGGAGGGCAGACACAAGCAGCAGTGACAGCTCCACTTCTACCAACATGGCTCAATTCATCCTGGAAAAGGCCACCTTGAAGAACGAGCGAGCTCACAAGCCATATGGTGATTCTTGTCCAAAACTGTTAGCAAAGGAGAAAGCAGCAACCGTGGCGTGTCCAGTCTGTGGAAGAGTGCCCGGGAGCAAGCTAACCATTTCAAAAGCCTCTCATGTACCTTATCAGTCTGCAAAACTCAYGGACTAACCCAGCCAGCACAGACGCCATCAGCTGCTGCTAAGAGCAGTGCAAGAACTACCCCACTCTTGCTTTTGTTTTCTGATGAGATCTTAAGAACCAAAAATGATTTAAAACAAGTCAGAGTACTTCCTTTTGCCAGTCTGACCACACAGTTCTGGTGGGCCTGCTTAGAGCAGACGTGCCTTTTGCTTGACAGGAATCAAAGTGTCAGTCAAACTCCTCTACTCCTGCTCACTGACTCAAAACACCCTAGACAGCAAGGGCTATTTTATCGGACAGGACAACACATCCACGGTACACATAAGGGTGATGCTATGCACACACACGCACACAGCAAAAAGCATTTGGAGACAGAGTTTCCTTTAGGCATGGAATTTACTGTTGCTCAAGGCTTCTGGCTTCATCCTCAGACCCTGTTCTGACTGCTCCACAATTTCAGTTAAGTTTTCATACATTTGTGCTTCTACTCTCTCAGCCCTCTGTCAGCCTTTTGTTTTAGCTGATTATGCTTGTCTGTACACAGAGATATTCAGGAGCAGCTACACTTGCTTGACTCAGGACGTGCTTACCAATATCAAAGTGTCCTTCTCATTTAACTCTGCCTGTTTCCCAAACACACTAAAAGCAACAATAAGCAAGAGGGTGTATTCTGAAGCACAAATATCCATATATGGAGTTATTCAGCTTATTGCTACTCCAGCAGCTCCAYGCACAGATAAACCCCGAAGAGCTTCACAAAGTGGCCAGGCAGGGAGGAGAGAGGGGATATGGAAAGGAATTCAGAGTAACTGGGATCCTAATATCTGCACTTAGGTCTGCTGCAACTCACTTCCAACCCTAGGATTGCATTTAAACTGCTAAATGACCTTGGGAAAGGGAGACTCTACAGTACCTATGGAAGCAAGACTGTTGATACAATCATTCAGCTTGGTTGCTTCAGGAAAGGCAATTTATTTCAAAGCACAAGCGCATACAGAAGAGCGTTCCAGTACCTACCAGATATCTTCAGGCCAGCCATACTTTATTAGGTCTTCATCTGCAAGAATAAAAGTAGCAATGAGCAAGGTAAAGGATCTCATCAGCAACAAACCAAATTACTTGTCAGGACCTTGATGAGAGTAGTAGTCAGCTGCTAGAGACCAGCTTTGAACTTGGTTAGCCACTGCACAGTAGTTAAATAGAAACAGAATAGTGCTTTTATGCTGTAGCTGACTGCACTAGACCGAAACACATGCATCACACATGCTAGGAATCACCATTTCAAAAATACACAGCAGCTTTGGCAAGCAAGAGGTCATAATCCAAACTCTGAATATATCTAATTTCCTCTCTCCCTCTCTGAACACATCATCATTGCATTTTTTTGAAAATTTTAAGTGAAAATATGTTTCTTCAGGTATCTGTCTAATGGAGACAGAGTTTCTTTTAGAGAAGGTCTTCAAGATAGCAATACTAACTCTTCTCACTTAGAGTGAGATATCTTGGTTTCACATCAGCTGATTTGGAAACAGGAGATGCAGCGAAATTGTAACCTTCAGCTAATGGGAAAGGACAGGAAGAGAAAACCTATGGGGTATGAACAATCACTGGAGAACAGAAATATAGACTAAGCATGGAATTGAAAGGTTCATTTGCAAATGGTTATCAGATACAAACAGAAAAGTGGTGTTTTTCTCTAGACAGATTTTTCAGTTAATTTAAATGATTTGTATCTGAAGTATTTATGTTGCTTAGAGGATCATAAAACTTTAGCTACCCCTGTTAAAACTAATACTATGGATTTCACAGGGGTACGTCACAATAACTTGCAAAGGCGGAAGTATTTTTAAACAGTGCATGAATTCAACATGTAAAAAGATATTCTTTCAAACAACGTTAAAACCCCATAAATCTAAACCCAATTTCTTAGGCATCTTCTCACATACAATAATATACTTACTTTCATATTTATCTTTTCCCATGTAAATGGTGTAAACGGAGGGAACAACTGAGGGATAGAAAGAGAAGAACAAATCAAAGGGRGTTTTGGACAAATTGTGCAAGGATGTAGTGACGAACACACCAGTCTTGGTCACGGAAATTAGAATGAAAACCATCGGATCCATCCCACCTCCCTCCTGGTGGCCAAAGGAAGATTGTTTTGAATTTCCTCCAGACTTTGCTCCGTATGTTTCAGAGAACTTATCAGCAGTATTACCACCCACTTTCCATGGAAGATTATCCAGTAAGGAATGGCTTTCCAAGTAAAATACCCTTGGACATCCATGTGGTTCAGATTATAACAACCAGACAGACGCAATTCAGCATTCAATTAAGCAAGTCTGTGAGCCAGAAATGCCAACATTGTATTTGCAGTCCAATACTAGTTTCCTGTGCAACCAACGTAAAACATCCTGTTTTCCTGGCCTTAGTTTCCACAAAACGTCAGAAGGAGAATGCTAACCTATCTCAGACAGCTTACAAAGATTAACATTTGCAAGACAACTAGAAGGCCAAATAGCAGCTACTCACTAACACTGTTAGTCTTATTTGTGCTGTTTTGTGGCACTTTGTGGAATGAGCCCTGAAGAAGAGCATGGCGTTGTTCAATGCAGTAAAGAGACGCTTCGTTTCTGGAAAAATCAAGCAACTCTCCCTTCAGTGCCTCGGGCCACCACAACTGGAAGACTGACACAAAGCAATAAGAGGGTGCTACAGTCAAGGAAGTCTGATTGCAGAGACCACTGAGCAACTGCCTTGAAAACATAACCAAACAAAAAAGGGCTTTCATATATGGCAACAGGAAGATACCAACTTCACAGCAACAGAAACTATCTATGTCATGTTTCTAGCTTCCACAATGCCTGAGCAGCAATTATGTTGTGCATGAGTAAACAATATCTACAACCAGCCATAGCTACAAACTTCAATGTTGTACTAAATCTTATCTTTTATTCATAAAGAACAAAAACATCCACACATTTTGGCAGGAATGATTTTTGAGCCCAAGCTTTTAGCAGATAGTTACAGTAACATCCAGTGGCTAGAACAATCTGGTGGAACAACATATAACGCTTTTTTCATATACTACTGGAGAACAAACAGAATTCAGAATGAGGCTTTTAGAGTCAGCCAATGATAGTAATCAAGAATTAAAGAAATCACAGATGAAGAGGAAACAAATAAAATGCAGATGACCAAAACTGCCTCAAGAAAGTATCCTTTGGAAATATAAGATCTAATCTTATATTTTCAAAGTCACTAAAATAGTAGACAGTATTCACTTATATGCTGCAATTCTGGTAGCAAAACAACTCTGACTCCGAATCGCATGGACTTGGATCGCTTTGGAATTGCTTGGATTCCAAATCACTCACAACTTTCTGAGGGCTTTTTTATTCAAAATCTAACATCAGCAGCATGAAGCCCAAACAATGCTTTTCAAAAGAAACCTATTACCATTTTAATTACTTCTAGTAATGAGGTAAACAGAAATGGAAATACAAATATATGAAAGGGTTTTATGTGCCTCTAGGAGTTAAAGAGTAGAAAAAAATCCACCTTTGACACACAGGAAGGAAAGTCCAGAGAACATGAGTTCATCATGATTACAGGCACTACACATAAGCCTAAAACTAGATGCTCAAAAATAAAGAGGCATAAGGGTTGGTTTCATGAAAATTAAGTCCATCCTGTCAAAAGGATGGAAGAATGATATAATAAYATGGCAACATAGCAGGACGTTACTTCCAAACCATATGATTTAACACACTTCAATAACAATGTTTTAAGCAAACTGCTAGAGCCTTCTTATTGCAGCCCTCTCTCTACCAACCTAACCAACTAACAGTATCACAAACTCTTTGCAAAGCTATCTTTTAAATATAAAGGATATAATTTGTATCTTTAGCCCATATAACTGCTTTACTACTGCAGCTTGTCTGCTTCTAATACCATCCAGGTCATCCCACTTGTCTGCTGTCCCAAACATGTCTGCAAGACACTATACCCAAAACATTTCCAGGACACTAGGAAACATAGCAGTCTCTTTGAGTTTCTCACTAGCAGTCTGTTTATCAGCARCAAGCGCTTACATTACACTGTCAGATTAAATTAGCAGTGCATGTCATCAGTGCATCTGCTTGTGAGTGTCTAAGAGGCTCTACCTTCCACATCAGAAGAATCTTTTTAAACTGATCCCAGGAACAAATTTGTGTAAGAAACATCAACAAGACCAGAAAGCCTTGTCTCGTCCAAAGGAGATGAGGTAGCCAGACTCTCAAACACTTCTCTTTAAAGATCTTCACCTCCACAAGGGAGGAAGACAGTGCTATGAACGTACCAGCCTGTGAATACTGTGGGTAGGATGCAAAATCATATAGAAACTTATACTGTTGAAATGAACTGGTGCAAAAATAAATAAATAAATAAATAAAAATTCTACAGTGCTCACTGCAATAGCAGTGAACCAAATCACAGATTCCAGATGCTCCAGAAGTAGCCAGTCTTTTCATATGGGCAAGCAAAGAGAATCTGCGTCTGTTCAGACAAAAATAATGAGACACTGCACGCATTACAGCTTCCCTCACACCTCTGACACCATCAGAGCCCACTCACCACCACAGTTATCCCCTCCAGGCTGCGGTGACCGCAGAGAACACCCTCAGCTCAGGGATCCCCCTGCTTGCTGATGCGACTCTAACCTCTASCCCACTCGCCTTTACCCTCGCGCCGCCCCCAGCCCAGCGGCTCGCGGAGAGGCAGCTACRGGCTAACAGCCGCGCGGGGAAGGGGGTAAGGGAGGCGCTCAGGGCACGGCAGGGCCCTGCGGGCCCGGGAAGCCGGGAAGGGCACGTGGCGCTCCCGCACGGGCGCGGACACGAGCGTGCGTGAGAAGCCGGCGGGGGGGAGACGAGACAAGGCCCGGCCCGGTCCGGCCCGTGTTGGGGGGGGGAAGGACGAGGCCCGCCGCAGGGCCCCGCGCCCCGCCGGCGGGTGGGGGAAGGCCTCGAGCCGCTCTTCCCCCGCCTCTCACCGCTGGAGGTGAAGTAAAACACCATGGCGGCAGCGTCGACGCTTCCCAGCCCACCGACCCGGACCGGACCGGACCGGAGCGGAGCGGACCGGAGCGGGACTCCACTCGGCTCCCGCCGCCCAGCTCCCAGCAGCGCCTAGCGACCGCCGGGCCGCCCACCGGAAGCGAAGCGGGGCGCATGCGCACTGAGGGCGGGGCGGAGCCTGCGCGCCTCGCGCACGCGCATAATGACGTGCGGGCCTCCTTCCCCCCACGCGCATGCGCTATTTCCCCGCGCGGCTATAGCGCTGCGCATGCGCCGCAGTCTGCGCGTTGAGCGCCGAAGGAGCTCTGCGCATGCGCCTCCCCCACCCCCGGCAGCGCCGACACATAACATTGCGCATGCGCAACTCTGAAGSGCGCTCCTGCCATATGCCTTGCGCGCATGCGCAATGTGCGCGCAGAGGCAACTTTGGTGCTTGCGTGTGCTTAGATTACTATTAGAGGATGTCGGGGCGTCAGAGGGCTGCCTCCAGGAGYTGCTGTGCCCCGATAACCCCTCATGGCCCTCCTGAGGGTGCCACAGGCAGGGAAAGGGGGCACAGGACAGAAGAATAACCCGAGAGAAAGCAGAATTGCTGAGGGGTCTGTCTCAGAGAAGGGGAACAAGATGGGGGAGCATTCAGGAGGAGTCTCACCTGGCTTTGTGAATGAGTGTTGTCTTGCTGCCACTGCTGCCTTGGCTTTCACTGGCCTTTCCCTCCTTGCAGGTGTTTAACTGAGAGGAAAATAATAATAAAAAAAGAAGTAGCAATGGCCAAGAGCAGAGGCAGAGGGAAGGGTTTAAGAGGACCGGTAGGTAACAATCACCCTTCTGGCTTCCTGAGGCAGGGGTGTTGGTTTTGTCTACTAATGGTGGGTCTCCATTGCACAAACTCATCYACTCACTCCCTGAGCCTAGTAGATTTCAACTGGCTCCTGGCATAATCTTTATGTCCTACATCCCACTATGATTAGCTTTCTTGGACTTCAGGTCAAGCCTCTGCAGTTTCTGAGTGACAGCAGGGTCAGTCAGTGCTGTTCAGCAAGGTGGTGTAGGATCTGTTCTGTTACTGTTTAGTAGAGGTAATGCTGGAATTTATGTTTATCCCTCAGCAGATGAGAGGACAGACAGGATTTGTTGTAATTAGACTTCGTAGCACATTATGCTCCAGCCATAGAAATGCTGCAGGGTCGTCATCATTGCCACATCCAGTTCCTTTTTTTGTAGTTTCCAGCTCATTTTGTGTTGCCAATTTTGCTCTTCAATTGCAAGTAACCATCATTTATGGGAGATGTTCTTAACAGCAGGGCTCAAATGGCCCATTTAAAATCAAAGGCAATACTTGGCACACCCTTACTACCCCTGAGCACAGCTTAAGCTGTGTGAATTCCTCTCAGTTCATGTCATGCCTTCATAAACCAACCTCCTCTTGCCCCCAGCCTCAGTGTTCTCCTTTTGGAGTTCTTCCTCTGCCATGTTCTGCCTGCTCATCCCAAGGCACCTCCTTTTTCAAGATCCAAGGATATTTGGATCCATACAGTGTGCTTGGAAATCTGTCGGTCTCCACGAAGATGCCCCCCCAGCAGACCTGGCAGACTGGTCTTCCTGCAGGGGCCCACCGCCTACAAGCCCCAGCATGCCCCGCTCCCGGCGCGCTTCTGCTCCCCCGGAGAAACTGCAGCTCCCAGCAAGCTCTGCGCGCCATGCCAGGCTAGAGGCGGCTCTGTATGCGCGAGGCACGCCGGGAGTTGTAGTCTYCGAATGTGTGTGAGCGAGCTCAGCGAATCGACGGGCTGGAAAATGGAGGGGGCGGGTCCAAAGGGACGCGCGCACGCAGAACCAATGGCGATGAAATTCCGGACGAGTGACAGCTCGCTGGGCAAATTGGAAGAAGAGAGCAGGGGGCCGTGACGGGCGGGAGAGCCCGCGCGCTTTTGAAGGCGCGAGACGGTTGGCGGTTGAGGTGAGTGAGCGCGGCTCGGGGCCGGGGGGGATGTTCGGGTGTGTGAGGGCCTGAGGGGGCGGTGAGGGCTGTGGGGTGCCGGAGTGAGGGCCTGAAGAGGTGGTGAGGGCCGTGGGGTGCCGGGGTGAGGGCCTGGAGGGGCGGTGAGGGCCGTGAGGTGCCGGAGTGAGGGCCTGAGGGGGCGGTGAGGGCCGTGGGGTGCCGGGGTCGGGCCCAGCGCCGTGTCAAGTGCGCGGTACGTTGATTAAGTGCAGGTGCGGGCTGTAGGGTGCGTGGGGGCTGTGGGGGTGCCGCGGTCCAGGGTGCATGTGGGGTGCCCGGGGAGGTGGGGGTCTGGCGCCCTGTTGACGTGCAGGGTGCCTAGCGGGAGCTGTTGGGGGAAAGCTGTGAGCTGGCCTGGTGGTCGTTAAAGTTACGGAGAGGGCTGTGCGTGGCTGGGGCTGATGGTGCAGAGCTGCTCTGCAGGGAACAGCTTACGGGATCCTCAGGTTAATAGCAGAAGAGTTTTAAGTGTCCTCGCCCTCTCCCCACACCTTGTATCTTATGCCCTAGCTACCTGCAAGCTCTTTCTTGCTACCCTGTGCTTCCAGAGCCCTGGGCTGAGTGTGAGGTTGTGCAGCGCACCTTTTCTTGTAATTCCCCTTTGTCAGTGCTGCTGTATTCTGAAATTGTATATGCTCTTGATACAGCTACACAGCTGACGGTTTTGATTCCCTGCCAACGCTTGTGCGGTGGCCCACAACAGCTTGTCGTTCACGGGTCACCCTTCGGTTACTGCTTCCAAAACCAGCAACGCATAAATATCGACATGTTGTGAAGAATCTCCCCCTGCTGGCAGATTATTRAATAAGTTATTCTTTACATGGTGTTCTAGCAGTTTTTGAATGCCTGTTGTAAATCATCTTGGAAAAGGGATACTGGGGATGACCGTTGCAGTTGTCTGTCTTTAATGACAAGCAACACAAGAGAAAAGTTAATGTCGTACAGCACTTATGTCAGATTGGAAGAAATTGAACAAACAATATTTAGTATTAAAAGGGGTTAGATGGCTACTTCATTAATGAAGGCTTAAAAAGTTTTTTCTTGTATCTAGCAAGATAGAAGGTGTGTGAGAGAGATTTTTCTCTAAGCCTTTTGGGGGTGAACACAACAAAATAGCTCTTTCCACTTAAAGGTAAATGCCAACATAGAACCCTCATGGAATGAACTGACTGTCAACATATGTAGAGGGAGAGTAAGAAGGTTTATAGGAATCAYAGCGGTAAGATCTAGAATGAGCTTTCCAAAAGGAATATGAGAAAAAGCGTAAATCACTTCTGAGTTACGTGACTCCATTTTAGAAAAGAGACTTTGTATGATGCATTTGCYGTGATGACAGGACTGGACTTGACCCAGAGGATTCTTTCTGAGCTTAAACTCAAGTGAAACATAACCTGAAATTATTCTAGTCTCTGTCATTCTGTCAAAWGTTATAATGCTCCATCATGTTTGAACTGCTTCCATTCAGTGTTTCTTCCTAGTCCTTCAGCGTCTTTTCCTTCTTTACCAAGGCTGTTTTTTCAGGCTATTAAAAATGTGTTTTTTCAGGTGCTCTTGTGAAGATATGGCAACTGTTACTCCACGAAAAAGGAGCCATAGTTCTACTGATACTAATGGGTATGTTAACTTGTTGTAAGTATTCTGGTTTCTATTCCCTTTGATTTAAAAAAACATTTCTCTAATACTTGCCCCACATACTGAGAATAAAATAAATGTTTCAAATCCTCAAAAAGTTTTAATGTAAAGTGAAAAAGTATTAAGATGGTTATGAAATGCACCATCATTAACTCAAGTTTATCATTCAAGGACACCCCCAGTTACAGAATGGTTGAGATTGGAAAGGACCTCTGGAGATCATCTAGTCCAACCCCCTGCTTAAGCAGGGTCACCTAAAGCACAGGATTGTGTCCAGGCAGGTTTTGAATATCTTCAGAGAAGGAGACTAATGCACACATTATTTTTACACTCATGTAAAAGTGTTTATTATTTTTACCCTAAATCTGGTAGAGGAGAAGCCATTGACCGTGAACAAAAAAAAAAAATTGAAATCTGAAAGAATAGATTGTTTTTTGTTCTTTTATAACTACTAGCTGAACAGATTTTTCTCATGCTTGTCCTGTATTTCCCCCACAAAAGTATTTCTGGGTGGAGACCAAGAGTGAGGTTTGATCTGTGAATTAGAATGACAGATACTTGAGAAAGTGAGTACTGTTTCAGTACTTACTAAAGAAAAACCTCGCTCTGTTATGAACTGAGCAATCGTATATAGAATGTTACAGCCAGAAAGAACAGCTGAATATGTCCTTTATATAAAATTTTATATATATATTTTTGGCCAGTAGATTCAAAAAATATTAGTGAGGAACTGACACATTTTTAGATTCTCACACAGCCATCAGAATGATATAAGACTTTTGCCTTTTGGAAACTGGTGGGGGGGATTTTTTTTGTCCTTTTTCTCCCTTACCTTTATCAATCATACAGATGTGGAGAGGGAAAAGGAAAGACAGGCTTTTTCAGAAGCACAAATCTCAGTTGACAGAGTTAGTCTGAAATGTATCAAGCATTTCTTTTGTTTAATCACTGACAGCATTGATTATATCATCAGCATTCCAGAAAGTAAAATGACTGTTGCTTCCGTGTGCTTTAAGAAGTTCAGGCAGGAAAATAGATTAGTTCTTTAAAAAAAGAAGCAGTGTGAATGGTAAGAAACTATTATGCCTTATATTGATCTCTGTTCATGTTTGCATGTTACAGGGTATGTGCTAATATAGGCAACTAGTTTGAACTAAACTTTAGTGTTGTTTAAGCCAAGAAGTTACTGAAAAGTTTTTTATAATACAGATATTTTGCTTATTTGTTTATTTTTAGTGCATCCTTAGCTTTTGAGACTCCAGTGAAAAAACTGATTGTAGACTTTGCTGAAGATCTGTCTCCACTCAAGAAATCAAGAAGTAATTGGTGTGCTTCTCAAATAAAAAGGTCATCTACTTCCAGTGATGAACTTAAAGAAAATGAGGTTGCACCCACAAAGTCATCACTGGCAAGGAAGCTGGATCATTCTCCCCTTCAGACAGCCAGTGTTCCCACAGCTGCGTGTAGGGAATTCTCAAATTCTAAATTATCCCCAAAGACTGCTGCCTCATACAAGTCCATTGTGCCCGTGGTGTCCTTTTACAGCAAGGAAAAGCAGTATCTTACCCCTCTTGAGAGGAAACAATTGAATGAGAACTACTCTTTCAGTGAGAGGAAAAATGATGAAAATCTCCCAACTGCCAGTAAGACTGAGAAGATTGATGTGAACTTCAGCAGAAATATAAGCTCAAGACCAGCCAAGCATACAATAAATTCCAGACATGGCAAAGCTGTCCCCAAAAAGCTTAAGAAGGCAAATGGAGATATACTACCTAGTAAACCCAGCATAGAGAAAGAGAATTCTAATTGCTTAATTAAAAAGAAAATGGATTCACCTTTCAGAGTCCTGAGCATGAAAGTTAAACCAGCTCTGAAACTCCAGTCAGGAGCAGCGTTCTTTTCTGCCAGAAAGAAATCACACTCTTGTTCTAAAAAACTACCTGTAGACCATAAGTCACCCCAGGGTCTCCCCAGGTCTCCACATGGAAATGATCAGCCCAGATCACTGGTGGCTAATCAGTCTAATTCAGCTGACACACAAAAAAATCTTGAGGCTAGTGGTGTATTGAGAAGTATTTCTGTGCCTCAGAAGGAAAAAGAAACCATGGAGGAATTTACAAGCCTCAAAAATCAAGGGAGAGATGCAATTTGTGAAGGAAAACTATCTCTGCAGAGAAGTGAAAGCACCTCTGTCATTCAGTTTTGTACTTCAAAATCTCCCGCTCTGGATGCAGAGAATGTGGTAGGTAGAGGTATGACCAGGGTGGGTGTGGTGACATGCCCTGAGCTTGCTTAACAAGTTGGAAGTAATGCACACTCTTGTTACTCACCTATAGGGTACTTAGGAAGATATGTTAGTGGATTTTGCCTAAGAAAATCTTTACAGATTTGCTCCTGCCTTATGAAGACATAAAACTTTAGTAAACCTCTAATAACTTCTGTCATTCCTGTCTGTTGTTACTGCTACACTGCAGTAAAATATTCCATTTATGATAGCTGAAAGGAAAGTTTTTTGGATGGTGTTTTGCAAATGTTAATCTGTTTTTAACTATCAAGGGCAAAGCTGTAAAATAATTTCTTAAACATGTCTTTTTTTTTGTCTCTCGCCTTAATAAATGTAACAAATGCCAAGTCTGACCTGCCTGAATTTTATAGGAGGTTCTGAGCTTGTATCCTAGRCATTCTCCCTAGATATTCTTTCTTTTCAAAAGAAAAAATATGCTTCCTCAAAACTGGAGGAAGGAAGCATTCTCAAGAGCTCTGCTGCAGTACTCCTTGAAGACCTATGCCTCTCCACGAGTGAAGTAGTAGGTCAGAGAAAGCAAAGTTGATCTTTTAGAGATCGCTTCTATGTTATAAGAATTTTGTTTGCTCATGCTCATACAGCCTGTGCAATAATTTGAGCAATGCTGGCCTGTTTTGATCTGGTCTGTGATTATCTTTAAGCAATTATAGCAATTATTTCCTTGTTAGAAGCAGTGTGTGTTAGTTTTGCAGTTCCCTTAGCCAAAGGAATGAGGCTAAGCCCAAGCTTCTTTTATCTTTAACAAAGCAATAATGAGTTTACTGAGTTGGTTTGTATTTGAAGAATTTAACCTCTTAGAAATTGCTTGTTTCTCTTTAATAATACACTATCTGTTGTTGACCTAGCAGTGAACATATTCTCAGCGCTTGATAGGGAAGAGATTTTCTGGGAGTGTGTTTATTTTTTTTTTTATTTTTTTTTTTTTTTTTTGGAAACTGCTGTGAAAATAATAATTAAAAAAAGGTGAAAGCATATTTTTTTAAACTTGCTTTTAATTCTTTTGCAAATATGTCCAGCAGTGCTGGAATGGTTGAACTTAGAAATGAGTCTAGCTCATTGACAACCAAGTAATTCTTGCCAGACCTCACTTTTAATTTTATGATTTGTTAGAGAATTGTTTAGTTTGGGATGTGGATTTTGCTTTCTAACTTAGGGGCCAGGTGTGGAAGGTAGGGGTGTCAGTGGAATGAGTGTAGCTACGAAATACAAAATTGGAACAGATTTTCATGCTGTTTCATTACACTTAATGCTGTATTTTGCTGTTGCATTCTGGCATCTAAAATGTATGGAAATAGGAAGGGACACTGGAATACATTTGTAGTAGTTCATACTAGGCATTGAAAAGAAACAATGAACAAGTTGGGAAGTTCTTTTTGTAGGACTAATATGTGGTTTATATTCCTGTATTGGTTCAATAAAGGGAAATTTATTGCCTTCTTTGTTCACCTGTACTGTATATTTCTCACATTCCTGATTTGATTGTCAATGTGTTTTTACGATGCAGCATTAATAAAAGACAAATGTTGGCTTGTGCGATCTAATCTTGCACRTGCAGCAAAAAGTATAGTTTGAAAGCATTTGGGTCTGCTGGGATTGGTTTTGTGTTGGCAAACTATTTCTCAGAGGGTATCACAAGAAGAGTGCAGGAAAAAGAAACATAGTGACTTTGTTATTGCAAAATCAATATAGGCCCATCCTGGGCCTTGATCTAGTTTCAGATCATTCCTGGTCGAGCTGGTAGCTTTAGCTGATGATTTTCTGGGGTTCCTGATGAGCTAGGAAATAGTATGTAGTCATATATAGAAGAACAGCACTTAAGGCAAAAATCGGTTTGGCAAACTTTTATTATTATTGAATATTTGCAGGAGGCTTCCAAAAGCTCTGAAGTTGCATAGTTCTAGACAGAAAATATGTTGATGTTATTCTGAAGTCCACAAGGCTGCAAGTAACTTGCAAAAAAACTGAAATTTTCAGTGCTGAGATGCAACAAGAGATTACAAATTCAACATCCAGTTACAGTGTTGATAATGATGGGTAGTCTACTAAGATTGTTTTGTTATTGAAAAAAACAACCGTTAGTAASATTTCATAATGTTGTTTAATGCTTATTCTGAAGATCACATCTGAGCTGTATTTGATTAACTTTTCAGGCAGTAGTTACAAAACAACATGAAGAGTTACCTTTGTGCCCTAAAAATTTGTCTTAATTTTTAGGATTTTGGTGAAATCAATTCTTCCATAGCCTGTGAGTCAGATGACCAGGAGATTATTCCTTCAAGCCAATCTGCAGGTGAGGAATATAAGAAAGGTGAGTAAGATTATACATGTCTTGGTGTATGACTTTTGTTACTGTAGGAGATGAGGTGGAAGGGATTTTAAAGTCTTTTAGATTTTCTCCTTTTCCCCAACCAGGTCAACTCTACTTCAGTCAGATATTTTCCTTTGTTCTTTTCTAATAAGTTATACAGTAAYGATTGAGATTCCACAGTCTCTCTGACAAACCTGTTTTAATGTTGAACAATACATAAATCTATTTTTATCCTGATATCTAACCTATCTTCCCCTTCCATCTTACTAGTTATCGCATTCCCAGTAGGATTTGAGAAATTACTATATCTGAAACTTATTAGCTCTCTCCACATTATTTTTTTCTCCAGGCTAAATAAGCTGGTTCTTTCAGCTTTCCTTTCAAGTCCTTTTTTTTAAGGTATCTGTTTGTTTGTTTTAGTTTTGTTTTCTCTCCAGACTGAACCATATCTTTATTGTACTCCATGTACTCCAAAACAGAGCTCCATCTGAGGCAGAAAGGGAATAGTTTGCGTTTCACATGCAGTGCTGTGGTATACATTTCCACAAAAAGCATTGTGTTTTTGCCATGTGTCTGGTTTGAGATACAGAAAAACCCAAGTGTTTAATACACAGCTGCTGCCACCCAGAGAGTTGATCCCTATGTTTTATTCTTGYACCTATTTATTCTTTAGTAGTTCCCCTTATCCTTATTTCAGTCGCTTGCTTCTGCCTGTTTTCAATTTAAGAATGCTTTCTAATTAGATTTTGAAATGCCCCTATCTACTAGCTATTATTACTAAACTTAGAAGCATATATTATTCCTTCATCCATTTAATTCATTTAATTTATTCCTGATAGTCACCTAGAGAACTCTATCCTTTTTCTTTTGACAGTGAATTATTGGCATTATTTGAATGTGACTTTTTTTTCCCTCCCTACTCCACTTTGCCTTTCTCATAGTGGTTTCTCCTAGATTGCGTTTCCCTGTTGACGCAACACAACAACAACATAAGTTAATATATTACCTTTAAGACATCTATTGTCTCTTTCCTTTCTTGAGAATGACAAGTGGGAATAAAAAGAAAATATGTTGCTCAATGTTATTTTTATTAAGGCAAAATAATATGTTGGGCTCTGCCTGCAATCTCATCCTCCAAATATGTGCTAATATGAGCCAGTATGTTTGCAGAAATTGAGGTTATGTGTTTTGATCCCTAATTTCCTGGTTTTTCCATTTTGCCCTTTTAAAGATGGGTAGTATTCATTTTTCTAGCCTTTTGTGTTCTCCAAATTGCCTCAGAAGCCTAGGATTAATTCAGTCTTGGCTAATCTGAAAGTGTTTGATTTAACTGTTCTCTTTACATCTTTCTTTATACTGTGCCAAGTTGATACCCCTTTGTGTTTGAAGTATGATCACATAATCACAGCTGATCACAACTATTTAATTTTTGGTGACAAATAAAAAGGCATTAAATATTTTGTCTTACTTTATCATCTGTTTTAGTGTTCCCTTCTCTTTCAATAGCAGATACTTCTTGATCTTCCTATTAAAGAATGCTTTCTTGCTGCTGTGGCCTTTCTAGGTATAGCTCATTCTGCATTTTGGCATTTCTAATTTCAATCCTTCGTGTTGTTGCTATGCTTTCCCCTGATTTCTGTTCCCTGTGTGATCCTTGAGCTCTCAGTCAGTGAAGAGCTTGTGATTTAGCCATGTTTGTCTCTTAATTCACTTCTTCCATGCTGGGGTAAATTGCACATCTGGGCTTAATCTTTTTTTTTTTTGAGAAATTGCCAGCACTCTTTCACCCCCCCCTCTTCAGACTTGCTTCCCATGGGAACTTATTTATCCGATTTTGGAACTTACTAAAGTTTATTTTCTTGAAGGTCATCATTTCTCTGCTGTACTTCCTCTTCTTGTTCCAAGGAGTCATGTACTGTTGCTGCCAGCCACATTTCTTTCCATTATCTCCACCTCTTCCCTGAAAGACTCCCTCTTTGTTTTGTCCACCTCTATCTGTCCTCAAGCTGTATTGTTGTCAAAACAGGTTTCTCAGRGAGACCATGGAATCTCAGTCGTTACTGTCTAACCTGTTAGAAAAAGCTGTCCTCAACCCATTCCAAAAGCTTGCTTGACAACACTGGCCTGTTGGACAACATTTGCCTGTCACTTTTCCAAGTGTCTGGGCCTTGTAATGCCCTGCATTTGTATGAAGTCTTATGCTTATTATTGATTATTATTATCATGACTCCTTTTCCATTTGTGATGTTAACAAGAGACTTTTTGGGGGTGTCTTGTTTCCTAGAAGCAACTGGTTCAACTTAATGGTATGTTTCTGGGAGGCTATTAGGACCACCTTTTTTTGCTTATGTATGTTAGCATTTTTTTTCTGTAGTTACTAAGGAGACTTGTCTATGTGCAGATGCAGTCAAAATATTACAAGAGCAGAAAGCAACCAGCAACTAAACTTCCTGTACTTGAAGGGAAAATATTTCTAACTGATAATTTACTTGTCTTTCCTTACCAGCTTTGCTACATTGTCCCAAAACTTGCATCTTGTATGCTGTAACCTAGCACTGAGTCTATAACTCTCCCACCTTCTCCAGGATGAAGAAGCTATAGCATCAGGCAGTCTTAGCCAAAGGAATGGAAACCGATGCTTGATTTAACACTGTTTATAATAACAACTTTATAAATAGCCAAGGAAACTACACTATTGCGACAGGATTTTCTGCTTGATGTAATTGTTCAGAATTCCAGTGCGACAGGGTAAAGCATAGGATAGCCTGATCAAAGTCAGTTAAGTGAATTGAAGGTAACTATTTCTGGATACCAGTCATGAACAAGTTTTATTATATTACAGTGTCAACAACTTCTGGTACTTTTATAAGCTACTGTAGATGGGAGTCCAGAGTTTCATACTTGTGTGTCATTTCAAAGTCTCACTGATTCCTGAATTTCTGTTTCCATGTATTCATGCGTTCTATAACTAAACTTTAAATCACAATTACTTTACTCATCTTTTCCAGTATCCTCTTCAACTGCTGTTGTCTACCCCATATTTAGTGTACCCTCTGCTAGCAAGAAAAGGTATGTTAATCTTTGCTAACGTTTCCAGAATGATCTAAAGTGTCGTATGCGCAGAATCATTTTTTTTTTAAAAAACTCATTCTAAAAGTAATGATAGCTTACCTTACTATCTCAGTGTTCTGAGACAAAAGAAATAATTCTTGTAAGATTTGAGAACCTGGGGTTTGTTTTTTTTTTGAAGATGCAAGATTAATGTTGCTTTGATTTAGGGTGCTAATAGCCTGAAAATAAGGAAATACCCACTTTCTACCTGCCTTTAGTATATTTTATAGTGAATCTGGACCTACTGTTGAACTAAGAGAGCTCACTCTTCCAATTGAAAAAGAAATACTGGTACTTCTCAGCTGTTAACGTTCATGATAAAGTAATTAGAACTAGGGGACTGAATCTGGATGTGTTCATCGCTAAGAATGGCACAGCCTTGATGTCATGTAGGCCCTGTAGTGTTTCTTTTGTTTATGTCGTTTTAGTGTTATTTGTCTCCCTGTCTGCAGTTTTCATAACCAGCAGTAAATTAACCGAGTTGTATGTACTGGCTAATGAGAGACGCAGATATCTGAGGAACAGCCAGAGAACCTTGACATCTTGCTGAGCAGGGACCTTGCTTGAGCAGGGAGGTTGGACTAGATGATCTCCAGAGGTCCCTTCCAACCTTACTGATTCTATGATCTCTAGCTACAAATTTGATTTGGTACCAGGGTTGTCAAAACAAATTGTCTTTATTCAGATACTCCGACAAATGCAGTATAGTATTGCTTTCTGGCCATCCGATAAGTGGTGAAGCATTACTCCCATCATTAAAACCTGAAAAAGAATGGCTATATACATTTTAACCTGTTGCACTGTAGACAATTAGCAAACAATGTATGCTCATAAATTTACTACACATGCATCACCAGTCAGTCTGTTTACCTTTTTTGTCCTAGTATTCTGGAATATTTTTTTTTTCTTGGAATTCAATGTCAAACTGATACCACTCTGCCATTAGGTTCACTGCTTTTATATATTAACCTTTCCTTAGGTGTGTTTTTGTTACTGCTACAGTGCAGTGTCTAACCCTGACCAAATCTTCATGGTTTGCACTCTGGGAAGTATCTCTGTAAGAGGCACTACTCTATAGAAGATGCCTGAAATGTGAAGATCTAATGTAACTGCAGTAGCAAGATGTTTTTTGTGTTGCATTGGTTTCCTAAGAAGTTTAATACAACAGCACCAGGTAGCAGTGTGGACAGTGAGGTGGAGTGAGAACTGGCTGAAAGGCAGAGCTCAGAGGGTTGTYGTCAGTGGCGTGGAGTCTAGTTGGAGGCCTGTGGCTAGTGGTGTCCCCCAGGGCTCAGGACTGGGTCCCATCCTGTTCAACTTCATCAATGACCTGGATGAGGGGACAGAGTGCCTCCTCAGCAAGTTTGCTGATGATACCAAGCTGGGAGCAGTGGCTGACACACCTGAGGGCTGTGCTGACATTTAGAGAGACCTGGACAGGCTGGAGAGCTGGGCAGAGAGGAACCTCCTGAGGTTCAACAAGCGCAAGTGCAGAGTCCTGCACCTGGGGAAAAGTAACCCTAGGCACCGGTACAAGCTGGGGTCTGACCTTCTGGAGAGCAGCTCTGCAGAGAAGGACCTGGGAGTGCTGGTGGATGACAAGTTGACCATGAGCCAGCAATGTGGCCAGGAAGGGCAATGGTCTCCTGGAGTGCATTAGGAAGAGTGTTGCCAGCAGGTGGAGGGAGGTGATCCTGCCCCTCTACTCAGCCCTGGGGAGGCCTCATCTCAAGTACTGTGTCCAGCTCTGGGCTCCCCAGTCCAAGAGAGACATGGAGCTGCTGGAGAGAGTCCAGCGTAGGGCTATGAAGATGATCCAAGGGCTGGAGCACCTGCCCTGTGAGGAACGGCTGCGAGAGCTGGGCCTGTTCAGCCTGGGGAAGAGCAGACTGAGGGGGGATCTGATCAGTGTGTACAAGTACCTGAAGGGAGGGTGTCAAGGGGACGGGGACAAACTCTTTTCAGTTGCCCCATGTGACAGGACAAGAGGCAATGGGCAGAAGTTGAAGCACAGGAAGTTCCGCCTGAMCGTGAGGGGGAATTTCTTCCCTGTGAGAGTGACAGAGCACTGGACCAGGTTGCCCGGAGAGGTTGTGGAGTCTCCTTCTCTGGAGMTSTTCAAGGCCTGCCTGGATGSAACCCTGTCTACCATGCTGTAGGTGACCCTGCTGAGCAGGGGGGTTGGCCTAGATGATCTCCAGAGGTCCCTTCTGACCTTACTGATTCTATGATTCTAAGACTTTTCCATTTGATCTAGCTGCCAGAGAAGACAGAAGTGAGAATAAAAGCGGGCAAAAAATAATTACTTGTAGCATCTACTTGTCTCTTCCACTTCCCCATGTTCACCTGAGTGGGTCTTTTTGTAAGTCTGTTGGGYAGTGTTTGATATTTGTCTTACTGTAAATAAAACACAAGCATTAAAAATTGCATGGACTGGTTGCTTAAATTACTTGCAGGCACTAGTAAACTTATACAAGTAAATAGTCCTAACTGGTGTCCATGTTTCTCATCAGCTTAATTCTTCMGTTAATTTGCTGCTATATCCTTAGCATTTTAATGGAAAGACTTCTGTTTTCTCACACAAGAACCGGAGCTCTAATCCCTCTCCCTTATTGAATCAGCTTGATACATTTTGTTAACAATAAAAACATTCTGAGCATAGTTTATTGTGAACATAAACACTTGAAATTACTTCTAAAAGAGCCAAAATAAACCTTCCAAAATTTGTCACACTACTGTAGTCTTCTGCCGTGGAGAAGTGTTGAAAGAGATATCTGATTACAGTATTTGCTTTGCTTCCTCGAGTGGCTTTTCAAATACCTTCCATGGTGCAAATGGAACTCTGGAATATGTGAAAAATCCTGATGTTTGTGATTAACTAAAAATTGATTTTGGATTTGCTGTCATCTCTTGGGAAGTGATGAGTGCAATTTTTTTCCTATGTAAAGTCACTGCTTTGGAAATTCTTCTTAGAATCTAAATCTAGAGAAGTGCTTACTGCTTGTATCTCTAAATTACTTTTATGTTAAGGTTCATTGCTCAGCAGCTGGAACTTCCCACTTTAGGGTTGCTCAGGAAATGCCACCTTACATACAAAAGTCTAAAGGTAATGTTAGAAAAAAGCTGTGCAGCTATTAGCATGTGCTTCCCAATAGCTCAAGCCTGTGTCATAAATCTAAAAATCCATGTAAAGCCTCCATCTGGATCTTTAGCTGTATGAAAAATTCCTCCTGGGCTTGCCTACAATTTGGTTAGCTGTGTGTTCTGCCTCAAAGGTCCCTAACGGATTACAGGGGAGAGCATAGCTCCATCATCACAGGAGTTTTCCTCAAATGCTGTGGATCCTTTGGGCTAAAGGTGTTGTCAGAATTAAGGTCCTGGATTTGTGGTGATGAAGCAGAAAATGGGTGGGGAAAGGGTCTTGGGACCCCAGCAGTATGTGGAGTGTGACCAAGCTACAGTAAGTCTTGGCCAAAACTTTGTCAAAAATTCTTGTATGCCTAGATAAAAATGCTTCATAAGTTTTTTGGAGTTCAATTTTTCATTTTGCTCCCCTCCTTTTCATAAGGGGAGATGAGTGATACACTGTGTACTTACAGACAGCCTTCCTCACAAAACAGGAATATTTGAGGCTTTATAAGATGATMTCAGATGCTGCTGCTACTTCTGCTGAGACTGGCAGAGTAGGATGCTTATCCTTGCCTTGTATCAYGTTGCCCAGAAATTCAGTTGTTTAGAATTGCTCAGAACATGATGTTGGGTTATGGAGTGCAGTGCACTTGTGCAGCCAGGCACACGTTCTCTCTGCCACTCTCATTTAAATTCACGGGTGTCTGTAGCGACATTTCTTTGTACTCATCTCTTTTGAGCCCTTRGACAGTTGGGGACCTTACAAAGCTAGAGGGGTGCAAAACGAAGAGAAGGGTAGAGTGCATTCGCTGCGTGCATCCTTGGTACGGAGTGTCTGACTCCAGGATTTGCTTCAGTGCCTGACACTGGCTTTTGGCGACCTGTTCTGTTGCCTGAGTGTTGGGTTTATTGCCTAAAGGCYGCATCGCAGTGTTTAGCGGCTACAGTCCTGTGCCAGAATTTGGGGTTGGTTGTGCTTTGCCTTGAAAAGAGAGGTATGGCTTYGAGTGCCCGGAGTGTAACAGACACTGAACTGGCAAGACAACTGCTTGCCAGCTGTGGTAAGCAGGGTTCTCTCTAGCCGTGTTTTTAGGTAAGAGATTACAGCTGTGATTTTATGCAGAAACTGCACATCTAAGGGTATATTAGGAACATAGATGTGGGATTGTTGTGGGAAACTTTGGTTTTGGATCCCAGTTGGACTCGAGTGTGAGAGTGTCAAGCGCTGAGCAATTTGCTGCCTGGAGCTCTGAGCTTGCACGGAAGTGTTTTGGATGTCTAGCTGTGATTAAGCAGTAGTCTGGCGATGCAGCTACTGCATTTGGGCACTTGAACTTTTTTTGCCCGCCATTTCCATGCTTCACAGATCCCAACCTCTGCTTCTCAGTTTTTGCTGTACAAATCCCTTAGTGACTTTTCAAGCAACTGCTGAGTTATGGCTAGCGGTAATGCCCRAACGTCCTTGAAATAGCCTGTTCATGGAAGTGGGAGAGGGGTGCTTAATTGGGAGTTACTTAACTCTTCTGATGCAGTTGCTGTTCTTCCTAAAGTGGCCTGCCTTCCTTCCAGGGGACTTGGCATCACAGCTCTCAAGAAGTTAGCTTTGCTGTATCTGATTTAGTTGGGGTATTCTGTAATAAATGTTGCTACTTTGTCCTGGCTCTCTGACTTGTAGCTTTAACCTTTGTGTGAAATGACTAACTTATTTCTGAAATGATTTTTCAGGACACAGGCTAACCTAGATGAATCAGCTACTCCACGCAAATCCAACCCACCTGCAAAAATGGCTCACAACTTGCAGAAAAACAAGAGCACAAAAGAACTCTGCAAACGCTCCAAAGATCAGATGATAATTGTAAGCTTCCCTTCAGGGTATTCTGGATCCTTTGAGCAKCTTGTGACTATGGTAGTGAGGAAATGAGAAATATGTCTTGAGGCTAACCAGTAACTAGATTTCCTTACATATAAACCTCAAACAAACCACATTGCAACTACCGTAACAGGACAGTGATTAACATGTTCACTATACTCAACTTTAAGTATTGAATAAATCTCTTTCCAGAAGTTCAGATGCTAGGATAGTAGGAGTAGCTGGGAAATACAATTTTATGGTTTCCCTGGGACTAACACTTTTTTACATTTCAAAATTAATAAGAGATTTATGGAACATGATATTAAAAAACAAAACAAAACTCAAACAAGCTTGTATGGATACTATAGGAGTGAATTTGTTTGACTTTTTCCTTTCCCACGACTTTATGGCCTGCTGTGTGAGCAGAGTCAGCACAGTACTGCAACCACAGCAGCAAATGGCTAATTTGCTAATGTCAGCAAGGGCAGTTCRGAAGCAGGAATGTGCTTTTTTTATTCTTCCTACCTCCCTCCTCTTTTTTTTTTTAAATTCATTCTGTAACTAAGAGTTTAGCCTGAAATATAGACTGTAGATCTGTTAATTCATGGTCACCTGTTCCGTAGATGTGTGTCTGTTCCTGCCGTTGTCTAAAGTCATTTATRGTCAGTTACAGGATACCCATCATGTACATGGATTTCCAGAAAATATGCCCTTGGTTTTGATTATTTTTTTTATTGAGCCATTTTAACTCAATGACATCCATGACTTTTCAGCCCATTTCCTGAGAAAATGGGGCTTGAGTGATCATTCTCGTCTATTAGTTTGCCCTTGTCACAACTTATGACAAATTGTCTAATAGATCAAATTTGATAATAGAAGCAGAGAACTCAAAGATACAAATTCTTGAGTGTTGTAAGACCTGGTCCCTGTGGAAGAGAGGGACGCAGGTGAGTGCCTGCCCTGAGAGGAAAGCTGCAGTGTGTACACAATACTCTTCCRTTGCCTTGGCTCACCGTGGGCCGGCTGGCGCCCCGGGCTGTAAGCCAGCCGCAGCGCGGCGCTGCTTTGTGTGACTAACTGCTGGTCGGGCAGGTGATGGAGTGGGGACGGACTGCAGATGGTGTGAGGTGAGAGGGGAGCCCGTGCTGGGCCACGGAGAAGGGGAAGCAGCTGCTGCCATAGCAGGCAGAGGGAARTAAAACACAGATCTATTCTTAGAAAAGCTAGGCTTCGTTTTGTTTCAGAGTATAAAGAACAACCTGCTGTTTGTTTGCGCAATCAGCATTTAATGCCTTCTCTTCCCCTCCCTGTGTCCTGACAAATAAAGTAAGCCGTGTTTTTTTCGGATAAGTAGAACAATACAGTCTTTTCACCAGTTACCTATTTTTTTTGGTTTTTTTTTCAGTGCGAATGTTGCTGCTGTGTTTTTTTTTTTTCCGTGGCTTGTTCCAAGAAGCAGATTATCATATGCCTCRAATAAATAAATGATGTATAGTATTAAATATTCTGCAAATAAGCAAAAGCTTGTCGTCCTCTTTTCAAATTCAACTGAAACCAAATATTCGAGTCTTTAATTGTTACTATACCAAATTCTTAGCCTAATTCCTAAACTGGTTATTTTTTTTTTTTGAACAGCTGTTAAGAATGCTTGATGTTCCTGCTTAGCTGACTCTGTTTCTTACCAGGATGCTGGTCAGAAGCATTTTGGGGCTGTTGTTTGCAAGTCATGTGGCATGATCTACACAGCTGCTAGCCCAGAGGATGAAGCCCAACACATCCAGCACCATGAGAGATTCCTCGAGGGACTCAGATATGTGGTGAGGCAAAGGTTRCATTTGCATGTGAGCTAAGGAACTTTGGAGGAAGTGGTGTGTGTTATTCAGGTACAAAGTCGAGACAGCTGCAGGAAAGGTTTTGTCATCCAAAGGGGAGGCTGAAGTGTAAGTTGTATGCGATTCCAGCAACTGTCTGTGTTCATCAGGTTGATAAATGTGACTTGATTTTCTTTCTGAGAACTGAAGTGGTTCAAATTACACCTTCATCTGCCAAGTCTTCACTGAATCACTTCCTTTCTCTTGCTTGATCACTAACCTTTTGTTTTTATTGTTTTCTTTTTCCCCTTGGCAGGGCTGGAAGAAAGAACGGGTTGTGGCAGAGTTCTGGGATGGGAAAATTGTATTGATTCTTCCGGATGACCCAAAATACGCAGTCAAGAAGGTGACATTTTTCAGTTTGGTGTTTGTTCTGGGTTAGTGTTATGCTGGCTTAGCTCCACAAACTACCTCAGTGCATGACCTCATGTTGCTTGCCAGTGCACAGGAGGGAGTAGGAGAACTGGGTGGGATCGTGACAGCTTGGACTCGAGCAATCCAGGTTGCTGTGGACATGCATCCCAGCTGCCCCACTGGAGAGGGACAGCTGCTCCACTCGCAGTGCTGAAGCTCTTGTTCTTAAATGACCACTATAACCTGATCTCTCCTGTACCGAGGATGAGGGATCTGCAGTTCTTTTAGCTCTTTAATGCTGAGGTAGSAGCTGCTTGCTCTCCCTTAGCATTTATTTGCATGGGTAGTTCCATGAGCTCCAGGAGGTATGGTTTTCCTCATGCAAATGCACTTTGTTGRAGTGAGCAAGTAATCTGTTACCTGGCACTGAAATCACTACAGCAAGARACAGACTGATAGGAGCAGTCACAGGGTTGTGGTGAGCAGCAGCTGTGCTCCATGCCCCGCAGGCGATGCAGCGGTATGAAGATGCCGCTGGAGCCTTTCCTCTTGCACCAACTGATGTCACTGGCTCATCCTGCAAAATGCTGCTTTTGATGCCAGGGCAAGATAGTTAACTATGTTGTCCAAAGAACTGTTCTCTAGCTGCAGAGACGCCTTTTCTATGGACTTTGCTGAAGAAAAGTGGGTTTTGGACACCAGTACTTTAATGTTACCTACACAATTTACCTGTCTATGAGGAGATGGTTGTTCTGTTACAGGGTTTTTTCTTGTTAAATGGGGAAGCTCCTTGTTTAAAAACTGTTTCTGAAGAGATTATCCCTAAATAATAGGCACTGAAATGCAAGTTTAGCTACACGTGCAGCAAGAACCCTGGTATTGTAAGCAGTTGCAAAGCATTCTGCAGCTACATCGTGAAGCCTTATCTTGGGTGACCACAGAATTATTTTTGGGGGGAGGGGGAGGAACTAGCCCCATTTCTGGCAGGGCTCACTGAGTCAAGGAATGTGTATGTTAGGTGCAAACATAGCTCTGTTTTTGTTTTCTTAGGCAGATGAAGTGCGAGAAATTGTRGATAATGAACTAGGATTTAAGCAAGTTACATTGAACTGCCCAGCCAAGACAAAAATGTATTTGTTTGTGTCCAATGAGAAGATGATTGTTGGGTGTTTAGTAGCTGAATCAATTAAACAGGTACGTGCTATTATTTGTATAGGTAGGGGGCAAAATTTCAGGCTAATGACTGGAGTCGTTAGCATATGCTTATCAGACATCTGGCCTTGCATAAGAAAGAGAAAAATAAAATTAACAAAATGACTTTGGAGCTTGAACTCCTCTCGTCAGAGATGTTGCTGATGGGAATTTGTTCTGACTGATACTGATATAACAAGCTTCCATTTGAACCCAGTTTGGGTATCACTTTATGCAGTGGTTTGTCTTGTAAAACAGCAGAAGACGTGGTTGGGGTTATAGACATGTTGGCTGCTATATGTGCTTCTAGGAAGGAGTAGTTTGACGCCTCTGTTTGTCCCTGCCAGGCTTTCCGGGTGCTGTCGGAGCCGGGAGCCGAMCAGTCCCCCGGGCAGGATGCCCTGCAGCACCAGCGAGCCTGGCGCTGCTCCACGAAACCCGAACCCGCCATCTGCGGCGTCAGCAGGGTCTGGGTGTTCAGCCTGATGCGCAGGAAGGGGGTCGCGCGTCGCATGGTCGACGTGGTCAGGTACGGAGCTGGGCGGGAGACAAAGCTCCGCAAAGCGGGGAGCGGCACTGGATCGCGATTCCTGCGGGCCCTTATTCTCCGGGAGAAAGTGACGACTAGAGCAAAAACTATTCAGAAGTAACTTAGGTGCCTTGTTCCTTAAAGGAAAGGTCTGTTATTGTGTCAGTAAGCAGGTCTGAAGTCCTCGCCTCTTAGTGAAGAGGTATCAAGTGGACGGATTAAAAATACATAGTTTAAAATCTGACACAAGTGTGAGCCAAGTTATTAAGTGCTGGGTGTAACATGAACACAGAGCTACATTGAGAGAATTTTTAAAGAAAAACTATTTCTGTTGGAAAGGAATATATTTTTTTAAAATTGAACAACTTGATGTGCCTGAAAACTTGAGTTTTTCCAGGTGGGAAACTCCCAAGCGTTTCAAGTGTATTTAGCTTTGATGAAACTAAAAAGAGGTACTTCGGAGAAGTTTCCACATGTATTAATATAGATCCTTGAGGTTTAMCTTGATAGTACCCTGTGAGCCCTTGGCAGTACAGATCGTCTTTGCATGTAGTATCTGCTCGCTATGTATTTGTAAAATATATGTTTTGAGCTCAGCATTCTTAAAATTCACTAGCCAACGTCTGATTTCCATTTACTCCTATTGTGTGGTTAGTGTTTGACTTGCCAGTAGATGTGCTGCCTCCTTAAACGCAGGAGGCTCCTGCGCTTCCAAGCCTGTGGCAGGCAGGAGACAAAGGGACCGCGGTGACCTCTAGGTGCCCAGGAGCCCCGTTGCTGGGGTGGGCTTCGCTCAGGGACTCCTCCGGGACATGAAACTGGAACCTCTGGGCTTCCAGGTGCAATTGTAAGGGGTGTAATGATGTTCTCTGTCTGTACTGTCTTGTATTATCCTTTTTGCTAATCTTAAAATTCCTCCTGGACTGCTTCCCAATTAAGCCAGAATCCAAGACAGCAAGCTGGCATCTCGAACCTGTCCGCTCTGGTTTGAAAAGAAGGGTATAAAAGAAATACCTGTTCCCCACGAAGAAGGGCCTGGAGAGACTCTCCCGTGTGGATGTTTTACGAGTCGGGTAGAACAGCCTATTACTTGCGCTGATAGCTCCGTTCTCTCTTTCAGGAACACGTTCATGTATGGCTGTTGCCTAAGCACAGACGAAATCGCCTTCTCTGACCCAACCCCAGATGGCAAGCTGTTTGCRACTAAATACTGCCAAACCCCTAACTTCCTTGTTTACAATTTTATTTGTTACAATCAAGTCAAACCAGTTAGCGTAAGCTGAATCAAAGCTTCGTTTGTTAATTCATCTAACAGAGTTTGTGTTTTTAAAATAACATTTAAGTGTTGTTACTGGGCCAAACTGCATTTTCCTACTGAGTGCTAGTTCTTCTCTCCATCTTGTGAGCAAGCTGTGAGAAAGGAGGTGTCACCTTCTGTACAGAATTGTTATATATTTTAATGTGTTCTGTGGAAACCAAGCAAACAAAAGCTTGCCTGGATTCCAGCTAGATTTTTAAATGTTTATTCTGAAACTAAATTTTATTGCAAGTAATTTAATTTCTTTAAAAGTTCTATTAATATAAAGATTATAAATCTTTATTATAAAGATTTAAAGACGTTCCCCGTCCCCCCGCTGTGTGGGTATTTCTCTGAGCTGTCTGCACGCTTTGGTGTCGCTGTAGGTGGGAGTGCTGCCCCAGGGGACTGCTGCGCAACTTGTCCGTGGGCGAGGGCTGTGCCTGCCTCCAAGCAGGTACTGTGAACGTGCGGGAGATGAACGCAGAGGCCGTGGCTGGGGCCTAGGCACACGCTGACTCGTGCGAATGCTGGCAAGAGCTGTTTTAAAACTGAGGCGTGTGGCCTTCCCCCGGCTCCCGCGGGGGGATTTGGTGGTGGGGTGCGGGAAGCCGTCGCGTGGAGYGCCTGTTCAATAAACTGCGCCTGAAACCTTCCTGCCTGAGCTCGTTTCTGTGCCCAGAAGGGAGGTGGGGGAATAGTTCATGCTTCCCTAATTCTTTGAAATCRGGGGGAGGAAGACTCCAGCCCCTACCTTGGTCTCCAAGGAGTGGCTAAAGCCATGGGACCAGGGCAAGTGTTATAATCTGCTTAGCCTTTATCCAGCTGTGCGTCAGAGATTTCCTAACCTCGCAGGGTTTCCGCTAATACTGCCCCGGTAAGTTTGTCTTGAACAACCTCCACAAGCTTTCGCTGTTGCACAACCCCGTGAACCACCCTGTGGTTGCGGGAAGCCGCCCCCGGTCTTGTCTGCGGTGACTGCCCCGGCAGCCCAGGGGAGCGACCTGGTCGAGCTTCCCCCCCAGTCTGCGGCTGAGCCCGAGGGCAGGGGACAGCGCAACCCCCCCGCCCCCCAATCCCTGCTGTCCTGCCAGAGCTGCCTCACGCGGATGGATTAGCAGCCCGGGGAACGTTAGGAAAACGCCACCACTTTTGCACCGAGGTGGAGAAAGAAATTTATTTTAGAAGTTTCAGGCACAAAACAACAGACCAACAGTAATGAACTGACAAACACACAAGGGCCGTTACTGTATTTACAGCGGGGATGGGGCGATGGCAAGCATCTGCCTAAGGGGCTTTGCACAGAGAGCGGGGGGCCGCTGAGGACCTAAGTGCAGGCCGGAGGGAGACTGCAAGTCCCAGTCGCCTCGGGCACGTCCTTGGCAGGGTAGTGTTAAASCGGGGTTATCTCTTAAGGACATCGGCCTCTGCGCGGAGCAGGTTTCACATGCTACAAGGATGCGTACTACAGGCTCAGCCTTCCTCCTCTACCTGAAACGGGCCCTGCAGAACTCGGCAGCACCCGCCGTGGCCCAACGGCACCGGGCAGCTGCCCGCGCGGAACCCACACAGAAACAGCAGTGCTGCAGGCGCCTCGGCGCGCTGGAGCCGGGGCCGCACCTCAGGGCAGGCACTCCCGGGGCAGAACCGCCTCCAGGACCGCCACGATCTGGGCCGCGGAGGGGCGCTTCTGGGGCTCCTCGCTGGTGCAGATGGAGAACAGCTCGACCATTTGGTGGTACGACTGGTCCAGTTCCTCCAGGTTCAGCGCTGGCCTGGTTCCCAGAGCCGCGTAGTAGGCGTCCTCATCAAAGTCATCCTCATCGAAAGAGTCATCTGGCCAAAAGAATGTTTCAAATGCATCGGTAAGGGCACGGCTCACTTGCCTGCAAGCTGCCCTGCGGTTTCTGAGACACCTTTAGCCCCAGTTTCCCCCCATTTTTTTCGTGTGTGTGTGGGGGGGTACAAAAGCAGGATCCTGGACTTGGGCCCTCACTTCGCAGGGCTGCCCAAAACCTACCTCAGCTCCCGGCCTTYGTTCAGCTCTGCTCCCTTGACCCTTGCAGCTTTACGCCCTGGCCGCCCATCACCCGCCTCTGGGCTCCTGCCACCCGGGTGCTCAGGCTGCTGCTTTACGCTAGCCCCAATCACTTGGCCGTCCAGCGCCAACCACCAAGCATCAGGGCGCCGGGCCAAAGCCCAGAGAGGCGCCCCGAGCGGTGCCCTGCTGAGCCTCACGGAAACGGCCGCTGTCAGCAGTCACCCACGCGCACGGGTGAGAGCCCTGCGCACCAGGCGCATTCCTGGAGGTTTTTCCACCCACTGCGCCGTTTCCTTGCAGAGGTCCAGCCGGATGCGGCCGCTGTGAGTGCAGCCGTCGGCTCCTCAGCACCACAGCCCAGCTTGAGTTACTCCCTTCTGTTAGTGCTAACTACTGCCCGGGTCCCCTTAGACTTAAAATTTGGCTATTTTAAAGCTGCGCCCGCCTCGCTTCTCCCTCCAGAATAAATTTGAGTCGCCACTGCAGAATCGGTGGCCTGAGAAGGAAAGCCWGCTGCTCCAAGATGCCGCATGCAGAGACCGGGAGCCGAGCGGGATTCCCTGGCTGCTCGGAGACGCCAGTTAGGGAGGGAGCCAGTCTGCAGGTACCGGGCCAGCGTGCTCGACGGCTGGTGCGGCAGCGCTTTCCCTGCTCAGTCCCGCATCATTTTGGTGTTATCTAAACAGCATCCATCACCCTGCTGCAGCGTGCAGCTCCTCCTACGCTGCCCCGATGGCACGGGGCGAGGGGGAGCATGCAGGACAGAGGGCCGGAGCGTGGCCCGAGCACGCTGCTTGGCTCTCGGCGGAACAGTAGTATAGCTCAGGGACATCTTTCAAGCCTACTGTCCGAGCTGGGAACGGTGCTGATGGGAATTTGATGAGCAGCCGAATTTCAAGCTCTCTCAGCTGCTTGACGAGCAGCTGGAGCGCCTACAAAGAATGCTGGCTTGCGCTGCGATTAGTTACGATCGTTTATCAATTCGCCCTTTGGAGTTAAAAAGCCAAACAAACTTGAAAGCAGCCCAGCCACCTGCAAAAACACTGAACGAAGCTGGCAGGCACACGGTCTGCAGAAAGTCCTCGGGGAAGAGCCGAGTATTTCTGTGGGGAAGCGAGAAAGGGCTGGGAAAGGCAACAGCTGCGCTGCGGTTCAAGGCAGAACACAGGGTTACAGTCCGCGGGCAGGAAAAGGCAGGGCTGCTCCCCAGCACTCACTACTGCTTCTCCCTTTTCCTCAAAGAACCCCTGAAGAGACCAACACAAGCGGCTCCAGACTCCTGACTCTGTTGGGTTTCTGGCGGTACGGACACACGCGATGGATGCCAGCCTGAGGGCTTGAAAACACGGAAGACTGACCATTCTGGTGGTACCAACACGCACTGTAAAAATCAATTCCACTAGGAAAATAAGACGTTTCTAGGAGCAGAAGTTGCTCAGCAGCACACAACTGGCCAGCAAGAAATAAAGACAAACCTTCATCACCACTCTCATCTCCCAGGTTGAGATGGGGCACAGAGAGRGTCATCATTTCCCAGAGAGTCAGCCCAAAAGCAAAGATGTCGGCCCTATCGGTGATGACGCCGTCCTCTTGCAGAGCTTCCTTGGGCTTCCAGGGCTCGGTGCCGATGTAGCATGCCTCTGGGTCACTCACTGGAAGGAAACAAATTACTTGGTTAGCTGCTGGGACTCACAAACACAGTAAGATGTGGTCACAGCTCACYGCACCAGCTGGTCAAGATGTTCCAGGGATTTATCCTGCTCAGGCATGCCCTCTTTGTAGCTGCACCTGTTTGTTTATTCTTAAGCATCTACCTAGTCCCAAATTCCCTGTAACCTGCAACTTGCTCTGCTCAGCAGCAGTGTCGGACGCAGCAGAGCTCACGCTTCTCCTCCGCAGAAGCTGCTGAGTGCAGTCCCCACAACACACGTTAGGGACTGTGGGGATTTCATGTCAGAGTGCCTCTGAGGCTGCGCGGCCCCAGGGCGCAGCAAACAGCTGAAGCGAGAGGCCAGAGCTGATGTGCTCTGCGGCTTAATTCCCACCACAAGGAGCCCTGCAAYGAAGAGGTGCGAGACCACCTGAGGTTTACAGTCATTTCCACTTCTCAGCTTTGCACTCCGGGGATACAAAATCAGGGTGAGAAGCACTTCCCTTCCCCGGCCGGGTGGCTCAGCCAGTGCCAAGGTGACAAGTGACAAAGCCAGCCTGGCCCTCCGAGGCGGACCAGGCTCCATCAGTCCCCACCGCCACAGTACCTCCTGCTGGCCACACAGTCATTTCGTTTTCTTTACCCCAGCACAAATCAAATTCTTGCTAGTTTGTTTAATTTAACGTCTCCACGAGCTTACGTAGCCTTGGGAGAGTCCAAACAATCCACTAACATCAGCCTGAAGAAGAAAGCACCAGGCCTGGCTCCATTCTGGCTCCATCTCTTCCTGCCAAACCAGCACAGTTATAGGAAGACTCTCCGGAATATAAGGACATTTCCCTCCACTTTCCTTAGCAAATTGCTGAGYTTTCAGTAATATCTCAGCTGTTCAAGAGACTACTTTCTTCCAGTGCTGATCTTCAAAAGCCCCGCCCGTAAGGAGAAGCAAACACTGAAATCCCTGAACACTTCACACGGATCATGACCTAGCATCCTTTCCGAAGCTGGGTGGATGTTGTCTCCTTAAGACCTTGAGGAGGCAAAGCCAAAATCAGGCTGAAGCGAGAGGACTTCTTGTTTAATCGACCCAGAAACTGATGCTTTAACCACACTGCTCTTTGGGAGATTACTCTGGTGCATTGCCTCTAGCTCCCTCACTCCTTACAAAAGGGAACAGCTACTAATAAAAAYGTAATAGAGCAGCTTTATAAATGATAAGGCTGTTGCAGGCCCAAGCACCGTGGAAAGCAACACAGAACAGGGTTATTGTAATTAACCCAAACACATTCCTGCTGTTCACAGCCAAGCCATGACGCCATTAGACATCTGCTTCTCATTTACATGAGGTCTTTATAATGTTTGCATTTGGCTCGTGCTTCCTTCCAACCCTGTGAGAAAGATTCARTTACTTAACTCTCTGGCAGGAGCATCCCCTCAACAGCGGCCAGCAGGGCCTAATCCAGTATTCCTTGAGCAATGGCACTCCTGCCGGCGGAAGCGAAGGTGTGAGCGCGGAGGAGCGCGAGGCTGAGCTGACAGACCTCCCTTTGCGCTGGAAAGGGTCCAGCCTCCCTGCCGGAGGCAGTCACGCAGCAGCGGCCGGCTGCCCTCAGGCTCTGGAGGTAGCAGACGTTGCGGGTCTGGGGAATCAGAGGAGGATCAAGGGGCCTTGTGCCAAAGATCCCCTTCACCCACACGCAGTGCCAACAGCACAAATGAGASCACGAGCCAGTCCTTTCCTCCAAGGTATCAGGAACATAAGTGTCCAGATGTTCTCCACCCATGGAGCCAAATGCTAAAAACCACTMAACACTCAGGTCCCCTCCTCAATGTCTCACCTACCAGTCATGTTTTCATCCAGGGGCAGGGACACTCCGACATCACAGATCTTTACAGCTTCAAAGTCACCTTTAACAACCACATTTGAAGATTTGATATCTCCGTGGAGCAGCTTCTTATCATTGTGAAGATACTAAGAGGCAGAGAGAGGCAGTTAACACCTGTCCACAGGCTGAGCTGTGAAGAAATTCACCTCACCAAGCAGGGCACATTTGCCCTTGCAAACAGGTTGGCCAGCCTAGTAAAGAGGGCTTTAAACTAGGTAGGAGGAGAGGACGGGGGGGTGTCATACAGACAGGGTAGACACCAAAACACAAGTTGGGTTGGGGGGGCCTCCAACAGGTGCATGCAGCTGGGGATGTGCATTTGGGACATGGCTATGGGGGACCCCTGTACACCCTTCCTGGGAAACCTGCAGGCATGACCACCTCTTTAAAATGCGTGTATACCAATGCACGCAGCATGGGGACCAAACAGGAGGAGCTGGAGATCTGTGTGYGATCGCAGGSCCAYGATCTCATTGCAATCAYGGAGACATGGTGGGATAGCTCCCATGACTGGAAYRCTGTCATGGATGGCTATGTGCTTTTTAGGAAAGACAGGCCAGGAAGGCRAGGTGGTGGAGTTGCTCTTTATGTGCGAGAGCAACTGGAATGCACCGAGCTCTGCCTARGCGGGGAGGAGGAGGRGGCAGTTGAGAGCTTATGGGTAAAGATCAAAGGGCAGGCTAGCATGGGGGACACTGYTGTGGRTRTCTACTACAGGMCACCTGACCAGCAAGAGGAAGTTGAKGAGGCCTTCTATAGACAGCTGAAGGTAGCCTCACCATCACAGGCCCTGGTTCTCATGGGGGACTTCARCCACCCTGACATCTSCTGKARGGACWACACAGCAAGGCACAAACAGTCCAGGAGGCTCCTGCAATGCACTGATGACAACTTCTCACAAATGGTGGAGGAGCCTACGAGGAAGGGTGTCCTGYTGGACCTTGTCCTTACCAACAGAGAGGGACTGGTTGGAGATGTGAAGGTTGGGGGCAGCCTTGGCTGCAGTGACCACAAGATGGTGGAGTTCAGGATCCTGCMRGAAAGAAGTAAGGCAACAAGCAGGATTGCAACCCTGGACTTCAGGAGAGCGGACTTCGGGCTCTTCAGAGACCTACTTGGAGGAATCTCATGGGTTAAGGCCCTAGAAGGAAGGCGGGTCCAGGAGAGCTGGCTRMTATTCAAACATCACTTCCTCCAAGCTCAAGAGCGGTGCATCCCAAGGAATAAGAAGTGCAGCAAGAGGGGCAGGAGACCTGCATGGGTGAGCAAGGAGCTCCTGGCCAAATTCAAACAGAAGAAGAAAATACACAGACTGTGGAAAAGGGGACAGGCTACATGGGAGAATTACAGGAATGCAGTCAGAGTATGTAGAGATGCAGCGAGGAAGGCTAAGGCCCAGTTGGAATTGAGTCTTGCAAGGGATGTCAAGGACAACAGGAAGGGCTCCTTCAAAGACATCAGCAGCAAGAGGAGGACTAGGGAAAATATGGGCCAGCTACTGAATGGAGTGGGGGCCCTGGTGACAAGGGATACGGAGAAGGCAGAATTACTGCATGCCTTCTGTGCTTCAGTCTTCACTGCTAAGGGCAGCCCTCAGGAATCCTGCAGCCTGCATGTGAGGGAGAAAGTCTGGAGAAGGGAAGACTTTCCTTTGGTTGAGGAGGAAAGGATTAGAGACCTTCTGGGCAGGCTAGACATCTACAAATCCATGGGCCCAGATGGGATGCACCCACGGGTACTGAGGGAGCTGGCAGATGTTGCCAGGCCGCTCTCCATCATCTTTGAAAGGTCCTGGAGAACTGGAGAGGTGCCTGAGGACTGGAAGAAAGCCAGTGTCACTCCAGTCTTCAAGAAGGGCAAGAAGGAGGACCCAGGGAACTATAGGCCGGTCAGTCTCACCTCCATCCCTGGAAAGGTGATGGAACAGCTCATTCTGGATGTCATCTCCAGACATATGGAGGATAAGAAGGTGATCAAAAGTAGCCAGCATGGATTCACCAAGGGGAAATCCTGCTTAACCAAGCTGATAGCCTTCTCTGATGGAATGACTGACTGGGTAGATGAGGGGAGAGCAGTGGA
>NW_028186341.1:305464-310790 GCF_003343005.1 Rhea americana
AACCCTGTCTACCATGCTGTAGGTGACCCTGCTGAGCAGGGGGGTTGGCCTAGATGATCTCCAGAGGTCCCTTCTGACCTTACTGATTCTATGATTCTATGAAACAGGAAACATGAGATGCAGACAGCAACGCATCAACTTCTTAATATTTAACATATCTTAAAAATCAAGGTTGGRTCAACATTTAACCGTAATATACACAAAATAACTACAAAACAACACATAACAGCCACAAAAATCTCCAAAACAAGCAAGCAAGTCTGGGGAGCTCAGGAGGTTTATAGCAGCTGACACTTCACTCCCCAGCATTTTATGCTACTATTAYTAACAGCAAAGCTTGAACCTACACAGGACAGGTTGCTCCATTCAGCCTCGTTTGAGGCTTAYAGCTGCCTTTTTGTAAAAGGCTGCTTGAAGTGCCTCCTACGTTTCTAGCATGGCAACAAAGATTTGAGAGAATATTTGTGTGTGAAGAGAGGGCATCAGCTGAGGGTCAAGCACACATTAGTTTTGTCTCAAGAGCTCGGAGCCGCCTCTCCTCAGCAGCAATAAACTCACTGCCACGGCTCAGGAAACCTGTGCTTTGCTTTGACCACTAACATGGCCTGGGAGAGGAGCAGTGCTCTAGGCTGTGCTGTGATTTAGACAAAATAATGCTGCTCACTGCAGCGAAAGTCACCATTTTCCCTTTTATCCCTGCAGTAATAAGGTGGGTCATGACAAAAACATCCTATATGGCTGCTGCTGCAGGTCAGAGAGAAGGTACACAAGCGGCACCAGCTGGCAGCCGCAGGCATCGTCTAACCGTTTTCACTGCCAAGACCAGGTTCCCGTGACCACCCAGCAGGGAAATAAAGATAGAGTTTGGTCAGGGCGCATGGAGGCTTCTACTGGCTTTCCAGAGGTCTTTATCTCACACCAACGTAAGGAACTGGGACAAGGAAGCTTCTCTCTTCTTGCTTCTCTCCTTCAAGCTACTCCAGCTCCCTGCTTCGGCTCCTCCATAGCTGGAAGAAGTCTCTCCTGTCTCTCAGTCTCTCCCCAGTTATCCAAGGAGGGAAGCAGAAGGCTAACACATGTCWCTACCCTCTCTTTATTCCCTCCTCAGCACCTCTGGCCAGACTCTGACCACCCACGACCTGTGGTGCTGCCAGATTTATTCCAACAGGGATCTGGCAGCCCGACACCTGCTGGGCTAGCAAGCAGGGACAGCAGCTAGCCCTCAGGGAAGGCAGCAATACGTTAGCAGTACATTAGTGCCAATCACTCTGTCTCATCAATTTTAATATATATGTTTAATATTACTTTGATCATTAGCTTTGGGGCTCAGACCGGCTGGGTTTCACCTTAGTTTGTACAGCCGTGATCCACCTGACCAAGTCAATTTTTGAAAAACCACCAAGGCATTATATGAAGCCTTACAGCATCTGCTCTCCATTTGCTGACACGAGTGCCACAAATGGCCTTCTCATACACTGAATTCATTTATTTTTCCAGTGTCACCAGTGTACACAATTCCAGAAGGAACAGCTAAGGTTAATACTAAACATACCTTCAGCCCCCTTGCCATGCTCAAGGCAACTTTGAAAATTGTAGCAGCAGGGAAAGGGCCCAAATGTTCCGAATTTCTTTCTTCAATTAAGGCATTGAGAGATTTTTCTCCTCCATACTCCATGGCAAGACACATGCTTCCATCGTGGGCCTCGGTAAACGCACGGTAACCTTCAGACAAAGACTGCATTTGTTAGAGAGTTGGAGTGGGCATCAGCAGGAAAAAGCACTTCCTTATGCTTRCACACCAACGTGACAAAGGAGTCTCACCGATTCATGAAGCATTGTTAATTATGGCAATCTGCAAATGAAGAAACCCTCAAACACATCACAGAAGGCACCTGAGTCCCTCAGTGGGAATTTTGAGATCGTGCCTGATGGCTCAGCAAAYGCAAGGCACCCTCAGGCCTGACCAGCACGGAGCCCCAAAACGCTACACAAGTATAACATCTTGGGGCTCTTTCCCAGGTGCTCTCCAGGCARCTGCAGCTGGCAACCCCAGGAAAAAAAAAATCATATCACGGGCAATCTGGATGAAGGCCCAACTCCAGCCAGTTTTACATGGTGGACTCCCAGACAGGTGAAGCCGTAGGAACGTCAGTGGAGACCCGCGCAGCCGAGGAGCGAGGGCACAAGCTGCAAACCTTGTTAAGATAAGCCCCTCCAGAGCAAGGGAGCTCCCTCCACCAGGAACTCCCACAGACACCCCCCCCCCTTTTTGCTTTCCAGGTCAGCTTTGCACCCCGTGACAAAAGAATGGAGGTCCAGGGAGGTTTCCAAAAGAGGGAGAAGTGTAGGAGGGCAGCAGAGGAGCTGACCTGCTCTTTAACGGGCAGAAGAGCCGAAGATCTGTAAGACTGACTTTTCCAGTTAAAGAGATAAGGAACTGGTAAGTGAGACAAAGGCCTGGGGGATATTTGGGAACTCTAAGCCTCTTATCTCCCAGAGGCAACTTCACAAGGTAAGAGCGATGTGCATGCGGACCATCATTTAATCATTATTCCTCTGTGTTTTATCCCCACCCTTAAACATTGCTTTTCAGGCGGAAGTATAAATGGGATAGTCTTGCGTAACAGTACAGCAAGAGTCTTATCCTGTAAATGATCTAGGGCACATTTTACAAAAAGCAATGAAAATGTTTGCTATGCAAGAGGTCAAAACTCTCTTTGCTCATAAATTCCTGACACTCCATTTTAAAAACATACACTGGCAAAGTTCCCTAGTAGCATGCAGTGTTTATAGTGGAAGTGACATCACCTAGATATCTTAAAGTGCAAATAAAGAGAAAGCCAAACAGAGTTGCTATTCTGACTGAGAGATTTTCTAGAAGATTAGAGCAGAAATTAAACCACAGACAAGAGCAGCTTCTTAAGATATTTCTAATATTGACAGCCAAGAGATCGGCAGTTAGAGCCTAGACTTTGTCGCCCACACCTATAATGAAGGTAAGTCTGTGAACTAAGCAGTCAGTTAGCCAGGTTAGTTTAACAAGCTGCTTTGGGTGTGACAAAGGTGCAGGCAGCTCAGTATACTGCTCCAAAGCCTAAGAACAGGGCAAGCAGGCAGYGATGGGTTCCCTGTGCGTGCTCACGTCACATCAGCTGGCTCCAGAGTCAGCTCTGACAGCTTTAATTGCAACGTGAGTGACATGGGCTGTGCTGGAAACTTACCCACAATGTTTGGGTGCTGGAGGTTTTTCAAAATCTTGGCTTCTTCATTCAGTCTCTTCTGATAGATGTTTTGCTGGCTCTTGTTGCATTTGGGGTTAATTTTCTTCACAGCCCACGGGGAACAAGATGAACCTTTGGGAGATCTGCATGGGAAAGTCCCACATACCTGAATCAGGGAGTGCTGCACCACTTCATTTGTAAGTGCCAGAGTTAAAGCTTTCAAAGGTCATTGAAGAAGCTATTCTCCAAGGGCTGAGAGTAGGGGTGGGATGCATAATTCAYGGAATTAAGAAAAACAAACAAAAAAAMCAAACCACCCCAAAAACCCTGCATTGCTAAAATAAAGAAACTATATTCTGCCAATGTACACACATTGCATAGGYGCATAGTGATGCTTTGTCCATATACAGCACTTCAATGAATTTAAGTGTTTTAGAAAAAGAGACTGTATCCTTTTTAATGGAGAAACTGAGGCAAGGAAGGAAGCAGCTTGCTCGACAGACTAAAGCAGAGCCAGGAACTGTCTCCAGATACCTGAATTCCAGTCCAGGGAGAGGCTGATGGGGTTATCCCCAAAACAGCTCCAAAACGATGGGCCCCTTTCCAGCACTGACACCTCCAGCACTGCTTTGGCGTATGTGGCCCTTCCTCAACTCTGTGCTCATCGCAGCYTGCAGGTCAGTTAAGCCAGTATTTTTTTCCTTCAGAATTGAATCACTTTCCATCCCATGACATCTTTTCCTCCCGGAGAACTGTAAATCCCATTCTTGAGCACCACATCCTATTTCTGCTTTCCCTCTTACCTTTTCATCAAGTAGACATTCACTCCAGTGCCGTATCCAAGCTTTTGCATGAAGGGAGAGGCTGGAATAGTGACAGAAGCCCCATCTAAAAAAAGAAAAGGCAAAAAAATAAAAACCGATCCCACAAATGACCACACAACCAGCAGAAAGAGCGAAAAGCAGTACCTTTGCACCCTGTAGCTAGGAGCTGATGCTCTTATTACAAATCACATTTGTGACTATATCATCCTGACTTTGCTCTGTGCAGAATGAGTTTAGATTTTAGAAAAGCTTCTTTCCAAACCTCCTTTCCTCCAACAGCTCATAGAAGGGAACTCAAAYGCAGAATGCGCCAAGGTATCGCCTCCATCACCCTCGCTACATGGCCTCACCCAGAACAAATCTCCATGAAGCATTGTGGGAGGTTTGATTTCCGAGTCTCATCTCAGATCCAGCTTGTTTGCCAGCAGACAGGAGCAAACACCAGCCGAACTGGCTCAGCGCCGGCTGGGTGAACACCCGCTGCCACCAACGCAGCGAAGCTCGGGGCCCGAGGAAAAGCCCGAGCGGACCGGTGAAGCCTATCGGGAAACACGCAGAGCTYGTGTCTGAACGTGACTTACCAGGTTTCTCCTTGCTCTTCAGGTTATTCTGAGCTTTGAAGGCTTCCATYGCTGCAAACTGAGCTCTACAGCAGAGAGGAGCAGAGAATTACACCCCCGCCAGCCCGAAATCGCCCCCCAGCGCAGGATGCCGGGTGTGTGGCAGCAAGTYCCTACTACAGGCAGAGCTACTCGCTGCTGCGTGTCGCACGCTTTGTGCCGAGCCGCAGGGAACCGCGTGCTGGCGCTGCCCCACCGACCGGTGCCGCAGCTGCTGGAGGAAACCGTCCAAGATGACCCAGGGGAGAGCCCCCCAAAGGGCACCGGGGTCCCTGCTGGGCGGTGGGGSTCCAGAGACCGCCCCCCTCCAGAATGCTGGGCTGGGGAGGGGGGAGGAAGCAAGATACCTCGACCTGAGGTGGGGAGGGGGAAGCGAGACCCCCAGGACGCCGGGGTCCCCACTAGAGGGCAGTGGGGAAGCAAGAACCGCCAGGAYGCCAGGGTCCCCACTGGGGGGGCAGGGAACAAGCGAGAACCCCCCCCAAGGATGCCGAGTCCCCACTGGGGAGGGTGGGAAAGTGAGACCCACTCCCAGAACACCAGCATCCCCACTGGGGGGGGGGCAAGCAACACCCTCCCCTCTCCAGCTAGGACACCAGGGTCCCCACTGGGGGGGGGGGTGAGAACCCCCCACCCCAGGATGCCAGGGTCCCCACTGGGG
>NW_028186341.1:311613-322836 GCF_003343005.1 Rhea americana
GTGGGGCAGCAGGGGGGTCCCCAAGGCCTGGGGAGGGGGGTGTGCCCAAACCCGTGGAGGGGTATAGGGAGGGCACTGGGGCCCCCAAAGGCACTGGGGAGATGGGGGGACGTTGGAGTCCCCAAGGCTTTGGGGGTTCCCCAAGCCCGTRGGGAGGCATGTGGGGATATAAGGGTCCCCAAAGCCATAAGGGAGCATAGATGGCCATTGGGACTCCAAGGCCTTGGAGCGGAGGTCTCTTGGGGTTCCCCACACCTGCAGATTGGGGCCCCAAGCCTTTTGGGGGGCCTCTTAGGGGTCTCCAAACCAATAAGGCTAGGTCTGGGGGGCATTGGGGGCCCCAAACCCACAGGGAGTATAGAGGAACATCAGGCTCCACCAAGGCCTCGATGAGGGGCCTCTTGGGGTCCCAAATCCATAGCGGATCGGGGAGGACACGGGCCCCCCAAGCCCTTTGGGTGGTCTCTTAGGGGTCTCYAAACCAATAGCGGGATATAGGACAAGCTCTGGGATCTCCAAACCCATAGGGAGGCATCTGGGGATCTCTTGGGGGTCCCCAAACCCTTAGGAGGAGTCTGGGAGAAATTGCAGCCCCTAAACTCATAAGGAGATGTAGGGGGGCATTAGGGTCTCAAGGCCTTGAGGGGGATCACTTGGGGTCCCCAAACTCATAAAGGGGTCTTAGGGGACACTGGAGTCCTCAAATCCATAGGGCAGTATAAGGGGGGCACTGAGGTCCCCAAGGCCTTGGGAGGTTGTCTTGGGGTTCCCAAACCCATAAGGGGGTCTAGGAGGGCATTGAGGACCCCAAGGCCTTGGTGGGGTCTCTTGGGGGTCTCCAAACCTATAGGGGGGCACGTGGAGGGGGCATCAGGGTCTCCAAACCCTAAGGGGGTCTAGGAGGGCACTGAGGTCCCCAAGGCCTTGATGGAGTCTGTTGGGGTTCTCCAAACCTATAGGGGGGCACGTGGAGGGGCATCAGGGTCTCCAAACCCATGAGAGGGTCAAGGGGCAATCCAGGTCCCCAAGGCCTTGGTGGGGGTCTCTTGGGGTTCTCCAAACCTGTAGGGGGGCACATGGAGGGGGCATCAGGATCTCCAAACCCATCAGGGGATCTGGGGAGGGGGGGGCATCGAGGTCCCCAAGGCCTTGGTGCAGTCTCTTGGGGTTCTCCAAACCGATAGGGGGCATGTGGAGGGGCATCAGGGTCTCCAAAACCATAAGAGGATCAAGGGGTCATCCAGGTCTCCAAGGCCTTGGTGGGGTCTCTTGGAGTTCAACAAACCCATAGGGGGCACGTGGAGGGGCATCAGGGTCCCCAAACCCGTAGAGAGTACGTCTCTCTCTATATTTCTATATTGCAATCGCTGCTGTTTGTTTGACCTGGGGGCCTCCCAGATGGAGTTACAGTTTCCGTAGAGACCAAACACAACACGTAACCTGTAACCGAAAGCAGATTTAAGGGCAGGATCTGCCCCCGGGAGACCGTAACGGGGCTTAATCACCCMTCGCAACGTTAGCGCCGAAAAACAGGCGAGCGTCGCAGCTCGGGGTGTTCGGTTTCAGGGAACACCCTGAGATGTTTTCCCCTTTCCGCACGAGGCTGGGACAAACCCAGATTTCGACATCGCAGGCTTTCCAGCGGGACAGAAACCAGGCGGTTTTCCCGAACTCGCCGCGCGCCGGGAGAGTCGGCCGGCACCGGCGGCCGGTGCCTTCTCCGGGCTTGGTTCGCTCCCAGGTGAAGGAGTCCCTCGTCTCCCGCCGTCCGGGAGGGAGCCAGGCTCCGCGCGCGTCCTCCGCACGCGCGCCGCGGGCGCCCGCTCGACGGTCCTAAAAAGATATTTATTTCTCTAATAAAAGATTTGAGGAAGCGCAGGCGGGAGCGGCTGGCTGGGCAGCGCGGGGGGCGACGGGGCCGTCCGTCCGTCCGTCCGTCCGTGCGCGCCGGGTCGGCCCGATGCTGGGGAGGAGGAGGGCAAAGCCGCGCGGGAGGCGAGCAGGGCAAGGCTGGGTTCCCGCGCGCCGCGTTCCCGCGCGCCGCCCTCTCGCCCACCCCCGGAGCCCCGCGGGCGCCCGGCCGCGGCGCCGGCTCCTCCTCCGCGCGCGCCCGGCCGCGGCGCCGGCTCACGGCGCCAGGCACTTGACGCTGGCGTCCTCGGCGTGGCCGCAGTTCGTCTTGCCCCAGCTGGAGAAGCTGCAGTGCAGCAGGCTCTCCTCCGTGCCCTTGCAGGAGACGTCGTCCATCCAGATCCTGCCGGTGCCTGGAAAAACAGCGCTGCCGTGAGCCCCGGGGACGGGTTTATCCCGCGGGACCGCTCGCCCCAGCCATCCCCGCCGCAGGGATAAACTCAGCTGGCCTGGGAGATCCCTTTGGAAAGTCCTCACCACCTCCACCTTCTTCCAGCGCTTTCGGGAGTTGGGGGACCCCTGCCCGCTCTGGCTGGAGAACCATCTCCTGGTGGACCTCAGACAGCTGGAGGACACTGTCCTGCACAGAGCTTTTCCCTGGGGCTGCAGGTGAGGTAGGCGCTACCCAAGCACGGCCCCGAAAGCAGGGCCCTCGCTTCGACTGAGGYGTCGCGTAGGAGCCCGCTGGTCCCCAGGCATGGTCACAGGTACGAAGCCAAGCGCCCGCCGGATGCCACCCGTTCCCTCCGCCTTATTGCAAGGAAAACCAGAAATCCCTCTGGCCTGGCGCGTGGCAGCGTCCAAAAATTTTTGCAAAGGAATTTGCAGGAAAAAAAAACAGCTTGGGAGAGCCGGCGGCCGACCGTGTCTTGCCAAGGAGGAAGATGAGCTCCCCCACCCAGTGCCACCTCCCCGGGGTGCTGGCCGCAAAGGGCGCAATTAGCATCGTCCGATTAGCTCTGAGCAGCCCCAAGCTCTCATCCGAGCACCAAGAGGCAGCTGCCGAGCCGGGAAATGTCAGCTCCGGACCCTCCGGGCCACGGAGCTGGCCTCTGGCAAGGGGGAATATCCATGTCCTCAGATACAGGATCCATCATCTCCTTGGCAACTCCAAGCAATTGGAAAAAAAAGCAACTAAAACACTTAAAAAGTCTACCCAGAACGAGAGCTAGCCTAAACAGAAACACCGCAACCAAATAGTCTGGGGGCAAAGGCCATCACTCCACCTGCCAAAGCGTTACTGACATTTCCACTGTGTTTTTAAAGGGCTTTTATTATTATTATTCTAAAGRGAAAATTGATATTGAGAGTTGCCTCCAGCAGAAAAACCGAAGTGTTTGTCCAAGAAAGCCCTGGGGCTGCTGGGGCCGGCGCAGGACGGTTCTGCTTCGTTTGCTCGTGCCACGATCCCGCTGGCAGGACGATTTTGGCTTTTGCAACCAGGCTCAGCGCTACCCAAAGCGTCRTTGCGACCCCGACCCTGACAGCTGTGCTCCTGGCTGTCCCCTCTCCGGGGAGGACTTCCCAGCGTGGAGCACACCGAGCCGGGTCAGCCCGTGCACGTCTGAGTGTGCACGTGAAAACGGAGCCAAAGCGGGCCAAAGGAGGGACCTGGGAGAGAGCCAGGACCGCGCTTGCAGGCCATCCTGCAGGCAAACGGCAAACTATGTGCAGACACCCAAGGTCCGGGGTGAGGARGAACCTGGCCCCAGCCAGACCACGGTCTCTCAGAACCTCTGGCCTCTTCGCAGGGGAAATGCCAGAGGCTGCCGGGCTCCTGGTTTGTTTTCTCCCTACCTTGGCCGAACCTCGCCATGCGGTACACCTCCTCGGCCCCGCGGAAGCCCAGCATGCGGCACACCACGTCGCCGTCCTTCTTGTCCCAGCCGTCGTCGCACACCGTGCCCCAGCGGCGGTCGTAGAAGACTTCCACCCGGCCCTCGTGGGAGCCGGAGCCGTTCACCAGCCGGATCATCCCCTCCTCCGTGGCTGTCACAAGGAAGAGAGACGTCAGAGTGGGCAGCACAGGGCCACCAGCTGCCCCATACCCACCTCCGGCCACCCCCGTGTCTGCCCTCGGCACCCGTGCGTGGGATCCCTGCATGGCTCCATCGCCTGGAGAGCCAAGTGGGCTTTTGGTGCACSCTCCACTGAAGACCACCAGCCTCCGTTTGCTGAGCTGGTCCCCACAAAGGCAATGCTGCTGACCCCAAATCCAGCCTCTGCCCCTGTTGGCGAACACAACTGCAGTACAGAACTGGAGTCAACCCCGAAGCCAGTGGTACGAGCCTAACAGGAGAAGTTCAGGGATGAAAAGAGGAGGAAAGTCTGAGTAACCTCAGAAGAGGATTAAGATGGCAGCAAAGCCAAAGAACAGTTTCCAGATAGGATTAGGAGACAGGATTGCGGGTGATGGAGAAGGCTGAGCTCAGCCTAGCTCTTCCCAGTGYGTGTTCCCAGTCAGCCTGGAGACCTCGGAGCCCTGCACCAACTCCGCTCTGCTGAGGTGGACCCTGACTTTGTGTTTGAGGGAACACCGTGGAGAGGAGGGGAAGCTCGAGTTGGTCACAAATGCCGAGTCAGGGGAAGGACTTGCTCTTCCTCGTTGYACTCCTGCTTGCCTACCCCTCAACTCCCTTTCTTTCACTGCTCCTTCTTCCTCCTCCTCCTCATCTCCGCTGGTGCCATGTGGGATCACACATGGTCTTCCTTCTCCATTGCTCAGGGAGAAGCACAGGGCAGTGGTGATTTATTTGACAGGGGAAGGATTGACRAGCTCAACAGCAAAATTAAACCACAACTGTTCTTCCTCCGTGCCCAGCCAAAGTCTCCTTCAGGGCTGAGAAAACAAATTGAAGTGAACATCCCACAAATCCCATTATTTGGGATTATACACGAGTTGGATTTGAACAGAGAAAATAGCTTTCAGGCAGCTGGACTGGCTCTGTGACTCACTGAGTGCTGGGACTGCATCTGAGGATGGAACTTGGGTTCCCCAGAAACAAGGTTATATTACAGCTGGTTGAAGATTTTTATTTAAGGAAATTTTCTCAAAGCCAGTTTTTTTTTCCCTATCAAAACACACATTCCCATTAGAAATGCTCACTGACATTAGTTTTCGAATGCTAAGATGAATGGCTTTTGGATTGCTGCATGAAATATTTCCAGTAAGACTGAGGGCTCTGCCTCGACTGCCATAAATATTCCAATTTTTGCTTCTTGAGCCAGAGTCAGAAAGTTCCCCAGGTAGAGAGAGCTGCTTGGGGACTTGCGCTCCGCTTCCACCTTTTCACCAAAATTGCTGCAAATACGGTGGGCAGGGCCCTAAGCTAGGCACCGAGACCTACTCCCTGCCCAGCCTCCAGCTCCACCACCCCCACCACTGCTCACAATCACCCCCTGCCCATGACGGGYGTCGTGGGAAAGTCTTTCCTTATATCTAAGCTAAACCTCCCCCCACTGACTTGTAAGTCTATTCCTGTCTTTTTTCTTCCAGCTGAAGCCTCACAGCRTAGGCAAACAACTTCTCATGCCCTGTGGTTTTGCTGGTAGGTGGACCATGGCAGTCTTGCAAATGACAAAGTGAAAAGATCTTGATGCCAAGAGGCGACCGCTGCAGCTGTAAAGACTTGGGTGGAATTTGACACTTCACTTGTTCAACATCCATGCTAACTGGGACTTCYGCTTTGTGCTAGGAGGTTATGGGAGATGTGTTGCATAAGGTCCTCAGCCACATGCTCTAGATGACCCTGCTTGAACAGGGGAGTTGGACTAGATGATCTCCAGAGGTCCCTTCCAACTTCAACTGTCCTGTGATTCTATGAGTCTGTGTTTGGCTCAGGCTTGTTTAAGTTATCGAGCCAACCAAGTTAGAGATTGTGAAGTTGAACAGCAGCCTAAACACCTGCCTTTTGATGGGCAAAGCTAGCTGAGTCCCAGCCTATGACATACTTTCTGGGCTGCAGCAGAGGGACACGAGTGGGCGTTGCAGATGTAGTAGGACATTTAGAGACCAGGGCAGTGTTTGAGACCTGCTGCAGTGAGATGCAACTGGTACTGCCAGCTGGCTGGGACCTGCACAAAATTTCTTCGTGGTATCAGTCTCTGGGTTTACAACCCCTCCCTGGCTCACGCCGAGCTGGAGCAAGGCCACGTCTTCCCATGACCTACTGAAAGCACAGGCCCTGCTTGGCTTCAGCATACACTGGTCTCTCACTTCCACAGCCTGCTCARGAATGGATCTGGAAACCCTGAGCATGTTTTTCTGGATCTCGGCAGAGTATCAGATTCACAGAGGAGCCAGGAAATATTTCATGTTGACTCTAAATTGTCCTGTTGATATTTTGCACAACCCCCTGTCTTGGGGCTGGTTGAGCCATTAAGGAGAGGCTCATCTGGGATGCTGCAGTGGTCTGATGGGTCAGAGGGCTTTCTACTGGTGTGACCTTTCTCAAGCAATGGAGCCATAAATTATGCAAGTCATCTCAAACAAGTCCTGGTTAAAAAAAAAAAAAAACTGTTTGCAATCTGGGATGGGATATTTCCTCCCTGTCCTTGCACAGCTTTGCTGAGCCATGCTGAACAGCTGCCTTGGATCACCCTAGGGATGGTGTCATCTGAGGGCTGGACGGAGTGACTCTTCTCAGCTGAACACGTGCGCCACAACTGTGGCCACTGCTTTGAGTTGCCAAGAGAACTGCTGCTGCCAACCCAAGCTTGTGCCTGATTCAACACTGATATCCTCTGCTCACAAGTCGGTTCAGACTCCCTGCTCCAAACAAGCAAGCCATCCCCCTTGAGCAAGGAGAGCGAGATTCTGCCAGAGAAACCCAGGATCTGAATGTTTTTGGCCCTGCTCTTCACCCAGAGACAGCGAGCCACATGACATGACCTTCCCAATTCCGCAGGGATGCCCCAGGTGTTTGGTGTCCCCTGTCAACGCTCTTATCACAGTTGTGCTTGGTGGGAGCTTCGGGTCCAGCACAAAGGCAAAGCCACCCCAAGATGCCTTGGGGCCATGACTCTTTCTGCTCTCCAGGCACGAGAAAACGCAGCAGCTCTGGGACCTCTCAGGGGGGCTCTTTGCTACTGACAGCCCAAGTCCCTCTTCCTACCTCCAACCTGAATCGATTCCTCAACACAGCATCCTCATTTCCTCTCCTCTGACCCTGTCCACAGCTTCAACCCTCCCCTCTTACCCGTGCATTCACAGAGAGCAGCCCAGTCCCCTCACAGCCTTTCTGCTTCTCGAATCAAGCCACGCTTTCCCGACCTCCCTTTGCATGGTTCCCAGCTCATATCGGCTGTCCTATCCGCATGCATTTGAGATCACGGTTTCTACCTGCACATTGCTGCCAACGAGGGCTGCCCAGCTCCTTGCATGCCTGCAGCAGTGCATCTTCGAGTGGGGATCCTGAAGCCCAGGGTCCTCCTGCCTAGCTCTAACTACACTTTGTCCCTTGGGTGCCCCTTGCTCGTCCCTGGATAGACACAGAGGATGATTCAGCCCAACCTCAACGTAAATCTGAAGGTGGCTAYGTCAGGTTGCAGAGAGCACAGGGCACTGAGGACACATTGCCATGCTAACCAAGCACTGCCCCAAGCCTGTCCATCCTGGACATATCTCCAGGCCTGGCAGGAGCCAACACGCCTGGCTCCAACCCACCCCAGGCAGGGATCACTGGGGGACAGGGCAGTTTGGATGGGCACGTTGGGAGGGGAGCTCTGAGCAGCCTGCCTGTGCCAGATTGCCCCAGACAGGCTCAGGACCAGAGGGTGGTACCAGGCGTCTAATACCAGGTTCTCAATAATCCTGACATCGACTGAGCCCCGGGGAATTTCCTAGTGCACTGAAACACCATTTGCACTTTAAGGGAGTTACTTAATGCCAGATCTGGTCCTGACCCCCCCRGCACTGCCTGACCACAGTCGAAAGGACCAGCTCAGCCACTGCTTTGCACCAGCAAGGTGCCTCCAYGCAGATGTCCCCGAGATGAAGCCTGGAGGACGTGGATGGGCTGGAGCAGAGGGCTCCCCACTCCCGCTGCGGCAGGGGATAGCCGTGCGGGAAGCTGATGCAAGCAGCCAGCGCGGCCCTGGCGTACCGCAGCCCGCCCGGCGTCRGAGGTATCACTGCAGGTGGTCCCCACAGCCTCCTCCCAGCTGCTCCCTCCTCTTGCTGTGCCGGGAAGCTGGCACTATTGCACACGGGCTCCTTTACTGCGCCCCTCGCAGAGCGGGGAGCTGGCAGGACCTTCGTGAGATGCTCAAGAGCGCCTGCCGTGCTGGAGGAAAACGAAGGCTTCCCCGAGGCAGGGAGGAGATGTGCAATCCAGGCACGGCTCCAAGCACGCCTAGGACTGGGATGTTCCCATTAATCACTAGGGTGAGGGCTGCTAGGAAAGCCGCAGAGCTCAGCAGGCGTGAGCCCTGGCCACGGCCCTTCCGTTCAGCCTCTAACGAGCGTTACTAATAGCGCTAAAAGCGGCYGAGAAAGCCCAGCACCTCCGCGGCTTTCCTACCAAAACAAAAATCCTGCAAATCCTGCAGCCCGGCCGTGCCCAGACCCCTCTCACCGCAGTCCCCGGGCAGCCGGAGCAGCTCAGGGCGTCCCACCTAGTCCTTACTGCCACCCCGGCTGTCCAGAAGTGGCACCGGTGCCCATGGACACRTCCCCCCTTCCCCAGGAGCTGCTCCGAGGTGTCTGCACGGGGATGTTGGTGCATCCCGCGCTGTAGAACCGGGACGGCGCCGGCGCATCGGCATGGGTTGCCCAGGGCAAAGAGCCAGCACCATGGCAGCGAATCCCAGGGGCTTGGGTTCAACTGCTAACTTGAACTTTAGTGCTTCAGAGCTTGCTTTCCAGCCCCAGAATCCCCCCTTTTTCCTACCCTACCCTTCCCAGCAACTCAAGGAAGACGGCTCTTCCCTCCTCGGCGTGGGCAGCCCTTGGGACCGGGGCTGGGCCACCACCGCAGCCTGGTGCTGGGCTCGGCCCTGCCTGCGACACGGCCCRGCCTTATCTGCCTTGGAGCAGCTCCCCGACGCATGAGGTTTTCCAACTTTCCCTTTGCATCATACTCAATAAACTCCGAGGTCTTTGCTCCTTTTCTTTTTTTTTCTTGTGCTTGTTTTCACCACATCAGTGACTTTCAAAACCTTTCGACCTCCTCCTCCCCACCCGGCCTGCTCCCCGCCAGCCCTCGAAAAGCCAACGCCAAACAAGAAAGGAAAAGCTAAAGAGGAGAAATAAACCCTGGTGGCTGCAAAAACAAGGGCCTGATTCTTTGCAGCTGCGGCGAGATATCGTCTCCTGCCTGGTAATTGAGACCATCTGCCCGATGAGGAAGCGGGGCCGTGGCTCCCCGCTCGCCGTGGGAGGAAGGCTCAGYGCCGGCACTGCCCAGCCTCTCCTTCATCTCCGCGTGCCGGTCACCCAGCCAGAGCTTTGATCCATGCGACCCGGAGATGCACCTCAACAGCAYTGGCCTCCGGGTGGGAGAGGGGACGGGCAGGTCCATGCCGGCTTCGCTGCCTCGGCTCTGCTCCGCTGAGCCAGAGAGCTYGAAGCTCTGGGAGGTGCTAAGTTTTTTGGGTCCCACCAGGAAACTGAAGGTCTTGCTGGGGTGTGAGCGGATGGAGGGGTGGAATCTCCTCCATGTGTTGCCCCACTGTGGCTACAAGAGATGCCAGAGCCTGGGACCGTGTGGGTCCCTTGGGTGCGGGAGCTGGGACCTACMCTATTCCAGCCAGGCAGCTTTGAGGCATCCTGGGGTCTGCTGTGCACATGGCCAAGTGGCCACATCTCAGGCCTTGGAGAGGCAGCAGCTGAGATGTCCCCAGCATGGTGTCCCCTGCTCCCCTGTCTCCTTCACTGCTACTCCTGGCACTCCCACCATGCTGGAGCCACCAGCCCCCTCACGCCCCTCCGGGCATCGCGGAGATGCTTGTTCCCAAGCTCTTGGAGCTTGCTGATGAGCCGGGACACTGCAAAGAGATGCAGGTCCTCCAGGCGCATCCCACACCATTGGAGCTGCCCCCCCAGTTCGAGCCTGTTCCCAGGGAGCCACGTCCCCTCCTGCACYCGCGGCACGGGATGGGGCTGCGCATACATGTCACCCAGAGCAMGAACAGGCCCAAAGCACACCCTGCCAGGCCCTGCCTCTTTCCACTGCTGAGACCCCCTTTCACCTCCCACRTCGATTCCTCACGATGTGCAAAGCTTTCCTCTTGCCCCAGTGCACCACCGGTTTGACCTCCTTCTCCCACCTCATCCCTTCTGCCTTTCAATCCCCCCTGCTCCTGCTCTGCTCCTGCAGCAAGGTGGAGGAGGAGGGGTGACTCGGGTGAAGRAAGAGAGATGTCCTAGCTGGGGAAAGAGGGACATCCCAGCTGGGGGAAGGAGGGATGTCTCACGCTTGGAGAAGACCACGAGCATCTCCGGGGTTTCAGGGGCGAGCTCTAGCTCCTCATGCTCCAGGCTCCTTCCCCAGACAGGGCACAGACGCTTCTCTGGTTGCCAGCCTGGAAACCCAGCGCCGGGCTGCTGGGGATCATCAGGCACATGCTGCTTTTGGCGGAGATGCCCGCCGGAGACCGGGGCTCTGCGGGGAGGGGGCAGGATTGACGTCCTGTTCCCCGTGCCCCAGCCTTGCTCCCTCGCACGCCCGCTTACCCGTGTCGCCGCCGCGGTCCCCCTTCTCGCCCTTCGGGCCTCGGTCACCTGCGAAGAGGAAAAGCACGGCGTCAGGCAGGGCGCCCGCGGCCCCGAGCCCGGGCAGAGGCAACGGCCCTGCGCGGGAACCAGCGACTGCAAACGGCTTTGGGGAACGCGCCGAGGGGCCGGCGCCGGTCGCCGGCAGGGCTGGACRCAGCTGTCCCCGACGAGCGCCGGGGTCCAGATCCTTCTGATACGAGTTTTGCACAGGGCTACCCGGCACCGCTCATCGGTATCGTTTATCCCTCGTTTTACAGACGGGAAAACTGAGGCACAAAGCGGCAGACGGCTCCTCCGTGGCCCCCGGGGTGGCCACCGCTCCCATCCAAAGCGGTTCGCATCGGGAGCCCGCCAGGCTGGTGAATCGGAAGCTTTTCCTGGGCAAAGAGCAGTTTGCTGGGGGTCCCTGAAAGCTCGGGGGAATATTCGGGGAAGAAGAACCAGAATTTTTTGCTCTCAGGGAAGCACCTCCTTCTGACGCGTCCCAGCCTCCGCAGCTTGGCCCGGTTTCGCTTCCACCTCTCGCCCAGCCGGAGCGAGTCGAAGCCTCCCTGCGGCCGGCGAGCGGCCGGGTTTGCGCCGCGGCTCCCTGCAGG
>NW_028186341.1:323006-350184 GCF_003343005.1 Rhea americana
CGGGCTGCGCCGCTGGGCTGCAGCCGGACGGGTCTGCGGGCCCCGCTCTGACATTGGCTCCTCTTTCGTCTCCGTGTAACAACAACAACCGCCACACACGCTCACACGCATGTAGAAATTTCTTATTAAAAAAAAAAAAGAGAGAGAGAGGGGGAAAAAAAAAAGCGTGCAGGAAATTCTTGCCCTTTAACTCGGAGGCTCTGGGAAGCCGGGATTGCTCCCCTGGGCGGCCGCAGCTGTGTCGGATGGAGGAAAGCTGCCTGGAGCCTGCTCCGTGATGGGAACCAGATGCCACGAGCCCGGAGAGCAGCGGGAGAGGGGCCAGGGACGCGGCACGTGACGCCGGCTCCGCCGCCCCGGCTCCCGGCAGCGCCGCGCACGCGAGCTCCCACCCGCCACGGCACTCCTTTCGCGTTTCTGCCCCCAAAACGCTGCCCGGCTTCCCAGCTCGCTCTGCCCCGCCGCTACAGCAAAGCCGCCGCGAAGAAAACCTCCCCGCTGCGCCGCCCGCTCCGGCAGCGCGGGAGCGAGGACGCGGCGGGAAGGGCCAGGTGATGGCAGGAGGCTCCTCGGTTCGGTGGCCCGAGGAGAAGCGCAAGGCGGAAGGGCCAGGCCGGCTGAGAAGCCGGGCAGGGGCGCGTGAACYGGCATCCTTCGGAGAGCGGAAGCGGGATCCAGCTGGGAAGGGTGGCAGGGAGCATCAGCTTCGGCACAAACGGAATTTAAGACCGTAATCGACCGCTCCAAGGAGAGATTTTTGAGGCACAGCTGGCGAAAGGCAGGAAAGGCAGCACTACCCCCCTTTTCCCGCAGCCGCCTCGGAGGCGGGACGGCTGCCAGGCCCTCCGCAGCGCTCGCGGCCGGCCGAGGCGAGAGCGGAGCGTAACGGAGCGCCGGAGCCAAGCGCCCCTTGGGATCCCCACCGCCGGCATCTCTGCTCGCGGGGGACGAACCTGTCCCCCCGCGAGGGCCTTCTCCAGCSAGGAGGCAAAATGCACCATTGCAAGTCTTCAGGGCCAGACACTGCTCGGCCGGGAGCCCCGAGGAAAGCCGAGTATCGCAATGCTCAAATATCGCAATGCTCAAGTATTGCAATGCTGAAATACTATCAAGCCCACCAAACCTATCACTGAAAACAACCCCCAATATCAGAAAAACAGGAGGGGCCAGATGCGGYGGGAAATGTCGGCACGGGCTGGACCCGGAGCTCCAGGGAGCCTGTTGAGAGGAGCCAAAACACAGGTTAGCTTCTCCTTTTATACGGCAAATACTACGTGCCAGCGCAGCCCGTACGGGGGAGGTCGTGGCTCGCACCTCTACCAGAGACCCTCGGCAGAGCCCGCGAATGTGGCTCTTAGCGGCGTTAGCTGGGAGGTTGCACCTGGGTGCAAACAGCTTCCGCCGGGATCCCGCGGCAAACGGCCGCCGAGAAACCAAGCTGCTAAAAACCGCTGCGGCAGCCTTAGGAGCTGGTCTCGGGCAAAACAGGTCTCGAGTTGCCGTTTGCCCCTGCGAGGGCCAAAGTCTCTATTCAGGCAAAACCAAGGAGTGCAAAGTACAYGCTGCATCAGCTCAGCACGGCCGCCGCGGGGGCAAGGCAGAGCTCGGGCAACCGGGGCGYCCGGATGCCAGGGAAAGCCGCTGGGACAGACCTGGGGCACGCCAAAGCCGGTAAACGCAACGAAACAAATCCGCGAATTCATTTCCTCCCCATCTCAGATCYGCGCTGCCGCATTAGAAGCTGATTTAAACTGCTTTTTTTCTAGCCTCAGATACATCTGGCACAGGAAAGACCTTCGTCCCAGTGACCTGCTGCTACGGTGCAAACATAAATAGTGATCACGTAGGACGAGGAGACCTGGGAAAACGACCGCTCCAAACCGCAGCCTCTGCAATGCCCACGGGGCGCCGGGAGGAAACCTCTTTGCAAGCCCTGCCGTGCAGGCCACAGGCGTGCAGGGGAGGGAAAGCGCAGCACGGCCGCCCCGGCGCAGCCCGCGGCTCCGGGACCTCCAACATCCCGCCTCCAGCAGCGGCCGGCGGTGGAGTACCTCCCRTCGTCTCTCTCCTCTTTCAGCAGCGTTTGCCCAGCCGTGGGGCTGGCCACGCTGGGATGCTTTCAGTGCTCTCGTGATGAGGAGCCATTTCGGATCCTGACCCCAGAGATGGTTAGAAAGCAGCTTCTTGCTTATACCCACTTGTGGGTCCTCCGAACCACCATCCCATTGCTTCTGCTCTTGCATCTCTCGACAGGGTGAAGGACATCAGTATTAGCACRTAGCTGCTGCCCACTGCCCTCCATCGGCATATCTCAAACACTTTGCGAAAACGCTGAACTTCACGCCCAAAATGCAGGGGCCGGCACCCCCGTGGAGGGCAGCTCCTCTGCTCCTTCTCCTCCTCATTTCGCATCCCTCCCCTTCAACCTCARTTGCTTGTATTTCCTTCATTTCTGGTTTTCCCTTCTTCCTTTCTTTTCTTCTAAACAAGCTTGCTGATGAGCAGAGGACAACCCCTTCRTGGCACAGCTCCTATCCAATTTGGTTCCTGTTCCTTCGGTTCAGGCCCAGCTCTCCGAGCTGTTGTGTCCCAGCCAAGTCTCAGGAGCATCCCAAGCTGAGGGCAAGGTCCAGCACCAGCTGGAAACGGGGGAGCCGTGGAAGCTGGGCAGATCAGGAAGACCGGGGGAAAGCCCTGGTGCTGGCATCACTACTGGTCCCACCAGGAGGGACGGCTGGTGCCTTCACTCTGCAACTGTCTTGGCAGTTTCTCATTGCAGTTAAGTCAGTGCAGTTGAGTCTCRTTTTTTTCTGGACAAACCAGTTCAGGTTTGCAGGATGCAGTGGAGGCGCGTGACCAGATCCCCTGGTCTCCGGTCTGTGCCAATGGCCCCGAGCAAACCCCAAGAGCAATTGCAAACCTCCCATGCAGTCAGCAAAGTCCCATCCCTCAGGCAGCTCCCAGGAAGGTTTGTGTGCCACGTCCTGGTGAGGAGAGGGATGATACTGTTCAAAAGACACAGGYTGAGTCCAAATGGCTCTGCAGGGTCATGTCCAACAGCTGTTGAGAATTATTGTCTGCAGAAGAGGTGAAATCTCTGCTAAATCCCACTTCCAGTTGCAGTAGGATGGAAGTTAAATGATAAGAAACAGAAAGTATATAATATTTTTCTTCCTTCAACAATGCTGTATATGGAAATCACTGGTCTAAAAGGAAACCCTGAAAACAGGAAGACTTTAAAGGTGCTTTGCGCGATGTACCTTGGACGTTATTTGCTGCTCCCTTCTTAATGCAGAGGTAACCTTGCACGACTGCTTGCACGCAGAAATGTGCTCTGTTTGCAGCAACATGCAAGAAAATTCCTTCTTACCTGCACGCGGGATTTAGGAAGTGGATTTCTCTCATTGGCCATGAATTCATTTATAGGTGAATCACTGCAGGGGCTAATTCACTGCTGTTTCCTCGTAAATGTGTTCCCCATACAACGGTCCCCGAGGAAGGGTAAAGCAGGCTGATTTACAGTCACTTTCAATAATAATTTTCCCCATTTGGAAACAAGGAAAATAATACTTTTCTGGGGTAATTCTAACGGATGGGATGAAGGATAAGAAAACAGCAAAATGGAAAACGATGGGGAACGGCTGCTCCGTCGCGGAGAGGAAGAGCAGCAGCAGCCCCGCGGGGGAGGCGAGAGGGCGGCTGCACAGCGGTCAACGCTAGACCGGGTCGACCGTCCCTGTAAGCGAACCCAGACCTGCCAGAAACGCTCCCGCGGGGCTGTCGGGACCTGCAGCAACGGGACTTCCTGCGAGGAGGCTCCTCCGCCTTGACGTCCCTTCCCCCCGAAGAGGCTGCATTYCCCAGCGAGCTGATGGTTACTGTAGACTCAGAAGAAAGCCGGTTCAGAAGTGTAAGACTGGTGCTGCGGGAAAACAGGCCTTTCCCTAAAGCCGGGGCTTGGACCGGTGCCTCGCTTCGTGTCTGTTTCCTATAAATTGCAGAGAATCCCATAAACCATAGAAATTCAGTGCTTGCTGCCAGAGCGTTTCGCTATTTATTGGAGACCGGTTGAGATGAAGCCCCTTTAGCCGAGCACCCCTGACCTCAGGGAGCTGGAATAGGGAGGCTGTGATTTGGGAGCCGGGGCTCACTTGGGATGAGACATGTCCAACCCTGGTCTTTTCTGGTCGTCTTTGTCCAAGTAGGTTAGAAAGGCAATGTGAAGGGAAGGTCCCCGTGATGCAGACGGCGCTGGTGGGACCAGCAGCAAACACGACTGGGAGGAAGATTGCAAATGTTGCCCAGTCACTGGGCTAGCGGCTGGAGACCGTGCAGGCGGCCAAGGAGGAGCGAGGGAGGTGATGTGCTCCCAGACCCTTGCAGGGACGTGGGTCTTGGAGGGGCTCTGTCCTTGTGGTCTAGGCAGTTCCCAGCTTGAAGCATGACTTCATCAACGTCCTCCATCCCGAAGAGACATCTCCTCCCAGGGTCATTTTGCTGGGCAAATCTGGTGTCAGGGTTTGGTCCTGATGAGCCTCTCATCTCGAGAGACTGACGTTTATGAGGCCAAGGCCTCCGGCGCTTCCTGACACACGYACGGGCACTGGTGCTCAGGGAGAAACAAAAATGCACTTAACAACCCGCTTCAAGGGGGAGAGGAGGAGTGTTTGGCTGGGCCTGAAGTACGGTTTAAGTCGCCCATGCTTCTCAGTACAATTTCCTTGTCAAATCATTGCTTGGCATCAGCCAGTGAGAAAAGCCTACCTTCCTCYGCTCCAAGGAAAGAAAGGAAACCACAGACCCAAAGTACACTGTGGTTTTGGTTGGCGAATCTCAGCGCAGCAGTTGTTTGATTTGCTGCCAGGAACATCTTAGCCACTGATTGCTTGCGGAGTCACCACCTCCCTCGCATTAGCGCAAGGCTCTGTAGCGCTCATGGATTTGCAAGGCTCTTGCCAGAGTCCATTTCAAGGGAGTTTTATGACCTCCTGCAAAACCAGGCCAGAGGTTTTTACCCCATAGCTCTTAGCTTCTGCCTTAGCTCTTCACGGCTTGGAAAGAGTCCTGCACCTGGGACACCCATATCATTACTGGGAAGCTGCAATCTTAAGGGCYGGACTTATCTCCAAAAAGGCAGAGAGGTGGTATTGGAAAGCAGCAAAACAGACTTGAAATACTGCAGTTTCTCTGTTCTCTCACCCTCACAGCATGTGCCATGTAAGGCTCTTTGCTCTGACAGTGACCTCCACTTTGGTTAGCACAAGGCAGATGCAGACTGGGAGCCAAGGCTCCATCAGCTCAGAAACACTAGGTTTCCTTCCGCTGCATGAGAAGGGGCAATGGAAAAAGCAACTTGCAGCACTGAGTGCTTCTAGACCACAGACACTGCACAAATATCATCTAACCAGCTGTGTGGCCTGGAGAGCCATCTCCATCAGTAAATGGGTGTTGGAAGGCCAGCTAATGCCCAGGCTGGGATGACTGGGAGACCGATGGGACAAATAGAGCTGTCATGTCAGTAAGCCAGGTGATTACAGCAGTAATGGCTCAAGGGAAATASGATCAGTCATTAGCGGGAGTGATGATAATTCCTCCTGAAACCCCTCCAGCACTGTAGAAATGTTTGGTATGAGAAGAACGAGGTGAATAGTGGAGGCTGCCATCAGAGCTGTTRGTGAGAACCAGGAATGCATCTTGCTCGTGTTTCACTGCTGTTCGATGGCATGGACTGCAATGCAGCCCAGCCTGGTCTGGAACAGAGCTTCCCATCTGGAGGACACCGAGCTCCTGGCATCTCCCATGCTGCAGAGCAGCACGGGGGCCAGAAAGCATCTAAATCTCAGACACTGACAATCTGCCGGCTGGATGCAGCTGGGCTGCAGATGGGAGAAGGCTGCTGCRTAACACAGCCGCTCCTCATCACACAACCCAGAACATGTGCTGCATTGCTTGAGACCTCCGTTCTGCAAACCCACCCCATATCCTACCTTCTCACCTGCCTCTGCTGCACGGATGCAACTCTGCTGCGAACCATGCCAGTAGACAGAGAATGCCTCTTTGCTGTGACAGCCTCCTTGGACCACTGAAGGGGGACACAAGCCAGGCAAAGGGAAGGAGTCCCCAGAATTAGCCCCTGTTGCCTGCTGAATGTGAACACAGCACGCAAAGCTGAGTCAGCTAGACTGGGATGTGCTAAGTAACAGAGATTAGAGTTGGAGAAGAACTAATGCACACCGCATCGCTGGGTTAAGAGCTCGTGCTAATTCTACAAAAGAGCATCTTGCCTTGAGCTGCATCTCCGAGAGCTTTACTTTGCTCTCATGCTAAGTAGGGCTGCCACTGGAAGTGTCTCTTCTCCTACATCTCCTTTCCACCTGGAGCTAAAGCTTTCTGGGTCTGTACGTTCAGGAACTGGCACTGTGGGAGGAGGAGACATGTCCCTAGGAAAGGTCCTTTGCACAAAGACACTACAAAATGCAGAAAGGGTGGACAAGCTGGTCCTGCTCCTAGGGCGCAATAAGGCTTTTGGTTAGCATGTCTGGTGCAAGAGATGATAGACACAGCTTTGGCTAGCCACAAAAGAAGGAGGGACGATGAGGCTGGAGGTCTCCTCTGGATCCCTGCCTCTGGCAGTGACCGACACCAAACACTTCAGAGGATGTACAGGAAAACTGGAAGCTAACTCTCTGACCATCTTTTCAGCGTGATGCCGAGTTAGCAGATATAGGAGAGAGATGTGTTTGAAGAGGACATTTTCCTTTAGCTTTCACACGTGCAATTCATCGGAAGAACTCACTGTGTAGTACCGTCAAAAGCAAGAGGTTGTAAGACATGTAACACACGGGACCTCCACACGAAGGGCCAACAGMGCCCACATTCCCAGAGCTCAGGGCGTTATTCCAGGCACGCTCATGGGCCCATACTTCCCTTTTCCCTGACCACTGTCACACATCCACCGGGGCCRGTGTGGCCATGTCCCAGGTCAACATCATGCACAAGCAAGAGATGAGGAAACGCGGACAGCCGTACAGCTTTCTGCTGCGTGAGCTACCTGAAGTCACGGCACTTCCCAACTTCTCTACCGCTGTGCACCCAGCTGTCCGCAGAAGGGGCTCCCAGTCGCCGGGGCAGACTGCACGCACACACACTGCTCTGCCCAGGGAGGCACCACTTCTGCTGGGCCGGGTGTTTCCTGCCTCCCCCACGCTTCCGCCGCCCAAGGCGTTTTGAGGTAAAAAAAGTGTGTTTTGGAAACTGATTCTGTTTTAAGTCATAGCATGGAGCTTCTTTTAGAAGGTCTCCTGGGACTAATCTGTCCTGCTAAATAGGTGTCCAGACATTTTCTGCACCMAGAACTTTTCTCTGCTCTTAACCTGGGTGTGGTGAGGCACTGCAAAACCACAGGGAGCCAGAAAGAGTGACCAGAAATCTAAAGTCTGAACTCCATAATGTCGCTAAAACCCTGGCCAAGCCACATGTGGGAGGGTGGGAAGGCAGCCTGGCAGGTCCTCACACGACCTTGAAGGAGCCAGCCCCCAGCCCAGGCAGCGCTGCCACCCGTGCCAGGCCCTGGCCAAGCCTCCCTATGCTGCAGGAGCCATGGTCTCCTAGACCACAGCTGGCTGGAGCATGACCTTAACTGTCTTAACCTTCTGCCTCCAAGCTTTGTACTCTCTCCACCATTGTCCGTTGGTGGAGAGGACTCAGTGGAGAGGTCATTCATGCACAAGAGCAAGTAGGCACACTCCAAGCTCAGCAAGATTTCCACTCTGCCCAGGAGGCTCCAGGTGGGTCACAAGCAGGGCAGATGGGCCCTGGGCCCTGTCACTCTCACACCACAGACCAGTGCCTCTGCCTTCTTGATGCTGGTCTCCAGAGCCAGCTTTTTGCAGGAAGCCCAGCCGGAACCAATGACCCACCCAGGAGCTTGTGCACTGAGGTTGGTCCTTACCTCTGAATCCCCGCAACCCTGCTGGACCTGGAGGGCCAAGATCTCCTTTGTCCCCTTTCAAGCCACGTGGTCCTGGTGGTCCTCTCTCCCCGGGTAGCCCTGGAGTAGGGACAAAGAAACAAAACAGTCCTATCGCAGTGGGAACCTACATAAACCAGTTTTAAACACACACGCACACAAACACACATGCACACAGACACACGTGTTGCTTGCCAGCAGAAATGCTAGTTGGTCTGTGGTTCTTTGTCAGCAGTCAAGGATCATCAGAAGGACACACCTGAGAGTTTAACCTGTAATTTCTTTCTGTATCTGCACCTAGATAAAGGATGGATTTAAGTTGGAGAWGGACTGGTGCTGATAAAGCTCTGAGCATCTTAGGTCTCAGAGCAATGTGACAGCCAGGCCCCAAGATTGGAGAGCAAGGATGAGATGGAGGAGCCAGGGGTGATGAAGACCACATGGAGCTGTAAGGTGCCATGGAAAGAACGGGGGTTGTGCACCCCTTGCATCCGTTCATACTAGCCAAGCGGGATGCATGAGCAGTGGCTGCCCTGCAGCATGGACCCCCAACTGTGACCTGAGCCCAGGCCAGATGAAAAACTCGCTGGGGAGAAATCCTCAGTGAGAGCACAGCTCCTCCAGCATCCAAGCGCAGCCCTCTGCCTGGCACGATGCTGCTGATCTCCCATGCCCACATCCGGGGGTAGAAGGAGATCKGAGTTCCCCTTGCACTGAGCTTCGTGTCCCTCCTGGACTGGGCTTCTCCAGTCTAAGTCAATATTTTCCTGTGATTTGAATCAGATCCTTCTACCATCTACAATGCAAGTGCTGTACAGCCACAAGAGCCAGGTCTTCTCCGTCTCATCTGCTTCAAGTCAGGTCCCTTGGGGAAAAGCACCTCCGGAGCAGAGGGCTGTGCACCCCGCTTGCCAAGGGTCACTCTGTACGTGGACACATTTCTTCCCTTGAGGCTGAGCTCTGCAGCCAAAGCAGTCAAGAGGAATTTGGGCACCAATTCCAGTGGACACAGTCTGGGRCTTAACCCTTCCTCTGCTGCATTCAGCTAACGCCTTGCCTCCTTCTAGGGGGGGAGTGCGGTGTCAGGGCCAGATTCGTAYTTGGGTGGAAGACCCAGGGGAAGGAAGGAAGCACAGAGAGGCCCATCTATTATGTGAAAGGGAATGCAGCTTTATGGGATATGCTTGAAAATGCTGGCCACGTCTGAACCTGAGCCTCCTGAACCCAAAGTGCTGGTGTTGTGACCTCGTCTGGAAAAGCACCAGGGAAAGCAAGAAGGACAAGGCGCTAGAAATCATGGTTGTTTTGGCAACTTTTCCCATAGGTGAACCCTCCAGGGATTGTTTGGGGGTTTTGTTTAAAGAAAAAAAAAAGAAAAAAAAAGTAAAAAAAAGAAAAAAGGAAAGAAACCAGACGATGTATTTCTGATGCTTATTACACCCAAGAAAATGAGCCATGAATCTGTCAACGCAAATAAAATAGCCGTCTGTGAAAAGAGCACGGGCAGCCTGCGCTGACAAGGGCTTTCAGAGAGCGATCAGGTTTCCCAGCTGCCTTGGCCAAACTTGGACGGTCCTGCCATCCTCCTGGGAGCAAGGGAGAAGGGGGCACCAGAAGTGTGTGCRTTTCATACCAGCCCAGTACTGGCAGTTCGGATCCAGGTGTTTGGGGACCTGAACCACCTGCTCCAGCACCAACACCTCTACGCAGGTCACATCTTCACTGGTTAATTCATCAGTGCCAGGGTGGGATATTGCCCCACAGCACTCCATGGTGCTGCCTGTCAGGACTGGCATGGTTTAATTTTCTGGCGGAATATGAGGTTGATGATTAGATCTGGTGGCAGGCAAATTTCTTCTCTAGGATGTAAGAGGATGGAAAAGGAGGACTATGGCACCACATCCATCCCAGACAAGAAGGATCTTCAACTCAAGAGGAAAGAGCCTGTAGGGGATAGAAGCCACCAGACTGCAGAAGATCTTCACCAGAACGGGTCCTCCAGCAARCTCTGCACTATGTCCAAGTGCTGGGTGTAAATCCAGTAGTTCCAGGTTTGGCTTAAAATGAGAAACAGGCTCAAGCTGAGCACTTATCCGGGGGCCAGGCATACCTAGAATATCTGTGGTCAGAGTTCACTTGGCCAGAGCCCTCGGCCTCAGCCGTAGGGGAATCCAAGCTTGTTCCTCCTGGCTTCTTCTGATGTGACAGAACAGATTTCTTGTTAGTCTGAAAAACATGTTTTCCTGGAGGTGCAGGATTGTTGCTTCTTAAATTGAATTTCTCTTAAAAACAATGGTTTGAATTAAGAAGAAAAAATAATGCATTCTTGAAATTGAAGAAATAGCCTACCAAAACCTCAGCTTTCCCAACCTTGCCGATGACTGTAGTCCCCTCCCACAGGCTGGAAGGGCCCTGAGCTGGGTCTCTCCTCCCCACCTTTGGTTGCAGGCTGCTGGTGCCAAACCTCCCGGTGTCTTCTTGATATGCTACGGCCAGCTTCAGCTCTGACATCAAAATCAACAAACATCAACCTTTGCTGAGTGGCTATTTCAAAGAAGCCTGCAGGCTGCTAATGGACTTGTGTAGCTCTCACTATCCTTCCAGTATTGGAGGGGGAAGGCAGGAGGCCAAGGGATAAGCTGGAAGATGAGAGAGACTTTTGCCCCTAAAGACTTGCATTTCTGCACCTGAGTAAGGGACAGTATGGTCCAAATAGGAGCTTCTCTAGACTTAGTGTCTCAGCCCTGGTGCTGTGTCAGCCCAGGCATTGCGGTACTGAGTACCACAGATTTGCCCTGCTAATGGTGGGAACACGGGGTGCACACCCCATGGCATGAAGGTCCATTCAAGAGGCATGAAGGTCCTCTTGAAGCCCATGATCTGGGATCACTCAAACCTTCCAAATATGGGACTTCAAGAAGGGGCAGCTGCTAAGCAGCCAGAGGAAGAGAGGAACTGCCACGCTGTATTGGAAATACAGATAAGCTGAGCTTAGGGTAGAAGTGGTGATCTCAGATGACAGACTGGTCTACAGGATGTGGGGGACACATCATAAATTGAGGCACTGAAGTGTGAAAGGAGGCCAAGAGACAGAGGAATCTATTGCAAAGAACAGCCCCAGCTGTCTGGCAGGTGATGAGACAGCAGGTTTATCCTAATACTATTTCATCTTTGCGCAATGCCAGCAAGGTCCCAGTGGTCAGACTGGGACCCTACAGAAGTCATTGGGAATGGTCCCGTTGACTCTGTACGCTTTGGGTCAAGCCTGGCTGGATTATCTGTACACTGGACATGTTGTTCCTCACCTCGCAGCCCAGGGAGGCCGGGAAGACCAGGTTCACCTTCCATTCCTTCATTGCCTTGGTCTCCTTTGGGTCCYGGAGGCCCTGAAATACAACGGGTACGGAGTGCAGTGATTCCCCCCCTGCAGAACAGTCATCCAGCAGATGCACGCACACACGTATACACACACGCACAGACTCCTTCGCCGGCCGTTATTGTTTATCAGGTATCCAGGGGCCTCTAATAAACACAAATCTCCGCCACAGAGGAGCTAAGTGACAAAGAGGCAGTTTGCCAGGAGCTTTGCTCTGTGATCTGTGGATTTTAAAGGCCAAGAATGACTCTCCCGATTGCTGCCTTGCATGCCAGAAAACTTTACCCTGTAGTTCCTGTGATTCCACCTGAACGTGGCTCCAAAGGAAATTCCAGTTTCCTGGAATTTCCTCTTAACCAAAACCCATGACTTTTCCAAAGAAATTGCTTTAAGAAAAAGGAAATGCATTTTGGAAATACTGAGGTGAACCTTTAGGAGGGGATTTGCATCACAGAACTTATCATGGCTGGCTAATAACCCAGTCCAGAGCTAACCATCCAGAGCTGCTTCAGTGTAAACTGTCGTGACATTATTGTATATGCAAGCAGAAAGCCCAAACTATAATATATTTATCGGCTTGAAAAGGGCCAGTTCCACAAAGCTGAAAACAATTAGGAACTAAATCAACTGGAAGAAAGAATATGAACAGAAAAAAATGACTCATGGGATCATATAAAATTGGGCAAAGAGAGGCCTTAAGGGGTCACTTGGTCTTCGTCCTACCAAGGCAGGATGATAATTGGAAACTTTTAAACACTGTTTTCCTAGAAATCAAAAAAGGCGTAAACTCACAGTCATGCAGAAAGCAAACARTTGGCCAGGGTTATGGACAAAGAGGTAATACAAAAGGATCAGGAAAGAAAGAGGGGGGAGGCTTAGCAGTACTAACAAATGAGTTATTAGGAACTGCAAATATCACCCATAAATTAASAGCAGTGTTCTGCGGGTTCCTAAGAGATGAACCACAACAGGCTCAGGACATATCCCAAGCTGAACATGGTCGGAGGCTGGGAGAGGACTACTGGAAAATGTTCCACTCGCTTGCCCTGGTTTTACTCTTGGACTAGATGGACTAGGCTAGATGGATGGATGCACTAGATGTCCATCTCTGGGCTCTGAGAGGACGTGGGGCTTGGGACACCCTGCTGTGACCCTGCATGGTAGGTCTCATGTTCTGAGTTGCAGAAAATCAGTTAGCGAAACAAAAGGATGCTAAGAACAGTCAATACCCGGGAGAGCCAAGTACAATAAGGAGGCACTTCAGCATGGGAGCAAAAGGGACGATGCACTGCAGGGGACGCGACGTGGCCCTGGGTGGGAGCGGCAGAATTGTCAGTGGTGGAGCAGGTTCAGCGATGCTCAATTCAATGTTCAGCCGATGTCAAATGGGGCCGTGGGGCAGGAGCCAGGAGAAGTATGTGCTGCATAAAGCTGCTGCCACTGCTGATAAAATAGTTTTCATTCCCATAGTTTTACGAAGGGTGTTACACAACAGCCATGAACACCACACACGCTTAAATAAGCCTATCTGTGTTAGCTGCTCCTTGGAGTCCGAAAAACTGAATGAATAGACAAATAAATAATAGGAAGCGTATGATTACATAAATAGATGGTGTTAAGTACTCTCATTGATTTTCAGTGTCCCGAAAGGCCAAGAGGGAGTTCAAATCATGCCAGTTTGTTAAAGAGAAAATGGAATAATGTGGGAATATGTTTAGTCTGCCCCACGCCACTCAATCCCATCTGAAATAAAGAGCTAATTCAGAATTTGGTAACGATTTCAAAGACGATACCGTTAATTCCAGCCTGCGAGGCATTACAGAGCCCATCGAACCGGAGCAATATCCTCATAAAGGTGATGGTGAGCTTGATGGGTGGTAGCAGAGTGTCGGGACAGGGGCATCTCTGTGACACTAGGGTTTTCTTCCKGGGTGTCTCCAGCCCTACAGCCCCAGGTCTTCCGGGCAAGGAGTGGAAACTTTGTAGGACCCAAAYGTTCTCCTGGGTTTGGGTCAAGTTCTTCCTTTGCCAGCTGCAGCCCAGCAGAGCAAAGGTTGGGCTGTAAAAACCACWTGCTTAAACCTAACAGATGCTTTCTCATCACAAGCAAAACTAAAAGCAGCTCTGGAAATATCTCAGAAAAAAAGTCTTCTCCTTTCCAACCCTTACTTTGCCCTGAATATCCTTTCTGATTAAACACCCTTCTCTTCCCCAGGGCCAACAGCAACAGGACAGGAGCAAAGCTGTCGCAGACACCAGATGCCTTGCTCCCACACACACTGGCTCCAGCATGGCTGGGCTGGGCTCCCCTGAGCAGGGGCAGCTCCAAAGACTTCCATCTGCTCGGGTTTTATGGGCACACTGGGAAGTAACCCACACAAAGGCCCCACAAATGCTGGGGACGTGGGAGTTGCCTGCCCTGGGCACATCCCAGAGGGGTTTGGAGTTGTCCTCCCTCCTTAAAATCAGCCCCGACCATCTCAGGTTGCAGATTCCCTCTCCAGAGACGCTGTCTCATTCGACAAGCGAAACCACATCAGCCGCCCTCCGAACAGCAGCCCAAYGTCAAGGCGAGCCCACGGCACCGGAGCGGAGGCTGCTCCAGCGCTGCCTGCAGAGCCCCATTAGCTCTGCACCCTTCCGCCCCGCACAGCAACCCCGGCAAGGGTGGAAAACCATCCCGCAGGGTGTCGAGGAGGCCAGGGGCACGTACAGGCTAAGASGGGGACTAGACCTCACCGAGGACAAGGCTATGGATAACTCAATCTCTTCTGCTCACAGAGCGCTGAAGAGTGGGAGAGTAAAGCCAGGGAAGAGACACGCTGGACTCGTCTCTTATTCCAGCATAYATGCAGTCGAACAACAAACAGCAGAGATCTGACAGCCTGCCCCTCTTATGGGCCTCAAGGGCAGCAAACTTGGAAGCACACGAGCAAAAAAGCTATTTTGTGGTCCGTAAGCCATCAGAGCATCTCCTCTTGGCTAYAGCAGCGTGGCTCAATGAGCCATAGGGGAGCAGAGATGGTCCCATCCCTAGCTATACCCCGTGGCTGGGATGGGAGAGCAGGGAGAAGCTGGGATGAGGATGCAGGAGCACTGGGAGGGGTGGTTGGGAGAGGCTGCAGTCCGGAGACAAGGAAACATGACCAGCACTGCAGACACTTCGCCAAGCTGGTCYCCACCCCATCTCAGGCTGGAAAACGCCAACCCAGCTGCACCCCGGCTTCACTTTGCTGACTRCACTGGGCTGGGCTGCATGCTGCGTTTGCTGCTGCTCCCTTGGGAGCAGCACAGGAGAAAAGCCATTCAAAACAGGCGGGACGTGGACTTTAGCAAAGCACAGAGCTCTGAAGTCCAGATGGGACTTTGCAAWCACCCCACCAGACCTGCTGTGTGGTGCAAGCCAGCACATCCCACCCAGTGAGTTGTGCAAGGGACTCCGGACAGGCGGCCTGAGCTGCAGCAGATTTTGGGCACCCTCCCTCCTGCTGACACAGTTACTTAAGATCCAGATTCCCTCTCTGTGCTGCAAGGCTGAGCCCCCTCCGAGATGCACAAGGTGCTTGGCATGGCCAGCTGCGAGCTGGGGTGAGACCCCAGCCACCCACGTGCATCGAGTCCTCCCTGGCCTCTGCTGGAGACGATCCCAGTCCCCATATCCCCAGGACCTCCCCAGGCAGCCTTCATCACACAAAACGGCCTTGAGAAGCCAGAGCCCAGGGTAGTCTCCGGGGAGGGAAATGCACCACCCAGGCAGGCAGCCCCACACCTCCCTGCTCCGTGCCAATCCGTCTGGGAGCACGGCTGGCTCAGCGGGGAGCACGTGGAGCTGGGAATAAAGCCCCTTCCTGGAAGGTGGGTTGGCCAGATAGGCATAAGGCTCATAAACTGTCCAGCCGCCTGACCCATCGCTGCCAAGAGCGAGCGCGAAGGGAGAAAGGACGGGGAGAGGAAAAAGAGAAAGAGGGAAGTGGAGCAAGCACAGGTCGGGGCTGCCAGGAATGTGTCAGAGCGGCGACTCACAAATCAGGTGCCAGCCTATTCGGATGGATTTGGTTTGTTTTCTGTCCATGCTAATTGGAGCACCCTGGCGCAGGGGTGTCAGACCGTGACATGTGGAYGGCTGTTGCCGTTCCTGAGGAGTCACAGCACAAATCCTCCTGCCCCTGTGGATTTATCTAAAGTTGCAAACCAGTTGGGAGTTTGGATGCAGTGTGGCTCCAGCAGCCCTGAACCTGGCATCAGCAGCAAACGTCCCTCAGGGACCAGGRAAAATTATCCCAGGGTGCTGCTGGTGCCTGAGGACTCCAGGTGGCCAGCGTAGGTGAAGGCAGTTGCTGCAGTTCAGGATATGCAACCCGCAGCTGCCCAACAGGCAGTGCTTTGGTGTCCACTCCTCCGTCGCCTGTCTGGTGTTTCAGCTGGAAGCACCAGAGAAAGGTCTGCCTTGACTCAGAGGTTTGGTAGCAGAGCAATGTCTCATTGCAATGCTGTAGGTGTAAACAAATAGCCTGGAAGTGGGCCAAAAATTGCCCCCCAACATGCAGCTAGGCCTGGATGTGTCTGAAACTGCAGCAAGGACACATCACCGCTCTATTTCCAGAGCCCTAACGCAGCTTTCAGCACAGGGGCATCCTTCCTGGGAGAGAAACTCATGGTGGTTCGGAGGCCCTGAGCCGGATGTGGTGGTCATGGGCAGGCAGCAGATGAAGCCGTGAGCTAGATGGACTGATGCTGCCCCACTTCACTGAGTAAGACCAAAGGGACTTCCCAAGCCACTGTGATCAAGCCATTGAATGTGTCCTGCATGGGTCTCAGCCAGGTGAAGAAGGCAGCATGTGGAAAAGGGCTTCCTTGAGCCTGTCTTTGGCTTGCTGCCTCCTTGATCTTCTGCCATAAGTCACAAGGATGCTCACAGTTTGGTGGGCTCCCATCACAGCCCTGCTCAGATGCCCTTTTCCTAAAGAGCCCAGCCCTTTCCCTCCCTCAGCATCCCCTGGAACCAGGTTGCTCCCACGGGCTGCAGGTCTCTTTGCTCTGCTGCTGGCTGTCAGAGGTCACTCTATCCGTTGCACTTTTCCAGCCTCAGTCCTTTTTCCCTGCCCCACATCTGCCTCTTCTACTTTAGTATCTAAGACTCTTGAGGCAAAAAGCATCTGTTCCTTCGTGGAGCACCTATCACAGAGGGGTCCTGATCTGACTGCTTCTCAGTCACATTAGACAACGGGACTGGGATCCATCACAGCAGACATGTCTCTCTCCAGTGCAGATATTCTCCATCTGAGCTGGTCACCTTTGAGCTCTCTATACCCAAGGAGATCTAATTTGTGCAGTTACTTGCTGCATGAGCTGTGCTGAGGTACGTGGACAAATGGTCTGTCTCAACTGTATGGCAACACTAACAAGATAGTAATGTTAAAAACAAGGAGAAATTCCTGATATCAGAAGAAGTAACGTCCAAGCAGCTGGCTCACCCTGACCATATAGTCACACTAATAAGATAATAATGTGAGAAACAGCTGGACATTATACATAATAAAAAAGGGGAGTAGGTGCTTAGCAGATTAGTGACTAAAGGGGGAATACCAAGGCAACCATGTCATAAACACCGAAAAAAAGATATCAGCAAAATTAGAGACTAGGGGCAAAGAGTAAACAGGGGTTGGCCTTTGTCTGGGAGGGGTCGAGGGTGGTAAAGGAGAAGAACATAGGAGTGAAAACATGGGGGGAAAAAAGGATAAGGTAGAGCAAATGATGTGATCAATAATTGAGGATATCTGCTGGGCAGCCCTCTGCTTGATCACTGCAGAAGAAACTCATTGCTTCTGCTGTACCCACATCTGGCTCACCTTCATGGTCAGGTGGGACCTGGCAAGGTTCTCCCTAGCATCAGTGAGGGAACCCTGGGAGATTTCTTCCTAATATTGACTGGTGAACATTTGGGGGGACCACCTAACGTGTCACCCCTGCCTAACGCTTTAATAGACTAGACACTCACTTGCTACAAACAAAGTCCAAGGTGCTGAAGACACCCGAACATTGCAGGCACCCAAATGTAGGTGCTTAGTGGGTTTAATACACCCCCCAAAGACCCATGACATCCCCATAGGACAGCTACGTACAAGGGTCTGGGGAAAATCCAGCGCTGTCAGGACAGTAGCTGGAGGCAGGTGGGCTACCCTACAGTATCTCAAGTGATGCTGAACAGTCGGGTTTAGGTAGGYATACTCAGCCTACAAAGACAGAGGAGATGAAGCACTTGTCCCAGCAATAGCCAAGGATCCCATCACCCCACCAACTGCAGCTGCATGCCATGGGCCACTTTCTGTCACCCCTCAAATCACTGGAGACAACCCCTTCCTCACGCTTCACGCACAAGCTTGAGGCTTCATGCAGAGCAAGGGAGATGCTTACAAGAGAGTGCTCAGTTTACCTTGTATCACGGAGATGTTCTTTAGAGCAACTGAATGTTCCCAGTCCTTGAGCCGCAGGTCCTCTGTCACATTGTTGAGGATGGCCAGCTCATGCTTCAGCTGCTCTTCCATGGCTATATGGATGAGACGCATCTGCCGGGCATCTTCAGTGGCGTTGCTGATCAGCACCTGCAGGTCCTGGATGCGGGTGTGGTGGATGTTCACGTCATAGGAGAAGGTCCTGTTCATGGTGTCCACGGCCCCACTTGCCACTGTCACCTGATCACTCAGACTCTCCACTCTGCTGCTGAGGTGGGTCAGAAGGTGGTCGTGGTGCTGCAGTAGCAGCCGACTGCTGTTGCCTTCCACAGAGAGCTTGTACATCTCCTGCTGAGCTGTGTCACTCTGCTGAGTCAGACTGTCCCAGAGATTGGACACTGCCTTGTCAGTTTGGCTGGCCTGGGTCTGCAGGCTCCAGAGAAGCCCTTCCAGCTTCTGCAGTGATCCCGTCATGAGGAACAAGGAGTCCGAGTGGTTCTGCAGGAGGTCCTGGAGCCTCCAGATGTGATCCATCACATCCCCTTTCAGAGGTAGGTGCAGCAGCTTCAGCTGCATGTCCCGGAAACTCTCATTCAGGCGGTTCACGTTCCCCATCAGTGCCTTCAGGTCCTCAGGGGAAGTCTGCGGTCTGGAGACTGCAAGGGAAAGAGAAGAAGGGGACATCAGAAACAACTCCATGAAGATGAGAGGGCCCAGGTGAGAYAGGCAACCCTCTTTCCTCCCGAGGAGCACTTGGACATCCCCACTGTTCCTCCGTGCTTGGAGATGAAAGCTAAAGCTCCTTTGCAGATCCCCACAAATTCATCCCACTGGTCCCTCTTTGGCCCTGTGGTTTCCTGTGAGAACAAGGTTGGCTGCTGGGAGGGCTGGAGAAGGAGGWGGCTGCACAGGTACCTTGCTCAGGACGGACAATAAAGGCTCGCAGCAGTTCTGGATTTCAGGGTAGCTCTGCGCACGCGGGAAGGGCTTTGCCAGAGAGGTCTGGCAGGCCGTGAACCTGGGTGTGATGCTACGAAGCTCTGCACTGTGGCTTTGTCTGGACTGCCTTTGCCTTTGGTTAGCCTATTGGCTGCTAAAAGTCTCCACTTCCCTTTCCTGAAAACAGACCTAAAAACTGCACGCTCAAACTCCTCTTTTTTTTTGTCCTTTTCTTCCTTTTTTTTTTAACCCACTGAGATTTTAATTGCTTAACAATCAGGTTTCCCTTCTGGCCACTAACTCCGGCCTGAGCTGCATCCTTTGCTCCATAATTAACACCAGCAGGTTGGCTTAGCGGGTCTCTGCGGCTCCGGGTGCGGTTTGCAGAGCCGTGGCGAGCTCCCAAGCACCACACCATGGGCGCTGTCCACCCTCTCGCACAAGAAGGAAGAAAACCCACCCCAGCTCGGGAGCTCCAGCTGCCTCCATGCCCTGTACCTCCCTGCTCTCCGTCACGGGTCCTGCTGGGTCTTGGCCACTGGAGATGCATGCAGGGCCACCAAATGAACGCAGAGCAGCATGACACCACACTGCAAACGCTGGGGCTTGTGGCACTGCACCCTACAGCACACTCAAACTGAAAACCAGCTTGTGGCCGGTCTTGCCCAGGGGAGGGAAGTGCAGAGCCTGCCTGGGACCCAGGCAGAGAATATCATGTTCTCCCTCCGCTTTGCGTTGACTGCGCGTCTCCAACGTGGTCCCAGGGCGAGGGACTCGAAGCCAAATCCATCTGAACAATAAGAATAAAAACCTCACCATTGTCCTCCAAGCCGCGGTTGGGCTTCACCTGGCACCATGCCCCGGGCTGGCCTGGGACCGGCCTGGCAGCTGCCCCCCTCCTTTCCAAGGAGGAGAAACCCAGCAAGGACATTTGGTTTGCATTAAGATCGCAGGAGTAAATATACGGTGAGAGAAGACATGCACACGCGAGGACTCCAGCGCTCTGCGGGGCGCCTGGCTCAGGTCCACCACCAGCAATAGCATGAGGTGTCTGGGAGGGCACTTAATGGACTGAACCGATGCAGGGGGGTGGACCGTACCCTGGACGCTCTTCTGCAAGAGCAGGAAGGAAAGAAATCTGCAGTTACATCTGGGCTCTGCTGGGCCTGGTGCTGGGGAAAATCCAGCCCCTCCAGGATAGTAGCTGGAGGCAGGTAGGCTGGCCTACAGTATCTCAAGTGAGCAGGACAGTTGGGTTTGGGTAGGTATATCAAGCCTATAAAGATAGGGGAGATGAAGCACTTGTTCCAGCAATAGCCAAGGATCCCACTGCCCCATCAGCTGCGACATATGTCAGGAGAGCCTTGCTCTGGAAGGTTTATAGCTCAGCAAGACATGCCAGAGGAAGGGTGGGAGAAGAGGGAGGGTGTCTGCCCCTCTTACCCATTGGGAGCTGAGAAAGACACTAGAGACTTGCCCAAGGTCAGCCAAGGAGGAAACAGCTGGGAAGGAAAGACCTGGAGAAAAGCTGCTGTGGGACTGGCTGGGGTGTGGGTACCACCACCATCCACATGGACCCAGGGGGTGCAAAGATGCTCCTTCAAAACTTCCAGACCCAGCATGCCTGTGATGGACACCCAGGCACACACACAACCAAGTTGCAAGTGGCTTTCTTGCAACTGAATCGAGGAGCAAAACAGTCCCAAACGGCCATCATATGTGGAAACAACCTAGAAATCAGGTCCTGCTGGGGCTGAGGAGGCAGAGGCAGGTCCCACACTTTGCATCCGTGGTTATCTGCAGAGCCTGTGGAGTTCTGCGATTTCACATAAACCATCTCCTACAGCTTCATCTCAGCATCCCCGCTGCTCTGCTCCGCCCAGCGCTGGCCCTGCAGCCAGAGCGTTAAGAGCGGACCCGCAGATCCCGAGCCAAGGCTGTTCCTCGGCCAAAAACACCCTGGGAGACTTCCAAGGAGTACAAGCACCTCCGCGAAGGCAGGCTGGCCTGCGCGTGCAGGGGTAACAACAACTCTCCTGTCCCCCAAACGCTGGCTCCCGCTGCCCACGGCGGGTGCATCCTGCTGTGAGGTCCCACGCATGGGATCGGCGCGGCGTGGCACGCATGCGCACAGCGCCCACATGCAGGTGCACACACACGCATGTGCATGCGCACACGCGGACCGTGCACGCATGCACACAGCACGGATGCAGGCACACAACCGATACGCACGTGCATGCGTGCGCAGAGCGGAGGTGCAGGTACAGGCACGCACATGTGTGTATACATGCAAGCACACAGCACATACACGCAAGCACACACAGAAGACAGCCACACACTGTGCCACGGACACCCAGCCCGCCGCTAGCTGCGGCAGGAGGCCTGGCAGAGCTCGCGGTGAGCTAACAGTCCCAGAAGAGCCCAGCGGGGCAGCGGTTCCCTGCCTGCTTTTGTGTTTTTGTGTTTTGGGGACATGCTGTCTGCTGGCTCCCTCCCCCGCCAGCTCCTGGCGGCCTGGGTGCTGCAGCGTGGTGATGGGGCGCGCAGAGCTGCGAGCCCCAAGCTCGCCGCGCCAAGCCCTGGTGTCCAGATCCCAAACCCCAGCAGCGTTCCCGCGCCCCCCCCCGTGCTCTGTGCTGGGCGCTTCCTGGAAAAAAGACGGGTCTGGAAGTAGCTGGCTGAGCAGGGGTGCAAGAAACGGCTGAAAACCCCTGAGTGGCCTGGAGCGAAGAGCTAGAGACCGACTGAGCACCTCTCCCAAAAAAAACTAGTGGGCAAAGGAAGTCAGGACCCCCCAGCTGCACACGCGTATTTGCGACCCAGGCGCGTGCACGGGACCGCTGGCGCCCCGAGCCACGCGYGGGCGCACTGCAGAAGTTTGGGGTTTATCCTCGGAGGAAGGGAAGCGCTGCCGACAGCCTGGACCTGGGCACGAGACGGGGCTGCCGGCGCTGACCGTCCTCGCTCCGGTTTTCCTTCCCGCGGGGGAGCGTGACGGAGGCTGATCTCAAAATGCAACCGACTGACGTCCACACGCGCACCAGCAAAGCCCTTGGACAGGATTGCTGCTCGGYGACCCCGACGAAATAGCCCTCTGGATGCTGGGGCGGGCGGAAGCAGGTTTGAAATGTCAGCCCTGACGAGCAGGAAAAGAGCCAGAGGTTGGGAAAAGCTGTGACGGGCAGATCAGGCCGGGTGGCTTTGCAGAGCGCGTCGCCTCCCCGCGGCATTTGCAAGGCGAACAGGGGAGCGTTTCGGGGCCGGGCTCGAACAAGCCGCGTCCCGTCGCTCCCCTCCGGCTCCAAGCGGGACCGGCGCTTCCCGCGTGTCCAAGGTGGGCCAAGGACTTTYCCCCTCGCTTTGCGCCCCTCGCTCCGCTCCGGCGCCCCGGCTCCTTCCAGCCGCCCGCGTCACCGGCCGGGGGTGGCTTCTGCCCCCRTCCGCGGGCGTTTCGCTCCTCCAATTAGCTGAGCGAAGCTGTTTCCGGAGGTCACTCCCCGGAGCGCGAACTCCAGTAAACTCGCAGCTTGCAAAACGCCGTCTTTTGGCCCGGCACGGGACTGGGAGGCGCCGGGGGGGCCGGCGCGGCCGCTCCGCCCGGCCCTCCGGGAGCGGAGCCGTCAAAACCGCGGCTGCACCCATGCCTGCGGGAGCGTGGGCACCTGCACGCACACACGCGTGTTTCTGCGCGTGCATTTGCACACCTGCACGCGTCCCTGTGCGGGCGTTTGTGGATTCACTCCGCTTCCCGGGGGAGGAAGGCGGCCGCGAGGTCYGGGCCACGGGGCAGAGCGGGGCRGAGGGGGCCACGGGGCAGAGCGGGGCRGAGGGGGCCATCCAAGAGAAAATGCCTCCGGCAGGCGACTCTCCCGCTAATGGGCCCTGGAGGAGAGGGCCTGGCCGGCCGCCAGCCGAGCAGGCTCCCGGGGCCCCGCTCCACCCCCTGCATCATCACTTCTCTAACAGCCTTAACGGAGACATCGCTCTTCCTGGGCCAGCAGGATTTTCAGGCGAACCAGCCTCCGCTGCCGCTGGAGCTTCGCTCCGACTCCTCGGTCCCTCGTGTGCTCCGGCGAGGGGACGCCCGGCGTGCCCGGGCGGCTTTGCAGGGCCGGCTCCGGGCTTCCAGCCCCCGGGAGCCCGAAACGGCCGAACCCGGGGCTAAGCTGGAGGAGAGAGACGTAGAAAGAGCAGTAACGAAAGAGATGATGTTCTCTTCATTTTGCTGCTTTCCTCTCCAAGATTTTCAGCCGTAATTGGGAGAATTGGGCACTTTTTCCTGTTTTTTTTTTTCTCCTTTTTTTCCTTTAATTGAAGCATAAAAGCTGMAATTCTGCCAGTCCCGGGACTCTGGGAGGGGAGGCTTTGGAGAAGGTTGCCCGGTCCCGTGGGGCTCAGCTYTCCCTGCCACCACTGGGTGCCAAAACCTTGTCGCCGCTATTGCTGGAGCCGCTTTTGGGCGAGCAGCTGCAGCCCGGCGCGGTTCACGGCACCGCTCGCTCCGGGCTTCCTCCGGCCAACAACAACATTCAAACAATGCGAAACRGGGAATAAATAAGGAGAGGCTTCCAAAGCCCAGCCAGCCTCCTCCGGCCCGTCTCCGGCGCGAGGAAAGCCGAACCTGCCCCTCGCGAGGCGGGCTGCGCTCGCGGAGCGGCCGTTCCCGCGGCCGCCAGCGCGGAGCGAAGCGCCGGACCCGCCAGGCTCCTCCGCGGCCGGCGGCGGGGAGCACCCAGAATGCTGCCCAGGAGACACGTGAATACCTAGAAAACTGCTTTCTGCTGCTCCGCGAACGGCCGAGGGTCCCTGCGGCTGGAGGACGGCTTCCCGGCGAAGGGCTACGGGTGAGGGGGGAGCCCTCCCCCCACCCGAGCTGCCCCCGGGGCCGGCGCTGCCCTTCTCGCACGCGCTCTCGCTGCTGCCCGGTGCTTCCTCCCAGCCCACGCTGCGACCGTGCGGCACCTCCGGCCTTAAAGGCTAAGGCACGCGATGCAACGCAACACCCAGAGCGTGCAATTCAAATGCAACATCCAGAGCCCGTGCAACCGCCCGGCACCGCTCCTAAAGGCTGGGAGCGGCTGCTGTGCACCAACAGGCTGCAAAACGAAGCGGGGTTTGGCCCTCAGCGACGTTGCCGTGGGTATTTTCCTCCTGTGGCTGGTCAGGAAACTGCCCTGAGCAGCCGCTAAAGCGGTTGAAAYGAGGTCCTGGGGACAGACCAGGCTCGTTGCGCATCTATCCAGCGGCTCACGGATCCAGGACCCCCTTGGAGCCTGGCTCACACCGTGTCCCACCCGTGGCATGGGGACGCTCGGAGCATCGTGCCGGTGATGGCTCCCAGCTCGGCCCTTACCTGCGAGGATGAAGACTCCGACGAGGATGAGGAAGACGAGGAGGTAGAGCCCCACCACGGCATACTTCAGCGCTGCCAGGGAGCCCAGCCGGCCGCAGCGCCCGGCCGCTTTCATCCTCCTGCCGGGACCTGAGGGACGGGAGCGGGCGGTCAGGAGAGCATCTCCCCCTCGCCGAGCCCGCGTCCAGGGCTGGACCCCGGCGCCAGCGGGACCCAGCTCCTCTTCCCTCCCTCCGTGATGCCCAATCCAGGAGCCTGCTGCACAGGCCAGGGCAGGCTCTCTCCCGCTTTCTGCCTCAGTTTCCCCAGTTGCCAAAGGGGCCTGGTGATCCCGGCCTGCCGCACGCGCAGGGAGGTGGAATCTCAGTGGACCGTGGTCATAGGTGGGACCTCTGCACGGAGGTGACCTCGGAGTGGGGCATCCCAGAGCTCCTGGGCACCCCCATACCRTTGCTTCCCTTTGGCCGAGGGGAAACTGAGGCATGAGGCTCCAGCTCTGCCCTTCCCTGGCGGTCGCTCCCCTCCGTGAACATGGCCACTGAGACCTGGCAACTTTGTGCCAGCTCAGCTAGCGCTGCCCGCCTTCACCCCTTCGCGCTGCCGGACCCGAAAGGGCTCCGATGCGGCACTGGCGCAAGGTGGAGGAGCACGGCCCGAGGTTCCCATCCCCTCGCTCCCGCGTCTGTCCGTCCGTCCATCCGTCCCCCCCCCATGGCACCATGCAGCTTGCTACCCGCCCGCCGTTCCCGTTTGCCACCACTGGCCAAACAGATGGAGCCGATGGGTTTTCGTGATGAGCAAAGCCRCAATATTTTTCTGACATTAACACTTATATCAGGTCCTGGGAGACTCCGGGAGGAGCTGGCGCCGGGCCCCGAACCACCCACTCCTCTCGGCCGGCGCTCACCGCCTCTCCGGAGAGCGGGAGGGATCGCGGCTGCGTCAGCCAGGGCTTCGCCGCAGCCCGGCTGTGGGACAGGATCCTGCCCGTAACCAAGGGGAAAAGCAAGCTATTCCCCTCCTCCCACCCAGCTTCCAGCCCCTTCCCATGGCAGTGGGACACACGGGCTGCCCGGCCGCCAAGGAGACACCCAGCATCTCAACACCAGGATCCGTGGCCAGATTACAAGAGCTCCTGTTAGGACCAAGCACCTTGAAGGTCCTGTGGTGCCCTGGCCATGCTCAACCACTGGTCAGACCAGGAACGGTTGCAAGAGGAGAGGAGAAATCTCCCTGCAGCAGGATTCCTGGAGCTGCCCTCATCTCTGTTGCAGGCAAGGGCCTTTCGGTCTCTGCTCACGAAACCCTCAGGTTCCCCTTCAGGGGGTCCCCACGTTCCTACCCCCATGTTCAAAGCCCCCAGTACTGAGCATCTCCGAGCAGGAGGACCCAGACTCACCGTCCTCACAAAGGTTCAGCTTGGAGAGGTTCCTTCCCTCGAAGGGCTCCTCGAAGACAGAGTTGTTCTCCCTCTCACTGAAGGTGTGAAGATACATGGCCTTGTTCTCCATCTTCCCACTGCCAGCAAAGCAGAACAGGTACATGAGAAGATGCTTGGCAGCTAGGAGAAATGCTGATGATGCAGGAGCCCAGCCCCATCTAGTCCTCAGCTGTGCACAGCCTGGGCACCCTGACCCAGGAYGGTCTGGTGCAGAGGACATGGACTTGCCACCAAAGGAGTCCTCTGCTCTCCTGTGGCAAAGGTGGCTGCTACATCTCAGCATGTGCCAGTCATCCTGGAGGGGTTGAGGGGCCACCATCTGCTGCTCCTGACCTGCTTGCCACCAACACAGACCCCTTGTTCCTGGGCAATCTGCAGCAACGTGCAGCCTACTGGCTCCCTGCTCCAGCCATGCCCTGGATGTCTGTCCTGCTCCAAGGCTGGACAGGGAGACTGCGGCTCGGTCCRTGCATGCAAGCTCTTCCCAGGACCTGATCCATTCTTGGGGCTTGAGATCCCCCTGACCCACATCACCTCRAGAGGTGCTCATGATGCCCCAGCGTGCTGGGTTTAAGACAAGCCAGTTCTTCCCCTTTGGAGACCAAGGGCCCAATTCTGTTGTCACAGCAGGATCTGATCTCCGATATGGACAGCTGAGCTCAGCTGGTCACAGCTGTCCTTGCTTTTAGGGAATGGTCAGTCCTGCTAAGGTTATGCCCCTGCTGCCACCGAGGTTTTACAACGTACAGAGACTCCTGCAGGGAACCAGCCTCCAGCCCCCTCACCCCAGCAGGGCTCTGGCATGGAAGGAGTTAAAAGAAGTGACCTGCAGGCCTTGCCAGGTGGGATCTGCCGAGCACTCCCCAGACTCCTGTCTGCACACCCTTCACCAGCTGGCTGGCTGCAGCGCGGCCGCGGGAGATCCTCTCCTCGCCCCGGCCACCCCTCGCTGTCAGCACATCTGGATCTGGCGCGCTGCCTCCCGAGGGGTCTCTGCGCCTCCCAGCCAAGAGCAGCCCCGCTTGGAGCAGGGGGTGCCGGGGGGGGGTCCCCAGTGCAGGTGCTCCCAGGGGTGCTGTGGTTGGGGGGCACGGGGCAGTGGGGAGCCCCCCCCCCCCGAGCAGCTCCCGAGCTGCTCGTGGATCTCAGAGCGCTGTATAAACGCTGCGGAGCCAAAGCTCGTTGCCCAGGCTGGACCCCCCCGCCCCCGCCCCGGCTGCCCCACACCGCGGGGCTGCGGGGCAGAGCCGGCGCCGGGATGCTCCGCGGCGGCGGGGGGAGAGAGCGGCCCGGGGGCCCCGGCAGCCGGCGGGCGCCCGCGCCCCACCGCAGCGCCCCTCCCCCCCAGCCCCATTGCACGCTGCCCCCCCCCCAAAAAAAAAAAATCTAAAAAACCTCGCAAACTGCGCCGCCGCGGAGCGACTCACCTGCGGGACCAGGCTGCTGCCGTCTCGCCTCCCTCTCCGGAGCGCCGGGCTGCAGCGGGGGGCGGCGGAGGGGAGGGGAGGGGTCGGGGGGGCAGCAGAGCCCGCGGCCCCCTCCCATGGAGGTGCCCGGGCCGCCGGGGGGAGGCTGCGCGGAGCCGGCGTGTGAGCGCCGCTGCGCCCCGCCGGCAGCTTTATGCAGGCGGCGGGGAGCGGGCCGGGCT
>NW_028186341.1:350414-407372 GCF_003343005.1 Rhea americana
CGGGTAGGGGCAAGCTGCCTCCCGTCGCCTTTGCTGCCCCCTTCGCAGCCCGCTTCCCCACGGCGCGCTCGCCCCGCGGGGGCCCGGGGAGCCGCTTGCGGCTGCTGCGCGCGCGGGGAAACTGAGGCACAGAGGCTGGCCCCCCGCACCGTCGCCCCCGCGCCACGGCTGCCCCAGTTATCGTGGAATATTTCCAAGCTTCCATCTTAACACACGCAAATTCCCTGCCAAGCGGGCCAATTCCTCCTTCTGCATCCTGAGACATTTTGAAAAATACAGCCGTCAAACGCAAACCCCCAAGCGCTTAACATTTTATTATGTTTCAGGAGGAGAATCTCCATCACAGCTGTGCTTTGGTGGCCTTACACGTTTCCCCGTGCATATTCAATGCAACACATTTGTCTTTGGGCAGTTCTAGCTTTGCACCAGAGCTAGGTGGTCTCACTCTGCTTGGCTCATAGCTGAATACTGAAATCTGCGGAATAAAGTTGTTTTCCTTCATAAAACCAATACAAAAGCGATGCACAAGCTGCTAGTAACATTTAGTATAAAAGCAATGTAACGAGGATGCACATTACATATTGTCCCGTTTCCTGGAAGACTTTCAGAAAGGCACCCAAGACCTCATGGCCGGACCTCCGCTCGCTGCCGGCGTGGGGAAATGCCCCTTCGCGAGGGGCTGCGGACGCRGCTCGGGACCTGCAAGGGACCTCAGCTCTTCCGGATCCTTACAGGCCAGCATTTTGGCTACTGAGTCCAATCCATAAGGTCTTTAAAATTCTTGCTTACAAAGTGGTCAACACAGAGAAGTGATGATCTGATCAGTCAAATGCAATTAAAGACAACAGCCAAAAATAACTTTGCTTAAAAAAAAGGGGGGGGGGGAGAAGGGAAGACTTCCAGCAGGTTTTCAGTCAGCATGGAGACTTTTGCACAAACTCTCAATTTCTTGGCGTTCTTGATCAAAAACTGCAAGAACAACAAAATGAAAGAGACTCAGTTTTTCGCCTTTCTGATTTTATAGAAAAGGAAGAAAATGACAGACGTTTCAGTACAAATGGTTGGGGATGTCTAATGTACACTCCTTAGTCACAGACCCCAGCTGCTTATGTAGGAATAAGCAGTGGGGAAAGACACGCATTACCCTCTAATCTGCAGCCCAGCAGCCTCTGATGACCAGCACTGAGAGTAATCCTCCAGGTCCTGACCCAGCAAAGGCCCCATGATGGTGTGAGCACACACCAAAGGCCTTTCCAAGCTCAGGACCCCACTCACTCCTCAGTAGCTTCCTTGCAGGMCTGATCCTCAGCCTCTCGCTCACAGGCCAAGGGCTCTCCCTCCCAGCCCAGGTGTCCTGCAGAAGAGCACTCAGACCCTACCTGGCAGCCTCAGGCACATCTTTTCCCACGGACACAAGGTGAGGCTGAGCATGTCAGAAAAGTCCTTCTCCAGCTTCGTGGTCATATCCACCTGTAGTCATCAGAAATGATGAACATATTTTTCTTTTCTTTTTTCTTTTTTCTTTCTTTTTTTTTTAAGAGAGAAGCTGTATTTAAGGCCATAGAGACCAGTGCAGACGGTGGCATAGAACTGAACTGACTTTATTAGAGCGCAAATTCAAGACACAAAAACCCAGCATCGTTACCTTCAGAAGCCATGGAGCTCCAAGAATTACTGCTCTACATTACTGTTMTGTGCTGAGATTGCCAAGGTTGTGACATTAGTGATGGCTGCTTTGGTGTTTGCACATCCAAGCAGCTTGCTGGGGAGCRTCCATGCTGATCTTGTATAATACCCAAAGCAGATAAGACTTTTTTTTAGGTGAGCCTACCAACTCTGTCCATCTTCCTTGGTCAAGCAGGCRTGCCAGATCTTTGGCCAGCCTAAAGGAGCATCACTCAAATGACTGTGATGAATCTTGGTGTGTGTGAACAAAACTTGAACCCAATAGGTGGTAACACATATGAAGGAACCCAGATAGCGAGAGATGAGGTAGAAGAGGTCATATAAGGTCAGAAAGCAGGAAATAAAGGGGCCAAACTAGGAAATTATTGCCTAGAAAACTAAAATTTTGCTTGCTAGCTAAGACAACACAGAAGTTGGTTTGGGAGATAACCAGGGAACTGAATCCAAACAGAAAATCCATCTGATGTTTTCTTTTCTCAGAAAGAAAATAGATTTGTATTGAAAGCACAGACAAAATTTGACTRGAGCAATTCCAGACAGATGAACCTCTCAAAGAATTCATTTTTGCATTGAAATTTATGAAGATCACCACTTTTGTAACATCCTAGAACAACCTGCATCTCATGCATTCACTCTATAATCCCAGGCAGTTGCTATGTCCTGTGTAGWTCATAAAACTTCACGGAGCATTAAAATTACTCTGCAGTGACCACCGGACTGTCTGCAAAGGGCTAGAGAGCCTTGTCTACCCATCAAATTGTCTATCACAATTGCTGCTGGCGCAGGCTTGGATTCATAACAGCAATTTTTGAAATATCGCTCACCTTCAGATCCTGGAAATGGCTCATCATCTTCTCTTTTGCTTTTTCAAACATGCCCTTGGCCACCTCCTCCTCAATGGACTGGGAAAGTTTGTTTTTTATATTTTCACATGCCTGCTTCCCGCTTATCCTAGCTGCTTCTGTTGTGGTGGTGAGAAACATCACGTTGTTACCAGCCCAAAGCAGATTTGTGAAGAGGCACCAGGAATGGCCTGGAAGTGCAAAATGCATGCTCCCTGCTCCCAAGCAACTTTGACYCCTCCTAAAAAATTCCTTTGCCCATCAGCAAAACTGCCAAGCTAAACCCTTCCATAGAGCTTCAGGCCATGCTCAAGCTAAGCTACARGTCTCCTCAAGCTTTTAACCTCAGGCAAGGTCCTCTCTCTCCAGCCTCTCATGCTACTCTCTCCTTCCCAGCCTCTAATTGATTCACAAGAGATGTGATGGGTTTATGTGGTCTGATGATTAATAGTTAGGACAATAGCATCATCAATAAAACAAATCTGTACAGCAGCTTTTGGAAGTGTAACATTTTCTTCCATGGTGACACAATTGTGACCCACTGAACGTGTCACCCAAAGGCACAAATTTACACATCCTCCTTCCTTCCTTCCAGTTAGTGCAACTGTGAAGGCTTCTATAGTGGGACTCTGTATAAAAGTCAGGAAACCCTCTCCCAGGGCCAGACAGCGAACGAGCGACGTCAGATGCAGAATCACTTAGAGGACCAGTCCTACCGTCATAGTGCGGCGAAAGGCAGCTTTGGATGCACAACACAAGGGACTCATAGATCGTCTTCTTTTTCAAAAGAATTTGTCTTTCAAAGGTTTTCATGATGATGTCCATCTGCAGGAATTGATGTTAAAGTGTTCACCTGTTTCACTTCAAACCCTCAATTACAAACAGAATCTGAACAAATGCTTAGAAGCTTAAGAGCAGGTTGAACATCCAGGTTACTCCAGCAGGTTCTACGCAGGACAGAGATGGCACATGCGGGCAGTTTTAAGATCAGAGTTTAGGTAAAAGTGGGAGATATGAGGTGACACCTACACAGCTGAAGCCATTCACACGAGCAGCAGTCGCAGGCCAGCAGGCCAAACGGCGCGCGGTGAATCAGGTTGCAATCGCTCAGGGATTCTCCCTCCCRCCCCACTGCGGCATGCTGCCGGTGTCCCCACGGCCAGAAGACAGACATTTCTGTGTACAAGAGTGATTTCTCCAATTCTAAGTGCCTGAAGTAAAAAGAAACTTTTCTCTGAGCTCACTTGACTGGTGTTTTAACAGCAYGGCCTCAAAGGCACGCACCTTTGAGACTGAATTTGTATCCTGGGCTAGTCTGCCTTCCTAACCCTACACCAGGAGCCCCCTGACTCTCTGCAGTTCAGGGTATTGTCATTAGCTCTTGAGCCTCGAAGTAGAGGCTTCACCATCATGCTCACCGGGGATTCTCATTTGCTTTCCGTTAGCATCTGGCTTTGGTCTATCCCTAGCAACTCCCAAGGGACRAAATCTTAAAAGCCTTAAAAAGCTGTTTTGGGGATAAGGTCGTTTCCATCCTGGCTATTTACTGCCRCTCAGACCGTGCTTCTTCAGTGTGTTTGGGGGCTGAGCAGCACATTATYTTGAGGCCACCAAGGTGCTCTTGCTGCATAAGGCAGCAGGGGTTTTCCTGCTGCACAAATCTGACGGCAGTGTAAACCCAGYGTCACTAGCCACGGAAGATACCACTGCAAGCTCTCTGCCTCATGTCTTCCTGGGATTACCACCAGGAGCACAGCCAGGGTAGCTACCAAACTGCCTAACATTGGCCCAAGGATGAAGCTGGCTGTGGTATGGCATTAAACGGTTTGCTCTGCCTGATGCCAAATAAGAACTCCTGGTCGTTAGAGGTCATTCCAGATGCCTGCACAGCACAGGCCTGGCCATACTGCAGCCCCCTGAGCCCCTGCCAAGCAGGAGGGAGGCCAGCATCCACCCCCAGGGCTGGGCTAGCTACATCGGCTATTCCGCCTTGGGCCGTTGCACTGGGCTTCTCCTGCCAACTAGTAAACTTACCTCTTGGCGGAGAAAGTTGAGCCTTGTATTGCTCAAGTTGTTGCACTTGAAAACCTCAGTGAATTTTGTTTTTATCTCTGTGCTGAATTCATCGATGAACAACTGTAGGCTGTCCTTCGTGGGCCGCTGTTTTCTATTTGGATAGTAACAAAATGACTGTTAAATGCAAGGTGGGCTTGCTTCCCACTCGCTTTCTCTCTTGCACTCATTTCTCTCCCACCAACAGGAAGATTGGTGGGATAGGCAAGAGAAGCGGGCTCCAGTGCAAGGGAGCTGCRAGATGGGGCGGTGCTGCTAAATAGTCTTCTAGGACAACTTTAGGAGCCCAATCCCAGGCTAGTCCAGGCTGAGAACTTAATTGCAGCCATTCTTTTTCTCTGTCCATTGCCARTCAAGGTAATTTTCTGTTATGGGAAGACATGAGATGAATTCACTCTAAATTTCCAACTGCACAGCAGAGATCTCTTCAGTCCCTGGSCTAGCTGGCATCCCCCTTCTTCAGGGAACTGGAGATAGGGAGATACTAATTTTCTTTTTTATTTCTGTCTGAACCTATGTAAAGCAGAGAACAGAAGGGGGAGATTGCAAGTGCCACTGTAATATACATATTGCACGGTTAATGCAACCAGCAGTCCTGATTTTCCAAGTGAGCAGATGTTGGAGGCTACTGATCATGGGAAGATCAGTAGCAATCAGGTTAAAGATGAGCAAGTTGCTGAGATCCTTCAGTCAGTCAAAAGTTTTGCCTAAGTTCATGAATTATGGATTTTAGTGTGTTCTTTGCCAGGCCAAAGCAATGCTGTTTTACGTTCCTTGCGGAGGAAGAGAGAAAGATGTGATGGCTTCCAGCACTGGGCTGTCTGTTCCCAAGATGAGGTCAGTGAGGGTATTTGAGAAGAGACTGGACAAAGTTTGACCACAGTGAACATTTCAGCATAGTGATACTAGTACTGTCACATAGCCAGAAGAATGGGAGAAACAGGARTGTGTATCACCAAGGCAAGGAAGGAAGAACAGGGCTATAAAATTGGCACAATGAAGGAAAAGCTCTTTAGAGTTGCTTTGTCAAAGATGACATATTCATCATCCTGGCCTTGCAAGTCCAAAGCATGGCTTATGAGGTTGTGTTTATAGTGCTTAATTTGACTACAGCAAGAGAATTAGCTCAYTAGTTGTTTTGTTTCTACTAAAAAATAAAAATGATAATTGCAAAAAAGTTCCCAGTAACAGTTTTTATGTAGGAATAAACCTGAGAAAGGGAGAGTATCTAAACTAGCTTCACTTGTTTCRTTGCTGAACAGAGTACTTCACTAACGTCAGTGGAAAAGCACCCCCTCCCACTCTTTTATGTCCCTTCGTGATATTTTTTGTTCCTGGATTCTTAGGTTGTTCCTACTTGTCTGAAAACATGGAAAGGGCACCTGGAAACCCTCTGCCTCTTTCTGCAGCCCCTTCTGCAGGTGCAGCCAGCAAASCTTCTGCAGCCTCCCTCTGCCACAAGAGCGAGATGCAGGCTTGGTCTCTGCCCTCCAAGGAGGGCATCGTTCTCCTCACCTGAATATTTTCCCAAAAGGTACATCAATATGTTCATAGATGGGTTGCGCCAGGAGACTGTTGATGTCTAGGCGGTTGAAGACGCGGGATACAAACACTCCTTTCCTCACACACATGGCTTTTAGGGTCCTGTAAAAATTGCGGGAATTCTTGCCTTGCTGCACAAGGAAGAAAAAAGATGGCATAAGGAAGCGAGCAGCACCATGACCAGCAGGGAGATCCTGCTGGGACGGAGCCTCACGAGCCCTTCGCATGTAAGCATGGCACTACCTAAACTACTTGGTAAYAGATGCCATAGTGAGAGAGGACTGAGACTTAAATAATGTCTCTTTTCAGTCTTCCATACCTCTCGCGGCATGCCGTCTCCGCTCAGGATGGATAGCTCTACAGAGTCAGAAACTTGATTTGGCTCTAAGCCTGCAAGTGGAATTATCTCAGCTCACTCCAGCTCTCTAGAAACACACTGGCACTCAGTCTCCTGCTACAGAGAGAAAAAACAATCTCTAAAGGATAATGTATCCTATCTTAACAGGCAGGACTCAAATTACCCCTCCAAGGCCTCTCTCKTCACAGAATCAMAGAATGGTTGAGGTTGGAAGGGACCTCTGGAGATCATCTAGTCCAACCTCCCTGCTCAAGCAGGGTCACCTAGAGCATGKTAGACAGGATCGTGTCTGGGCTGGTTTTGAATATCTCCACCACATATCTTCAACAGAGGTAGCAGAAATCCAAGCAACTAGCCTAGCTCCAATGATGGATCTCCCGCCCTGAGTGTGGCCAAGCTCCCACAAATGTCCCCAGCYAGTACCATAGCAAGAAATCCACTCTTCCAGCCCAGGCAGCAGTGATCCAAGAAAAAATCCAGGCACAGCTGGGTTCACAATGGAAAACAGCATGATTTACTCCATTTCTATACCTAACTCCACCTGAGCACTGTCTTCTTCAAGCAGAGTATATGGCTGCAGGGACATCAGATGTCCCTCTCTGACTTTGGCCCTGGATTGCAAAACACCTGTTCTCCTCCCAGGAGTCCTGCTGAAGAACAAGCCCCTGGAAGAACTTGCTTCTCAGAGGAAGGACATCAGGTTTTGGTCTTCCCTTAGACTTTACAGGACGTTGACCTCTAAATTATATCTAAGGTTAAATAACACTAAATGGGCAGCAAATATATCYCCTGATTGCCTCTCTCTTATCCACAGACCTCGAAGTATTTGTCAGTGATTAAGGAAGAACACAAAATGAACTGATGGTGGAAGCAGTTGCAGGACAGAAAATGAAATAAACTTAGTCTCAATAAGACTGTCAAACTTCTGCTACTCACGCTGAAGAGCTGCTCCATATTCCTCTTGTGCAACCTTCTGGCAGACTTCAGCCCATTGAGGAGAGGCAATTCTATCTTGTCAAAAACACGCCCAGCTGCCGTTCCCAATTCCTGGATCTTTATCTTCAAGTACTCTTCTAACTCAGCCTCCTGGAAGGGCTGATCCTGCAAGAGCAGAATGGCACAAACCTTATCTCATGGCTGCTGGGGGTAACGGAAACATGTCCCAGCATTTTTCTCCCTGGAAACTTCTGGGCAGCTCAGAGTTAAATCAACACTCAGGAGGGGGAAACCAGAGTAAGGGCACCAAGTGAGAGAAGGAGCCTGTCGCGAATCCTAGCAGCGTGTGAGAGGGTCGCRCAGCTGAGGGAGAGGAGAGATGGTAACAAGAGCAAGTGATGGGGTTTCAGTGCTGTAAAAACTTGTTGAATCTCTGCATCTTCTTGCCTGTTCTGCTTCATCCCCTCTAAAGGGGCAAAATTGCTAGTCAGAAAATGGCTTTAGTCTTGGTGCATCTTCACAGCTGTACAAAACCCCCATTGCCCTGCTGTACAGCCCTGCYCCAGGGCTGCCCCACTCCTGCTGCAGCTAAAGAATAATCCTCATTCACACAATAATCCTCTATTTAGCTTACTCCAGTATACGGGGAGTAGACTTGYGTTCGTTTCCCGAGAAGGATGAGGATGTTGGTTCCCTAGCTCAAATTACTAGAGAAGGAAGGAGAAGGTGGCAGCTCACAGATCAGTAGCTACAGAGGCAATATCCACCACTAACATTGCTCTGTTAGAGGCAACGCAGACGCACGTACCCTTTCAGTCTCCATGCAGTTGTAAACATCCATGAGATAGAAAACGACAAGAATTTCATTCATATAATCTTGTATCAGATTCTTCATTGTATTCAGGTGGAGCTTCCTGACRTAGTCTCTGAGTATGGGGATTTCTGAAACAGAATTATAAGAGGACACTTTAAACATTGAGTAGGAGGGATTTTCCTGCTGCTGGACACACTCTCTTTTTCCCATAGGTGAACACAGGAGCAGACAGGAGCTGTGACCCAAAACTTCCAGGTTTTTGACCATATCAGACTTCTAGACTTTTTTGGGGAAAAAAAGAGGCTGTATCCTTAATAAAGTATATCATGAAAGCCTAACCAAAGAACATTTGGGTTAGAGAGCTYTCTAGCAATGACTGTCCTAGCTTTCCAGAGGGAGAGAAAGGCCGAGCCCTCTCCACAGCCAGTCTTCACGAATCCGACCATGTCTTTTGGAGATTAGACTTGACCCTGCCTCCAGGCAGGGCGACGGACAAGGGGATGGACAAYTCTTCCAAGCCTGGCCATATGCAGGATCCAGAGAGAGAGAGAAAACTCCCCAGAAGTGCATGGTGATGCCAGAACAGTGATCTGGAGCAACTCCTGGAAAGCCAGAAAAGGGTACATAGCTCCTTTCCTTATTTGAGGTAATGCATTTATAAGATGATAAAGCATTTAACCTACTGCTGACAGAGGGAGGCAAATGCTTCTTTCTCTCCTTTGCCCATAGGAAGGCCATAAACAAGTGCCTTAAACTCAGCCACTCATTGATGCTAGAAGTTTGTAAGCAGAGAGCCCGGGAATGCTTCACCCTCCCCAGGACCGTGCTGCAAGCCTGCAAGAAATGAGTTGTTATGTACTAAGAAGGGGCAAAAGGAGACAGGGAAGAGATCATGATCATAAGTGTCATGATCTTGAGGAATTTAAGGAACACTGATTCATGTCATGGGCCCTTCRGAGCGAGACTCATGCAGCACGCGAGAAAGCCCTGAATTCAACTAATGCCGCCAGATCTGACAGTGGTAACACTAAATATTCTCCCAGCATGTAGGGAGAACATCCTCACAATGACATACTTTTTTTGCACCAAATTCATGCACTTCTATGACTTTCCCATCAGTAATACTTCCCCCACCCCAAAGCCCCCAGTAGACAGGGCATTGCTAGCACTGACAGCCTCAACGCAGAATGGAGGCTCAAAGGCAACCTGTGCATTACCTGTTTCCTCTTTGCTGAGAATTTCAGTTCTCCAGTATTCTTGGGCACTGACTGTGTAAACCAGGTCAGACTTTTGCAGTACCTCTGAGTCAATGGGCAGTTTTTTCTAAAACACATGCACATGCAGTATTTATGCACGGGAGTCTCCGCAGCAATGCAAAGATCCTGTTGCCGCAGCAGAACACCGTGGCAGTTCACGAATGCTGAAGAGAGCAGATGTCACCAGTGGTGCATGCTCAGCCAACCCACCACCCCTCACAAACCTACTCAGCATTGGACCTCCTGATTTACTATTTATGTTTTTGAAAGACAAATGGAAAGAAAAAGAAGTTACTGTATTTCACAGGAAAAGACATGCATACAGATTAGATCCGAGGGCTGGAGCACCTGCCCTGTGAGGAACGKCTGCGAGAGCTGGGCCTGTTCAGCCTGGGGAAGAGCAGACTGAGGGGGGATCTGATCAGTGTGTACAAGTACCTGAAGGGAGGGTGTCAAGGGGACGGGGACAAACTCTTTTCAGTTGTCCYRTGTGACAGGACAAGAGGCRATGGGCAGAAGTTGAAGCACAGGAAGTTCYRCCTGAMCGTGMGGGGGAATTTCTTCCCTGTGAGRGTGACGGAGCWCTGGACCAGGTTGCCCAGMGAGGCTGTGGAGTCTCCTTSTCTGGAGCTGTTCAAGGCCYGCCTGGATGCAACCCTGTCTAACATGCTCTACGTGACCCTGCTGAGCAGGGGGGTTGGCCTAGATGGTCTCCAGAGGTCCCTTCCAACCTTACTGATTCTATGATTAGTACGTTACTAATGCATTGGTTACCGAAATAAAAAAATGGATAGCAAACTCTGCAGAATGACTTTACCTCCATCCTGGCTTTTATTGCTTTGCCCTTTCTTGCTTTCAGATCTTTGTTCTGCTCCAAGATGGCATCATGCTTGCTTATAACTTCCTAGATTCCAAAAGATAATAAATGTTACAAGGAGATATTTCCCAAATCTGTCAGAATACCCCTAAACCAAGACAAAGTCACCAACAAGGCTCTGTCCTAGGCCCTTGGAGCTCCTGTATGGGCTACGGTGGCATTCCCAGGCCTTTAGCATATCTCTTAGAAAAACAGCCAATCTGAATATCACAATTTCAGGCAATAGTCAATCCTCTGCCATCACCAGGTAAGCTATTCGAGCAGCTGGCATTGTTAAAAACTTGTCCCTGAAATAGGATGACTTGGCTTTAATTCACATTCCCACATGTGAAGGATTAATTTGGTAGCATTTAATACAGCAAGTAAGAGAGCAAAGTGGCTTTGTCCATTAACTGAGTTTTTTTTTTCTTTTTCATCATGACTCTGCTGCACACAGATTTCTTGCTGTATCTTCCCAGTTCCAGCTAATTAGCCTGCCAGGGCCCTCGGGAGTCTAACCAAGATTCAGGCTACCTCCTTTTTCCCCACCAAAATGCAGGACCAAGGCAGGGCCCAAGGTCTTCTGTTCCCAATGCCATGCATGGAGAATTGCCTAACCAGGTGCCCAGCATCCCTACGTTTCTGCCTTTAATAAGCAGAGGTCCTCAGTTTCTCCCTGCTCTGTTTAGAAGCTGTGGAAGATAATGGTCATCTTAGAAGCTGTGGAAGATAATGGTCATCTTCAAAAGATCAATCTGGCATATCTTGTTTCTGTTCTTTGGAAATATTCTGTTATAAAAGGAATGCAGATTTCGATCACATGAAGAAGTTGGCAAATACTTACTTTTATCTTTTTTTCTCTGGAGGGGAGGAATGAAAAAAAAGAAAAAAAGACTCATTTGAGCAAACATGGTAACCTGGTAACCTTATATCATATCCCTTAGCAAGAACAGGGAGCAGAATCCACAGAAAAGCAGACAGCATAGCCCATCCAACCCATAGCATAGTCACAGGGTCTACTAGCTCACATTGGAGCCARAGTCCACTTCAGTACTTAAATGCTTAAATTCTTCGATTTTGGCTGTTCCACAATAACTCATTACTTCCAAGATCCCTTAAATTAAGGATGGCTCATGTAATGGGATCCACAAGAATTCATCACAGACAGAACAGAAGGGCGATTCAAGGGAATTCTGGAAACAGAGATACTATTGATACAGAGGGCAAAAGGAGATGGATGATTTGTGTTTTTCAGAAAGACAGAAATAAAAATGAAGGCAATGAGGCAGCATTGAGCATTTGCTTGAAAAAGGAGAGAGAAGGGTTAAAGCAGATTGAGGCTGGATCAAAATCACTCTAGGGAAAGACAAATGGATTTTACTGGCATAATGATGGAATCGTACTGTAACCCCCAGAAATGGTCTGGGTTTCAAAAAAGTTATGTTTGTAAATGCATAATGATCTTAGAGCAGCAATAAAATGTCATTGGGATATAACCATTGTGTGAGAACACCATTTTCCATGTGCAGAGTGGGTAAGAGAGGATACTAACAAGATCTGATCCTGCCAYAAACAAATAGCCTCCACTCTTCAGCCTGTTCTGTGGGACCTGAACCATGCACAGAGGCTATTACAGCTTTAACTAACCTAGAGGGATCTTCTGGAACAGGTACCCAGAAAGGTTGTGGAGTCTCTTTCTCTGGAGGTATTCAAAACCCACCTGGACATGATCCTGTGCAATGGCTCTAGGTGACCCTGCTCGAGAAGGGGGGGTTGGACTAGATGATCTCCAGAGGTCCCTTCCAACCTCAACCATTCTGCGATTCTACCTTAAGTGTCAGCACCACCTCAGTTTAAACCCTAAGATCCCAGGCTTAATGCCCCTGTCTCTGTGGTCACTGAAAGCTTCAGGAACTAGAAGGGTTAAATACAGCTTGGAAAGTAGCCAGGGAGGTGGTATGTTGGAGGAAGAGGCAGATGAAGGCACTGCAAATCTCTACAGTCCTGAACACATGATGGAGCTGCWGCTTACCTCAGGTATTCTTCAGTATTCATCTTATCCATCTTGGTCACCACAAAAGTGATATCACTGCACTTCCCAGCCTGGCAAGCTTTAATTGCCTCTTGTAGAATATTTTCATGTTCTTTGGCCGCAAAAACACGCTCAACATCAGCRATAATCCAGATGGATGAACACTTCAGGATACTCTTGAGTGAAAGAAGGAGAGACAATTTGGAGAAAGATATGGGAGAACATGGGCAGAGAAGATGCTGCCTTGGGGGGCAATGCCAGGCAGAGGCAGAAAGCACTGCGTTGGTGCAGACACCGGGCTTGAGGCTTGGGATGTGGCTCCCAGGGGCGGTGAATCCCTCCCTGCACATGGGACTGCACTTGGGGGCCATTGAGCTTGGTTGTCATGTACATTGCAATGGCCAAGTGCCAGGAGGACCAGCAAGGCACACAGCCAACACTAAGTGACAACAGAATTGCCTCGGACAAAGACATATGGGGAATGGCACAAGAGGCTAAGGATACTTCTGCAGAAGAAGTAGTAAAAGATATTGAGAGGGAAAGTATGTTGGGTACACCATTCCTGCAGAGTAAGCATCCGGCCTCCAATTGCTCAGCTTGTGTCTTCTCTCCCTTGCCATAAGCATGTGGTCCCTTTGGAGTCTCCCTCTAAGATGGAGTCACGGAAACAGAGAAGCATTTCCCACCCAGATGTGTTTTCCCTCCACAGCATAACTTGCCAATCACCTCTTTCCACATTTCATCCCTTGCTTTGTTGGAATCTCCTGTCCCTGGAATATCCACGAAGACAACACCTTCTGGAATCATGTCTGACATTGGGAGAGTCACTTCCACGTGCTTGATCAGTGGCCAGAGACGCATCTTTTCTCTCCTTTCTTCCATCTTGCTGTCACCACTGTCCATCTCGCTACTTCCCTTGTCATTGTCCTGGCTCCGGATATATGGGTCCAGCTCTTCAGCGAGCTCCTGTGCCTGGGACACAATAAATAAGTTAATCTTTGCCCCATATAGAGTTAAAACCTCCAAATAGGCTAAAAAGAACAAATCATTTCATTTTCTTTTTCACTAGCTTGTCATCACACCTAGAAAGGCAATTCTAAACCCTACAACTCCGAAGGGAGGTAAGTCTTCAGAACAGAGTCACACGAAGGGTAGTAAAGGAAAACACTCACTCACACAACTGTTTCAATGCCTGACGTGTTTGGACCTGAAAGGAGAACTATTGGCCTTCCTAGCCTGGAAAGATACACTCACCTCTGCTTTCCTAAGAGTGATACGTCTCGAGGAGGGAATGGTAATCACAGGCTTGGCTCTCAGCAGCTCTTCGTAACKTCTCCCCTCTGCTCCTTCCCCATAAATGGCCTGCAGCTTACAAATGGCATACTCTGTGTCATCGTCTCTCTCACCGTCTTCGTTCTCAGAGTCCAAAAGCATGAAGAGATTATTCAGCTCATCCTTCCATTCCTGCCAAAGTGGAGTGAAGAGGATGCTGTTTAATGGGACGGATCAGGCTTACTAGGGTAAGAGCAGCTTGGCAACAGGATTTGGTTGTGAGGACCAATGGGAAGAAGCAGCACCGGTGGCTGCAATGCACCTTCTGCCTGCAGTCCTGTCTGGAGATACCTAGTTCAGACAACTCCAGCTGCCTGGAGCAGAAAGGAAAAAGCTTCTGCTTTCTCCTGTCTTCCCTTCAGTGCTGTGGCCAAAAAGCCAGCCACAAAGAAGAGCTTCGCTCTGGAGGACCCTGTTAGAAACTTGCTAGCACCTCTGTGGAGAAACTCATCTCACCTCCTCTGAGAGAAGAAAAATGTTCGCTTCGTAGTGCTTACTCCTGCAGGTACTGATCTGAACCAGGCAGGAGGTGCAAGCCCGCGTCCCAGAGACCGGCAGAAAGAACTTCTTGTCCAGAAGGGCGTTCAGCAGTGTGCTCTTCCCCGCGCCGGTGCTGCCAAAGAGACCGATGCGGGTGACGCTGAAGACAGACTTTGCCCTGAGWGCATCAAGGCGGTCTCTGAGGAGGAAGGAAGCAAGGAGAAATGTAGACCRCTGTAGCAGATGCAAATATCAGGGGAGTTTTTTCCCTTGTAAACACAAATACTCCATTAATAACAGCCTCACAGGGGAGCTCTTTCTGCAGCATAGTCTCTGTTCTCTGCTGTCCTTACATTTCCCTCAGCTGTCTGCTCCAAATCCTACTCCAGCCCATTTCAGCGGGGTAGAAGCCCCAGTGAACTCTGTAAGGACATGGCACCATGCTCACCATGCTGCATGCAGCGCTTGGCTCAGTTCCGGCGTCACTGCCAGGAGGTCCTATTGCATGTGTGTGCCATGAGGTCATACCGCATTTGCACCATCAGGAAGATGCCAATGCTGCAGTCGCCTCTCAGGAGGAACGCTATTCTGCCTCTGGTTGTAATGTCTTCCCTGATATTTCCAAGGGATGACAAGATGGTCAGTTAATTTTCCCTATGGAAAGAAGTTGTTCTCTGGCTGCTGTCAGAGAGTGAAATCTGCTTTATACACACCTCTGCCATGAGCCAAGTASGTAATTCCTTGTTTTATTTTCCTCTCTAGAAACAAGTCTCCTCCAAACCTGTCAAGCACAGCAGTGCCTTGTAGCTAGATGCAACACATAAAGTCCTATGCCAGTGAAGGACGTTCTGACTAAATCAGTTTGGCTGCAGACTCACCTGAGATATCTCAGCTGGCCAGGCAGCTCATCCAGAAAGAAYGAGTTGGGTATCTTCTTATATGACATGTTCAGAATTTTTTTGGCCTTGAACTCGATCTTTTCATCTAGGAGGGAGATGTGGTTACAGCATCAGACTGCAGAGGAGTGCTCAGAAGCTGAGCAAGAGTGGGAGGTCTCCAAAGAAAACAGCACGAGCATGCAATGAGCAGGCCTCAGGAAGAGGCTTTTACAGCTGTGAGCCACTTTTACTTGTAAAGTTCCCACATTCCAACTTACATAGTTCCCACCAGTATTTTTACCAGATGCAGTTTGCTGAGGAGGGCAACAAGGGTCCCTTCTCGTGAGCAGCAAAGTGAATGAATTGCTGCTGGCATGGCAGACCTGTATGTGATGCTCCTTGCTGCTTGGAGGCATCACTTGACTGGATCCAGTGATGGGATTCTCCACAGAAACCATCACAGCTGCTGCAGCTGCATCCACATGAGCTGCTGCAGCCTTCGATCTGCTCAAGCCTCACGTCTCCTCTCCAYGGCAGACAGGGCTATGGTCTCTCCCAAAACCTACTGTGTTTTGGGGATGTCTCTGCCTGCCCCTGGGCCAACATGTGCTCTTGGCTTCTCATACTCACAGTTTTTAAGAACCTTTTGTTCATCGTCCTGGAAAGCCTGATGCATTCGTGGTCGCTTTCGAGCTATTTCAGAGGCATTTCCCCCTTCTGCACCTTTTCAGGTTGAAAGGACATCCTCATTATCATACTCTCATGAGAAGTGAAGAGAGTTACAAGGCTTAATATTAAATAACCTACAGCTTCTTATCACTGATGTCAAAAGATGGTCTCTGAAGCCTGATTTGATGTTGRAGTGGTTTATAGGGGCAAAAGTCATGCCACTCACCTGCACATTTAATCATTTGAGGCCTTACAATCCCTAGGGATAAAATCGAGGTGATGACTTACTTGATCAAATGTGGAGATGTTCTTCAGGGCATGAGGCTTCCTAACTCTGGTGACRTGCTTGATTAGATATACTTGGAGTATCCCATGGGGCTGGAGGTGACTGGCTGAGCTATACATACCGACAGTGTCGATGCACTGATGGAGAAACACTCCACTTGGGAAGTCTTCTCCTCTTTGACTTTCTATAAGCGGCTTTGGTAAGTCCTGGGAACTGAATCCATGCCTCCAAAATCCTAGAGGATTGCCTTTGGCCAAGTGGTAAGACTACGGCAAATCTTGGTTCAACCCAAAGGTTGTCAGTGTTGGATGTTTAAGGAAAAAGCAGAAAGAGCAGAACAGGACTGGGCATGGTGGGCATGCTATCACTGCCTGCAAATAGACCACAAGCCTGCGGAGACTGGGGGTGGAATGGACCTTGCCTAACAGACAACAAATATAATACAGAAGTCTCCACTTGAGCTAGTCACCCAAAAATTCCACTGGAGAAACAAGTATATTTAGAACATGATTCATCTGATTGATTTTGGAGGGAAGAGAAAATTATTTGTTATATTTATGCACAAATAGCATCAGGATTCTTGAGTCCTTTCCCATGTCCTTCCTTCTGGGTGAGTCTTCAGCACATCTATTACACTTCACCTTGGAGAAATTTCCATGAATCCCTCCTTTCTCTCTCTCTCTTTTTTTTTTTTTTTTTTTTTTTTTTTTTTTTTTTTTTTTTTTTTTTTTTTTTTTTTTTTTTTTTTTTTTTTCTTTTTCTTTTTTTTTTTTTTTTTTTTTTTTTTTTGTTTTAACAAGCTTCAAATTTTGAAGGAGACTGTGCTTGCTACAAAGGTAGTCCTCCAAAATGAGTTGTATGTCTAGGGGAGGAACCTTCACTCAAGTATCCCATCCTCAGCTGGCCCACGTTGTCACTGTGCAAAGTGGAGAAATTCTAAAAGGTTCATTCCTCTTCTAATACACTTTAAAGAGACACTGTGACTTCACTGTCCTGACACCTGGCTAAGCAGAGAGCTTTCTCTTTCAAAACTTTGCAAGTAAGTGAAAGCAGAATAATTTTGTACCAGCTGGTGTAAATTAGAAGCTGATCTGGGGAGTCTCTCCCCTCCTACTCTTGCAGAAACAGGGAGGTGATTGTAAAGAAAACCTTCTCACCTTGGGCCTCTGCCATGTCCACAGAGCTGTCTCAGAGGCTGAGGTGAGTCCTTGCAGCTCAGGGTTGTCCCCAGCTTTTGACAACCAGGCTGTGCTCAGCGTGAGCAATAAGAACTCCAACAAAGACACCAGTATCCAAAAAATCACCTAAGAGAGAAAAAACAGATAATCATGACATTTTTCACTCGATTTAATTTGTATCTTGGATCAGGCACTGGAGTGTGAAAAGGATATGCTGTCCAGCTCTTCAGTGGCAGGTTGGAAGCTGGTTGTGGCATGCAGCAGCAGCATCTCTGAGGCAGCCACCGATATAGCTCCYTAGTCTTTAAACAGAAGACACCTTACACACAGAGGTGTAAAAGAAATGATTTTATACCTTATGAAAGTCTAGGTGATGGTAAGCTGAAACACATTCAAGATTTTGGAATGAAAACCCTCCAAAGATTTGTTTCTAGAAGTGAACCAGTCCAGAAATCCTGTTTGTGTCAGGAGACACCCAGCCAACCTTCCTGAGCTGCCAGGGAAGCAGAGTCCACCTGGGGGACACTGGCAGCCTACTTCCTAGAAAGTTGACAACCTTGCCTTTGGCCAGGGTGCAAATGCAGGGTCTGCACTGGCTGCTGCAAAGCCCCACCTGGAAACATGCAGGAATGTGAAAACAGCTCCTGGAGGCTTGCTCCTCACTTGATCCTATTTTACAGAAGAGCCATCCCTGCACTATAAAAAGAGCTCTAGGGCCACAGGTATGTGCTTAAATTAAGTGTGTCCACAGATATTCTTCAGCTAGAGACTGCTTGGTCCTATCTGGTCATGGTCAAGCTGCTGAGTTGTCTCCTAACCCAAAGGAGACAGGCTGGAGAGTTGGGCAGAGAGGAACCTCCTGAGGTTCAACAAGGGCAAGTGCAGAGTCCTGCACCTAGGGAAAAACAACCCTAGGCACCAGTACTGGGCACCACTGAAAAGAGGTCGGCCCCGTCCCCTTGACACCCTCCCTTCAGGTACTYGTACACACTGATCAGATCCCCCCTCAGTCTGCTCTTCCCCAGGCTGAACAGGCCCAGCTCTCGCAGCCGTTCCTCACAGGGCAGGTGCTCCAGCCCTCTCATCATCTTCATAGCCCTACGCTGGACTCTCTCCAGTAGCTCCATGTCTCTCTTGGACTGGGGAGCCCAGAACTGGACACAGKACTCGAGATGAGGCCTCCCCAGGGCTGAGKAGAGGGGCAGGATCACCTCCCTCCACCTGCTGGCAACACTCTTCCCAAGGCACCCCAGCAGACCATTGGCCTTCCTGGCCACAAGGGCACATTGCTGGCTCATGGTCAACTTGTCATCCACCAGCACTCCCAGGTCTTTCTCTGCAGAGCTGCTCTCCAGMAGGTCAGCCCCCASCTTGTACTGGTGCCTAGGGTTATTCCTCCCTAGGTGCAGGACCCTGCACTTGCCCTTGTTGAACCTCAGGAGGTTCCTCTCTGCCCAGCTCTCCAGCCTGTCCAGGTCTCTCTGAATGGCAGCACAGCCCTCAGGTGTGTCAGCCACTGCTCCCAGCTTGGTATCATCAGCAAACTTGCTGAGGAGGCACTCTGTCCCCTCATCCAGGTCCTTGATGAAAAAGTTGAACAGGATGGGACCCAGTACTGAGCCGTGGGGGATGCCACTAGCAGCAGGCCTCTAACGAGACTCCACACCGCTGATGACGACCCTCTGAGCTCTGCCTTTCAGCCAGCTCTCAATCCACCTCACTGTCCACTCATTTAACCCACGCTTCCAGAGCTTATCTAGGAGGATGTTATGGGAGACGGTGCCAAAAGCCTTGTTGAAATCAAGGTACACATCATCCACTGCCCTCCCCTCATCTACTCAGCCAGTCAGGCCATCAGAGAAGGCTATCAGCTTGGTTAAGCAAGATTTCCCCTTGGTGAATCCATGCTGGCTACTCCTGATCACCTTTTCCTCCTCCATATGTCTGGAGATGACATCCAGAACGAGCTGTTCCATCACCTTTCCAGGGATGGAGGTGAGGCTGACGGGCCTATAGTTGCCTGGGTCCTTCTCCTTGCCCTTTCTGAAGACTGGAGTGACACTGGCTTTCTTCCAGTCTTCAGGCACCACTCCAGTTTTCCAGGACCTTTCAAAGATGATGGAGAGCRGCCGTCCCGTTCAGTAGCGGGCCCACATTTTCCCTAGTCCTCCTCTTGCTGCTGATGTCTTTGAAGAAGCCCTTCCTGTTGTCCTTGACATCCCTTGCAAGACTCARTTCCAACTGGGCCTTAGCCTTCCTCGCAGCATCTCTACATACTCTRACTGCAGAGTAATAATCTCCAGAGGCTCCTGCCAACCTCAACCATTCTATGATTCTGTGGAAGAACTCCCTGCACTGGGSTTTGGTCAGAGCTGGGTGCTCTGGYAGGGAATCTCCACACTCAGCCGGGCACCGCGTCCCGGTGTGACCATCTGTAACCAGACTCGGCACTGGAAAAATTCGTTTGCATAGCAGTTGCCCTGKGTTTCAAATAAGAAACTTGACACGGATGCTCAACTACAACGCTAGAGCAGGTTAACTGCAGGTCCCTGCAGGGACACTTAAGAGGCTTAAAGCTTAACCTGTAGTGCATGCAACTGCCTTCCTAATGAGGCCATTCATCACAAATGACATTTTCCCCTTTTTCTTGGCACTAGCTATCTTTTCTGTCTCTCAGTTGCTGTCAGAGCCACGGGGCTGCACTCCCTCAGGAGACAGTGAAAGAGGAACAGGAACACTGAAACTCTCCCTAAAAAGGGATCTCAGCATGCCACTCATCCCCCCCACTCCCCCCAGATGAGACCCTGGCAGCTGAGCACTGGTTTTCCCCCCAAGGGTAAGTAGATCAGGGACCAGCCTGATCCTGCAGCTGGGGACAGCAGGCGCCTGCTAAGCAGAGTGGTCCCTGCCACGCTCCCAGCTGAGGTCTGAACTTCCCACACGACGGAAAGACAGAGAAGCCCCAATTTCYGTAGGTGCTGAGAACCCAAAGCAAAAGCATAGCCTTCTCCGTTATCRCACCTTATGGACCTTGTTCCGTCGGCCACTTGACCTAACAGACACACTTCAGCTGGAACTGCAACTGAGGCAGGGAAACCTCTGTACACACAAACCAGCAAGGATCCAAGGGAAAAACTAGCTTCAAATACACCAAAAGCTCCCATGAAAACAAAGGGAACAAGTAAAAGGAGTAAAGCAAACAAGTAGCTTTTCTCACCTGTGCTCCGCAAAGACTTCCAAAACCCAGAAACGAACAGAAAAGAAGTACAAATGACTTAATAGAATCTTTGTCTCAATCCTACCTCAGAACTGTTTAGAAGTTATTACTTCTTCCCAAAGAAACATAAATGCAGTTAAATCCTTGGCTTCCTGTCACTCTTCTTCCGTCTCAGAAAAAAGAAGAAACGAAACTTGTTGCAGAGCAACCTCTCACTATATCACGCCCCACCTCTTTCACCAGCTTCTGTACTTCTTCCTTCTTGGGTTTCAGCTTTGATTTTAACGATGCATGTCTCTGTTAGTAGAGAGAGTAGACACTTTTGCACCTTTCTTTAAGACTGAGTTTCTTAGCACAGTGAGGTCCAGGAGACTCGTAYGAGAAACCCTCTCAGCTGTTGCACCTTGCAAAGTAGCTCAGAGCAGAGCAAAAAGCCCTGTGGTTTCTCTTCTCTAAAATAAAATGGTAGGTAGAGTCAGACCTGGAGAAACTCTGGTATGCGTGTGCAAACCACCACTTGTGCTTGCAATCTGCCGCTCCCTGAGCCCAGGGCAAAGGGCTCTGAGACACAGAAGCAGCTCCCAGCCATGATGCCTACATCCTTCTCCTGCTGCCGTCCCGGACTTGCACGTAAAACACATCATGCCCTTTTGCTCCAAGTGCTTAGAGCTCTGCAAAGCGACGTTTCACCTGCGAGAGGTCGCTCCTGTCGCCGCTCTCTGAGCCGTCTTCTCACCAGTGTGAGCCACGCTCTTAAAATCCTTCCCTTGTTTTGCTGGGAACAAAGCTGGGACCTTTCTCCTTCGTGGCGGCTGGAGCTGAAGTTCCCTGCTCAGCGATGTCCCTTCCCTGGCCTGCTTTACAGAAGGGTTTTGTTTTAGAGGCAAAACGAATGCTCAGTTCGTTGTCCCAGCTCACGGAAGGGGCACGCGTGGATTTCCCTGGCACTCGTCAAAATCTCGTAGCCCCCAGCCTGAAAGTCATTGCCTGCCCCTGGCTGGGGCATAGGCTTTGCAGATGCTCACCTCGGAGATGAAACCTGCTCCGAATGGGTAGAGGGGGTGCAGGAAGTGCCAGCAGGCGTCCCGGGGCTGGCAGCTCTGCGGGGAAAGGCTGGGGCCGCTTCCAAGCAAAGCAGGGTACAGAGGGCGTCCTCTCTGCCTCAGGCACCCTTTCATTTTCTCTAGTTTCAACCTGATGCAGATTTCCAACTGGCAAAGTGCTTTCTGGCAATTAGACGCCAGGGTGAAACCAGCTCAGATTACAGGCAACCAGTTTTTAGTGTCTGCAYGCGCGCAAGCGGCCCGAGGCTGCTCTGTTGTCAGCACAGAGCACGATGCAGGCGACGAGGCTTGGAGCACCACTTCTTTCAGCCTAAAGTAGGCTCTGCCTTGCAAATATAAAGGGACAAATGTRTGGCAGCAAATTTGACAGTCCGACCCTCAACTTTTTGCACGCCAGTGCCTACCCGCAGAGGAAAGAAGCAATTCCTTTCTCCTTAACAGCAGGAGAACCAAGCGAGGAGGAAAGCCACCTCTGCTTCCAGGCTGCGAGGGGCTTCCCACCGCAGCATTACAAGGCTTTTCTGCGTGCCTGCTTGTGACGGCTGCTCCTTCCCCCATGAGGAAGGGTCTGCACCCGCTGGTCACCCAGGTTGCACAACAAGCTGCTGCCTGTAGTAGGTATCTCTGTAACAAAATGATCCGCTATGGACAGCCACTTCTACTGCGCTTCAGGCCTTCTTGCAGCTGCCACTTTCCACAACTGTCACTTTTCATCACTTTATTTCACAGAGCCAAAGCACCTCCCAAGCAGCTCTTTGGGGCCAGTTATACCGAAGTACGGCTTTCACAGGACCAAGTGAAATAGGAGCAAGTTTGTTCTGAACTTTATTATTACTATTATTACTATTGCCAGTAAAATCCAAAGTATCGAAAGAGATATAAGTCTGGTAAGGAAAATCAGAACATATTTGGTGTGGGAGCATGGTAAGCTATGTGATAAAAGGCTTGTCCCCCCAYACACGAAGGGGCACAGAGGCAGGGCAGCAAAGGAGGAGGTCCAATCACCCATCGGAGACRTGGAGCCCCCAGCTCACCTCCTCCCTGGGGCATCTGGGACACAYGGTGGACGCAAGGGAAGAGCATTTTGGGATTGCACAAGATTTGCTGTGGGATGTTTAGGGGAGGAATCAAAGGTGGGGAAAGAGAGAGACCAAGGTGGTTTGGAGGAGGAACAAGCACAGGAAAAGAGCAGGATGGTGGATAAAAGGGGCTGGTTGAGTATAAACAGTTGCTGGTTGGTACACTTGTCTGGGGATGCCCTGAGCCTGATCAGCATTGCCACTCCTGTCTTCTCATTACAATCCACTTCTAACTATTTTCCTGCATGAGGAAGTCTTGGACCAGGAGGCCCAAGCCAGCTCCTGGAGATACCATGGTGTCTCGGGATGCTGGAGCYCCATTTGCATGTGTGGGTTTGTGCAGGAGGTGACTAGAGACGAGAGGCTCCTGGGGCAGCTGCTGGGCAAAGCAAGTGTCTAAGGAGGGATCTACATTTTATATATGCAACAATGAAGGCAAATTTGATGCGTAAGGAATGTTCCTGATTAAAAAAAAAAAGGTCATAAAATGCATATGAAATAGCTCACTTTAAAAAAGCATTTTTAAGAGGAMGCAGTTCACACAGAATGTTTCATTAGGAACACATAGAGGAAAAAAAGAAAGGCACCAAGACAAGCAGGGAAACCCGTGAATTCAAGGCAAGCCCCACAGCACTCTAAGCATCTTCAGCTGCCTGCAGCTCCTCATGTATCACGCTGAAGAAGAATAATTCCTGGTCTACGTCTGCAAAAAAGAACAGTACCTTAAACACAACCAGACAGATGCCGCATGTTCACGACAAACTTGCCTCTCCTACACCATAGAAATATGGCACGGTCCTCCATCCAGCTGCTTGGGAACAAACTTAGCTGTCTTAAATTGCAAATGAAGATGTACAGGTGGTATTTGCCTTGTCACCRAACACTTTGCCATCCCGCAGGCCCCCACAGAACGGGTAGCTTGTGTTATCCATGGAGCTTACAGACATGGATGGTCCCTGCTGCCCTTGGGCCATGACACCCTCTGTCCCTCAAGCCCCTTCACTCCCAGGCAAAGGCATCTCTCTCCCAGTCCAGGCATCCCAGAGGGGAGAGCTCAGACCATACCTGGTAGCTTCCCATCCAGCTCGTCCCATGGACAGAAGGCGAGGCTGAGCACGTCAGAAAAGTCCTTCTTCAGCTTTGTGGTGATCTCCACCTGCAGCCATCACATTGCCGAGCACATCAGCGGGGGGTGGGGGGGAGAGAGGGAGGGGACAGGGCTCTGGGCTCCCCACCTTGACAGCCCCATGGAGCCTTGGCCGGTTGTCATGGGGTATTCCTGGCCCTGTAGCCCTGAACAGGCTCCTCCATGGACCCCCAAAACACTGGAGCTCTTCTTCCAGTGTCCTGTGCGATAGTCGCACTTCAGGCTAGCACAGGTGAACCAAAATATCCCTTGGGTAGTTTCCCAGGCAGCATTTGCCAGTATCTTTGGCCATAAGCCTTAGCATGAGGCAGTCCTTTTCGGGATATTGTCCTCTATCCCCAAAGCACTGTCCACTACTGTAAAGGAATTCCCCCAGAAGAAGATGCACGACTTACCTTCAGTTTCTGGAGCTGGCTTTTCATTTCCTCCTTTGCTTTTTCAAACATTCCCTTTTCCACCTCATTTTTTAGACCCTGGTTAATGACATTTTGCATCTTTTGATAGGCTTGTGATCCTCTTATCTTAGCAGCCTCTGTGGTAAAGTGGGAACAGTCACAATGATCTCCAGACCCAAGACGGATGTGGGGAGAAGGGCTGGTGTTTTGATCAGGGAACAGAAAACTGAAAGCCACAGTCTGCTGCAGTAAGAGGCCAACCTGGCTCAACTAGTGCCAGTAACGTGTAGTAACGGAGCTGACTTCCCTCCAGCACCTTTCCTCTCAGCCTTCATAAAYGTTTCCAGAGGGCACAGGATGAGCCATTAAGATAGGATTTTACACTGCTGTGTTGGAAGTCACCCGTCTCCGGGACACTTTCCTACTCAGGGCTAGGTGTGACTAACTATTTACTGGTGTCAAGGCCTGCAGTCTGTTCTCAGAATCCACTAATCAAATAATTCAGGTGACTTTCTAAAGCAAAGATGAATGATTTCTGGATCTTGTTTTTCACTTTTTCATTTGCTGAGAATGCCACCTACTGATGTAGAAAGAAGGTGGTAACAAATTCATGGGCTTTTTACTTTAGCATCCTTCATGCTCCTTCCTTCAAAGATATCTAACTAAGAATGAATTAATGCTAGAAAAAAAAATCTTTAATTTACAAGAATAAGCAAATCAGAATAAATCAGGCAGTTAATTTTCCATATTTGAGCACGATCCACTTTGGACTTCAGAAATCTCTCTGAACTGATAACTCTGATCTTTTTGATCTTTGTTCCCAGACTTTCAATAAGCAGACTGTAAGTCTGGRCTCTTCTTCAGAGCCCTTGTTAGGATTATTTTATAAAAAGCAAAAGAGATTTCTCAACAAAATGAAAGAAAAAAAGGGTGACTGCTCATACCTTCATAACATAGCAGAAGGTCCTTTTGAATGGACACTGAGAGGGAGTGATAAACACCTGCTTTCCGTTGGAGGATGAGTTTTTCAGTCTCACTGATGATGAAGTCCAGCTGCAAGAACAGCTTGAGATGTTTACCGCTGTTGTTTCAATCACATAAATCATCTAAGCCAACAACCTCATCATACTAATCTCATAAAGACGATCTAAATTTAAGCTCGGCATTCAACACGTGATGGTGCCAACGGGCACCACCGTTCCATCGTGCTCTGAATTAGCGTGAAGGATGTCCAGCCAGGAAGGTTCTGCCACAATGTAAGAACAAATGTGTTAACTCTATACATTCCTGGAKACCATGCTTGCCAAAGACAGGGTAGAGCTGCTCATATGCCTCTTCCCCACGCACTCAGGATCTTGAAATAGAACGAATCTCCTCCACAGGTCCTACAAAGACCATGCTCTCCTCCTTTCCCTCCTCTGATAGCTCATTCTGGTTTGCACAGCCCCTCGCGGGACTGCCCTGGGCTGGGGGCCAGAGTGGGCCGGGCAGCAGGGCAATTCTCATGCCCAGGTTGGTGGATCGGAGCGTGTGCATTTCGGGTGCATCCCCTCATGACGCAAGCATACCTCCTGCTCAAAGAACTTGAGCCTGCAGGTGTCAGCCGTCGACTGCTCTGTCTCAGTTTCCTTCAGCTTCTGCTGCACTGCACATTTGAAAGCAACCAGGCTGGTTTTCAGCATGGCGTCGGCACTTATTTGGATCCTAGCGGGGGGATAAATTAATTGGCAACAAGAAAGAAAAAGGGAAGGTGAGGGAGAGGCTGCAGTAACGCAACAGTAACGCTTGCAACAGAGCAAGCAGGGCAGCGAGAYCTCCTGGGAGCAGTAAACCTTTCTCGCCTTTAGCTAGTCCAAACTGAGGACGAGGCCTTACTTACTTTTTTCCTCTGGAAAGGACCAAATGAAGGACACAGTCGCTTGTCCCTTCCTGAAGTCACTCASTAGGTTACATGCCCCAGGTTTTGGGGTGCTGCTACCCTGTTCCCCAGGTCTGCCGGACACTGCAGTCAATAGCTACCAGRCGTACAGCGCTCTTCAGGTTAAGCAAGTTAGTGATGAAAAACTGCCTTCATTTTAGCTCTGTTCAGTGGTCATTCACCTTCCTCTAGTGACTCTCTCCTGTCCCCCACCCATCTACCATGCAAAACATGGCAGACAGAAACCTGCCTTATGCCGTTCTTAACCGACTTYCTTGTACCAAGGGTGTTAAAGCAGGCAATGCAGGCAGATGTCCAGGCCTTGGCCTGAGGTTTAGCTAACAGAGCAGACCCTGAGAAACTACTGAACATGCCACAAGCAGCTGCTGGTCACAACATATAGAAGGGTGAGAAGCAGACAAAAGTTACAGATAGCGCCCTGAGAGATGGCTGGGGCTCATTGGTGGTGAAGAGGAAGGTATATAAAGGACAGTGAAACCTCGTAGATAACCGAAGGAGCACCTTGGGGACATTTGGGGGTGTCCTGCAAGGCAAACAGGGCCCAGATAGTGCTTATCAGTAGTACCATATAAGACTGAGATCCCATACGTAATGATATCAGAAATACAAAGGTTTCATGTGCAAGTAGCAAAATTGAGATCCTTAGAGAAAACATAATTAGAGGTTAGTAATTTATTTGGGGCAAGAAAGAGAGGGAYTGAGGTGGATATGGAAGAAGTAACATGAGAAAAGGGAAGGAAAGGGTGGATAAAAGAGGCTGATCAAATGCAAGCAATGCTAGTCAATATGCTTGTCAAAAGAAGCCCTGTGCCTGATCACCAGCCCATCCTTGTCTCTTATTAAATCCTGTTGCTAACCATTTCCTGCCTGACCTCGCTCTCTTCTGTGAGCGTGCACTTGCAGGCGTACATGTAATCTGCTAGCAAGCATCAAGGTGCGCTAGCTGGATTCAGCCCTCCTTAGCAAAGGGGATTCCTCCTGCTCCTCGGTACAAATGATGATGTTGAGATACGGTGGAGAGCTCAGTGATGAACCAGAAAGTGACTCCTCTCCTACAGTTACAGTGAGGGCCTGACCCTCTGYAGTGGAGCGACAGAGTTAGAAGTTGAGGGAAGAGCCCAATGGGAACCAAAGGACTTGTTGAGGAGAAGCTAGAGCCCGATAGCTCCTTGGAAGGCACTCACAGCCAAAACCCCGTGTCTGTAAAGATGGGAGTAAGCACAGAAAGGACAGACAGTGGTGGGCTGGGCGATACCAACCAAAGCCACACATCAGAGGGACAAATTCTGCTGGGAAACTGCTGCAGACAGCTGGGAGACGATCCAGAGATGGGCAACAAGAGTGATGAGAAGTCATGAAAAGAAATGACAAGCAAAGACTGAAAAATGTGATTTGTTCAAACAAGAGGAGACTGAGGGCAAACACAGGAGGTTTCAGCAGAAAACATTAGCCTACTGCCATAATCCTGAGGAATAAAACAAAAAGCCAGAGGTTTAACCTGTGGGACAGGACATTAAAATAATACAAGSGTTTGTGAAGCACCAGAGTAGGTTAGGTAGGGAGAGTGTGAGGCCGTCGTTGCTGGACATGTGTAAGAATAGTTTAGACAAACACCTGTCAGAAATAGGGTGGACACAGCTGTTTWGCTGCAGGACAGTGAAAGAGCTATGGCACCTCAAGGTGCCTTTCTGCGCAGTTTAATTTCAAGCAGGGATGGGAATCTCTCACCTGAATATTTCTCCAAAATTCTTGTCAATTTTTTCATAGATGGGCTGAGCCAGAGATTCATTGATGTCTATCCGGTCAAAGATCCGGGAAGCAAATACACCTTTCTTCAGGCACACGGCTTTCAGTGTCCTGTGATAGCCTTGGTACCCACGGTCTCGCTGCAGGAGAGGAGACACAAGGAATAAAATGCATATAGGGCAGATGCCTGACTGATTTGCATTACGGTAACCCCAGGAGACTGGAGCTCCAGCATGCTGGACATAACACGTGCTGGGTCTCTGTTGTGGAAAGCTAYCAGAGAAAAGGAGGGAAAGAAGGGTTTTTCATCCACTCTCCCAGTGGGTAGCTGAGGTTCTCAAAGTTTACAAACTATGTCTGTGAAGGAACAAAAGGAACATTTTTACAATCTGATGTTTAGCAACCAGCCTTGTAGTGGAAATTAAGCCCTCTCTAAGCTTGCAGGATTATCACTCACTGTGTAGCAAGCATCAGGTAGCTCAGCATGTTGTAGAAGAGCCATCACAACAATATTCACAAAGYTGCTCCACACTAAGCTGGGCTGTGTCTTAGTGCCTGCCTCTCTCCAGACCTCAGCCGAATACGACCAGGACACATATCCTGGAACGTTCCCCCTTTTCCTTCGCAAATTCCAGGTAGTTTGGATAGGAGAAAACAAGTCATGGTTTCCACACCTGGAGACCTCTGAGACACTGCAAGGGCCAACTACGACCCAGCTAAGCCTTCCTACTGAGACACACAAAGAAATACAACTTGCTGGTGCTTAAKCACAACCAAGCACGTGCAGCACATGTTCAGCACTGGGAAGAAATTTCTCCTAGATCTATAGTGCCTTGAGCCGCAAACAGCCGTAAACAGTGCACTAGTTTAGCCTGTAAAACAACAAGTAAGTGTTCAGGAAGCTTCGAGGATGCTCTGAACACGCTGGGCACATTGCCCACCCACCAATCACTCTCTCATCTCAAAGTATTTTCCAGCAGCTGGCAAGCAGCAGAGSAGGAATGGCTAGCAGCATGTTGACCAGAGGATGAAAGACACTGCATCTCTTAGAGTATGATGCACRTGGAGGGCCTGACAGCCCGGAGAAGAGAAGGCCAACAGGGGGATCTTGCTGACGCCTACAACTACCTAAAGTGGGTTATAGAGGAGAAGGAGACAGACTCTTCCCAGAGATATGCAGCAAAGGCACAAGAGACAATATTCACACGTTTTAGGAAAGAAAATCCCTGCTTTATATAAGGAAAATTTGTGCAATGTGAGCTACAAAACACTGGAATAGAGGCTGAGAAAGGTTGTGGCAACTCCCTCCTTGGAGATTTTCAGGGCTTGGCTGGACAACTAGACCTAGCTTTGGCGTTACCCATCAGGAGTTTGGACTGCAGACCTCCAGAGGTCCTTTCTTAATTAAATTATTCTAGGATTCAAAACACACTGCTTTATACCCACATTAAGGAACTTGTGCAAAATTTTCCCATATGATCTTTTTGCTTCAGTTACACCTTCATTGAGCGGCTGTTCCATAGCTGCAAAACATTTGTCAATGTCTTTCTCCAGCTCACAGATCTTCCCCATAATGAAGTCTTTCAAGACAGTTTTTTTCACATGCAAATGCTAAAATGAAAGGACAAGACAGAACAAATCACTGAACACATGGTGGAAGCAACTGAAACATATCTTTGCATCTCTTCCATCTAGAAAGTGCGAGGCAAGCTCAGGGTGAGTTAGGCTTAGATTAGCAATGTCCAAAAATTCCCCAGGGTGATGAAAGGGGCCGTGTTGGCAGTTCTGGGAGCAATTTTCCTCTGGACTCATTACTGAGCCATAAACCCTGGGTTGGCAGGAGGGGGGTGTAGAGAGGGGCTGTTTAGACAACCTTCCAGCCCCAGGTTTGGGGAAATCCTGCATTTTTTTTTCCACCCTTGGATGCCTTTTCKGCTCCCTGGACTGCAAAATGAGAGACAAGTTTGCCCTATGCGCACCCTGATTCAGTCACTACGAGCAGTGCTGCCCCACTGGCAGCTTGCAGTGGGTTCATGGCCACTTCCCCCACTCCAGGGATGTCGCTCAGAAATGCCTGTGCAAAACTGTTCCCCTCTACCACTGGGAGCTAAGAGATGGCCTGTGATACATCTTGTTGGGAAGGACATAGGAGATGCAGTCAAGCAATCATTTGGGGCACCCATGCATCAACACCCTCGTCTGCACACTGCTGTATATCTTACATGTCATGCACATGGCACATCTTGCCTGCTCAAAGGCGTAGGGAAGGAGAAAGGCCTSTCTGGAGCCATTATTGTCTGCTCAGCAATGAAAAAAATGTCATAGTATTTGCTAAGGCTGTTCTTGACAAACCTGTTTATCTTGGTTGAAGCGGAGATTCTGAATCAGTTTAAAAATGACCAAAGTCTCTTGTACATAATCCAATAGCACCTTCCTCTTCTCTGATATATAAAACTTCTGGATGTATTCTCTCAGCTTTGGGATCTCTGAAACCATGTAAATAGGTTGAGTTAGAAGTGCAAGAACCCCATGGAACCTTATTAAAACCCTCTTAAACCCTTCGTGGAAACTCATCCCTCCTGCAGAACATCTGGGAGATCTACATTCATCTGGGAGATCTACATTTCACAAACTATGCCTTGCAGGCCCTTTGGGTGCCAACAGGAGATCCTAGGTGTCTAGAAAAGRTATTTTCAGTTGCATCAGCTCCCTGAACTGGTTCAGCACATAGCCATAGAGGCACAACACAGGTCCATCAGAGCACAAGGTGGGCGCATGAGGGCATATGCAAGGTCACCTCAACCCAGATTGACTCCACAGCACCTTAAGGGCACCTTGGGGACAGGAGGTTGCTGTAGCAAAAATGCACCGAAAAAATATTTCTGTGATAAGCCAAGGACTAGATAAATACAGAGCCAGTGTATGCTCATGCTGATGTCCATAGCCTTATTATAGTAATAGATCCTAGTTCTGAAGAACTGGGAAAAGTTAATATTAGGATAAAGAGGTACCAGAATAATTATAGGCCCAGCACTTCAGCATCAAGYGGACTGAAAGTGGGAGGCCAAGGCCAAGGCGTGCTCTAAAGGTCAGCTCCATACTATTTGATACTTTTATCAATAAACTTGAGGAGGGAAAACAATAAAGAGAACTCCTGAGGACCTGTCTAAGCCAGGACATTGTTCTAATGCCTCTTCTTGCACTTTGTGCCCTCACTGCCTCCCTCCTTCTGCCACTGTCCTATCCCACCACTGCTGCCTCTGCTGTGGCCATGCAGCCCTGTGCCCTCTGCTGAACCAACCACCTGGTTCCAGTACCAGGACTGGGGATTTGTGCCAGTTCCTCYGCAGTCAGCTTGGGTCAACAAACATTCAGAGAGCAACTGCATGCYTTGCACAGAGATAAAACCTGAATGTCACCTGTTTCCTCCTTGCTGAGCTTCTTCCCCTGCCAGTACTCCCGGGCGCTGACTGTGTACACAAGATCCGCCTTCTGCAGAATTYTGGAGTTGCTGGGAAGTTTTTTCTGCAATGCACATGTACCAAGCTTATATATGCCATCTGCTAGTGGCACGGCAGCTCAGGTACACATATTTTAATATATTAATTAGTGTATAGTAATTGCTGGTGCGTTCTCAAGCAACTACAATCATGTCATGGACCAGCTCTAAGCTGATCCCATTGGTGTAGCTGGGCTCCTTCCTTCTCTGCCTATGGTAAAGTTGTTTTGGGTTCTTAATTTTTCTGAAACAAATTCTGAATCAAAGGTCATCCTGGCAACCAAATTACTTTCTAGATTTCTTGCATATGGCAGAAAATTAAACTGAAGATGACTAGGAAGACCAGTCAGTCCCAAATAGAGAGATAAGAGAGAGTTTGGAAGTAATCAGAAGCTGCTAGATAATGACTAGACTTCATGGAAAACATTTATTAATGAATATTACAAGAATGAGCTACAGACATGCCATCAAAATCTAAAAAGGGGAGATTCTCAACACAGGCAACTCTGGCCAAGTTCTCCATGCCCTTACCTGTAGATTAGTCTTCATCATATTGCTCTTGTGCTGCTTCACGGCCTCATTCCTTTCTAGGATGGCATCATGTTCATTTGTTATTGGCGTCTATATTTGGGAAAGCAATAGGAATTATTACTCACATTTCCCAGCATGCTAAAGAGAACCCTAAGTTTTTAAGACCAAAGGGCTAGTGTGGTTTCTCCCTAGTACAAGGCAAAGAACTGCATGAGGTTTCTGGTTTCTCCATCAAGTCAATCAATTCTGTTCAAGTTGAATTAGATCATATGGAAAATTCCCCAGTTTTCTTAAACGACTTCAAGGGATGAAGAATCCATTCCACTTTCTTGTAAACTGCTCCAGTAACTTGTTAAAATTTCACACGCTGGCTCTGTTTATACTTGCTCACACCAGTTCCTCCCCATGCAATACTTAAAGATCCTGATGAAGTTATACTGTAACCCTTGCTTGGATGTATTAATCAGACTGGCTGATAATGAGGGAGCATAACAAGAAGAGTTCTTGTATCAAAGTAATGCTGTAAAATACTCATTCTCTTATAGTACTGGCATTGTGACACTTTGGCATAGTTAGACAACCTTCCTTGCAGTTTTTGATTTGTTCTCTGAATTAAAAGTAGTATCCCAGGTTTCTTAGGGACACTATTTATATGGAATATTCAGGACAATGCTAGTAAACAGTTAGTTTAGGTTGCGACCTGAAAGGAATCTAATCTGATATTACGGTGACCTCCAAGTACTTCACTGGGCAAACACTAAACCAAGACTTGTCTTTATCTAGTTTCCAGATCACTCGTTCGCAGTTCAAAGTTGAGCRTGGAAGTAGAAAGGCTAACCTTAGCTTAAGGCAGGTGATCCTCAAGGTATCAAACCTCAAGATATTCCTAGCCCTGCAGCAGACTTCTCTAGGTCCCTGGCTACCTTATTCTATTACAGCTATCAACATGGGGAACAGAAACGTCTCCTCCTTGTAGCAGCGTACAGAGGACAAACTAATGAATGACTGTCAAGATTGTGCCCATATAGGTAAACACGCTTAAGTAAATATAGAAAAGGTGAGGCCATCCCACCTTGCTCTAGCTCTGTTCAGTTTTCTCCATGACTGCATTTTGCATTTCTCAGTGCTTTGCAAGCAGGGATCACTTCATATCCACAGCTGCTGCTTTGCCGACGTGGAAGCGGAGGCACAGGGCTCTCAGTAATAGTCCAAGAGTATATGACAAGCTGGGAGGAAAATGCCTCCTGGCTCTTGGGCCATTACCAATTGCTCGCAGGTCATCTCATCTCATGGTGATTAACTTATTCCCCAAATACTGAAAACCCAGGTTTAATTGCTGTTTAAGCTGCAGAGCCAAACTAGTTTCCTCCTATTCACCCAAAACCTTAGGGGTGCCCACATAAGCCTTTGATGTAAGTCCTCCTCAGACCCTCAGGTAAAATAATTATCTTTTAATTCACATTTAGCTTTACAGTTTCTATTGAAATAGGGAKGGCCTGCATCTTTCTTTGAAACACAAACCAGGGACCTGCCATCTGTGTTTGTGGAAACCATTCCTTGTTAAYCCCTTTGCACACTTCAAAACTTAAGTCTAAAAAATACTCACATTTGTTTTTCTTTCCCTGAAAAGATAAATAAAAAAAAAAGTTACATATTTGGATATTTGGACTATTTTAGCACACCGTACTCCTCAGCTCCGGCAAGCACAGGGGAAGGAGGACAGGGCCGAGACACATCACTTTCAGTCAGTATCACCCACTCTTAGCTTGGCTCCAGCCGTGGGTAGGACTCAATGCTTTGTAAGAAGGTTCCTTTTTTCTCAATTCAAAGATACCTTATGCCCTGAAGCCAAAAAGAGACTGTCACAAGAGAGCAGGAGGTTCGCTCCTTTTACCTCTTCCAGTCTGGTCCAAGCCCTGGTACACACGACTGCCCCAGGACACAGCTGCTGCTGTTAGTGATGGCCATTGAGCATTTTATACATATCCAGAAGGACCTCTGACAACTCCTGGGCTTCAGGGATAGCTTGTTTCATTACCTCTTGTATTCCTCTAGGTCCAGGCTATCAGACTTTGTGGCCACCAACGCGATGTCCCTGCACATCCCACACTGGAAAGCCTTCATGCCTTCAGTCAGTATATTCTCATGGGTTTTGTCTCCTTGAATACGTTCAAAAGCGCCAACTACCCAGATGACAGAGCATTTGTTGATGTTCTACAAGGGGCAGTAGGGGAGGAGGAACCAGAAAGAAAAGATATAAACATCAACAAAGAATGAATGCTAGAAATGGTGAACACTTTCAGTTCCCAGGAACTGGCTGAAAGAAAAGGATGTGCAGTCTTTGCAGAAGTGTATTTCCAGTCAGAGATCTCAGCCTCCCATCACGAATTCCTACAACCCACCACTGCAGGTGACAGGAGTTTGGACCAGACACCAGCACTTGCCCTTGTAGAGTGTTTGGCAGCAGCTTAACTCCAGGTGGGAAGGATGAATACAGGATAAGCACCTGCAAGGCTTCTTACCACCAGAGGAGAAACACTATAAGACTTTGATGCTGTCCACAAGTAGAGCAACTCCACCATACCTGAGCTGCAAAGCTCATTAGTTCAAATGTGCACTACAGCATACACTGAAACGCTATTCTGGGACTTCTGCTAAAAGGTTTCCCTGTCCCCCACTGCACTGCTGATGACTTTAAATCTTTCCCTCACTTATTCTTCTGGGACAGGAACAGCTCTGCAGCRTTTAAAAGTTCCCAGCCACGGTCAACAAGTACTCCCACCCATCCAATAGGACAGCTTGCCAGTCACCTCTTTCCACATCGCGTCCCTTTTGCTATTGAAATCGCCTGTCCCCGGAATATCCACAAAGATGACATCTTCTGGAATCACTTCTGACCTTGGGAGAATCACTTCCACATTTTTGATTAACGGCCAAAATTGCGTCTTTTTGTCTTTTTTGCTTATTTCTGGTTCCATGTCATCATTAATGTTTTGAGCCCGAATATATGGTTCCAATTTTTTAGAAAGCTCTTCTGCCTAGGACACAGCAGAGAAATAAAGAAATATCCGTCCTTAGCAAAGAACCTCAGAGACACAGGAAAAACAAGATGATCTTCCATAGCTGGTTGTGACTCTCAGAGCCTCCTTTTTTGGTGTGGACCCTGCAATATGAAGAAGGGAAATGACTTATCCAGGGTCCCTCACTGTCATCTCCGGTGGGGCAGTCTATGAAATCTCCACCCTTCCCAGCAGGAGGAACGTCCCTCAGGAATGCAACAAACAGATGGAGAAAAGACATTACCACCCATCCCCAGTGGACAAAAGSAGGTCCCCAAGATCATTTGGCACTYGGGATTCACCTTCCTCAGTAATCTGCTGGGCACTGCTGCTCACCCACGCAGGGACAGACACAACGGAGACACAGTTTAACAAGATCTGGAGAGGAACTTGCATCACCAGCCTGGGTATCCTTCCCAGAAAGAGGCTCACTCCAAAGACTGAGCCCACTTGCTGGAGTTGAGGCAGAAGTGACTGGGTTAACGTCCCTGATTGTATTTTGCAAGGACACAGACTGAGTTGTCATGTTGGCCTGGAAAGGCACAGGCTACTCACTTGCGTTTCTTTGAAGCTGATACACCTTGAAGAGGGAATATTGATGATGGGTTTCATCGCACACAGTTCTTCGTAAGTCTTAGTTTCAGCTCCTTTCCCATAGACTGCACAGATCTTCAACACATTCTCATCGCTTTCATCAACTTTTTCGCTGTCTTCATCCGGTTCTATAAGTGTCACCAGATTCTTCAGTTCATCCTTCCACTCCTGTCCGCATAGTTCAAATACACAGAAAAGTAATAKCTTGAGTGCCAGGAAGAGGGAGGGGAAGAATGGGTTGAGCAAGATTGCTGCAAGGTAACCAACACATGTGCACAGCTGAGGTATCTTGGGCCTCTGGGATAGGAGAGCAAAGAAGAAGTTATGTTGCTTCTCTCCTTGTGCACCTAAACCAGTGAGAACCACTGCCAGAGTCTTCAGGGACACTTCTTCAGGTACCCTTTGGCCATCAAGTGTTACATCCTCCCCCATCCCCAGGTCCCTTCCAGAAGGCTGAACTTCCCTCTGGAAGACTGAACTTCCCTCTAAGACCAGGCTGGACTGTTTTCAGTGGTGCCCAGCAACAGGACAAGAGGCAACGGGCACAAACGGAAACACAGCAAGTTCCACCTGAGTGTGAGGAAAAACTTCTTGTCTGTGAGGGTGACAGAGCACTGGAACAGGYTGCCCAGAGAGGCTGTGGAGTCTCCTTCTCTGGAGATCTTCAAAGCCCGCCTGGACACGATCCGGTCTAACATGCTCTAGGTGACCTTGATTGAGTGTGGGGGGGAGGGGTTGGACTAGATGATCTCCAGAGGTCCCTGCCAACCTGAACCCATTCTGTGATTCTGGGACTCAGTCTCCTTTCCTTTCTCCTTCAAGTGCAAAAAAGCATGACTATTATCCTTGCCTCATCATCCAGAAGGTAAATTTTTGCTTCATATTTTCTGCTGCGGCTTGTGTTGACCTGCACCACACAAGATGTACAGGTTTTGCTCCCAGACACCGGCAAGAAGAATTTTTTCTCTATAATAGCATTCAGTAATGTGCTTTTCCCAGCCCCAGTGCTGCCAAAGAGACCAATGTAAATGGGATTCAGAGAAATATCTGTCTTGAAGCCTGCAAAGCGGTTCCTGAGGATAAAGAGAGAAGAAACGGCTATTTAAATGACTCCATCAGGTTTGTGTATTTGAAAAGGTGAAGCACATTTTGTTATATATACAAGAGACTTTCAGCTGGAAGCTGTGGGATCCTACGTATGCTCCATACCCAGTTCAAAGATGGCTTTCCAGTGACTCACTGGATGTCACACCAGCTTCATTCTCTTAGCAAGGCTATATAAATTTTCACCTTCTAACGGGCATTTCATCTCATCAAGAAAGAGGGTTTAGTGTCTTTAGAAAGGATTTCCAGCAAGCTCTGCAAGGTGAGAACAACCTGCACCCAGGGCCTCTTTCTGTACAAGGACTCTCTCCTTGGCCCAAGGAGGATAGTGCTGTTGAATCTGGATTTTCAGGGGTGCTCCTTGGCCAGAGTGAACCCCTGGAGTGTCAAGGATTGCTACTTGAGAAAATAATATTTTCACAGGTCATRCAGCTGAGGGAATGAATTTTCCTGAAAATGGAGATATCTCACAACTGTCAAGGCTCCTGAACATTTTTTTGGAATATTTACTGCACATCCAGCCTAGCACTTTTTCTTTTCCCCTACAAATACAAACTAGCTTAAAAGCCCATGAGTATGGCAAAAACTCTGGACCATCTCTTTCCACAGAATAACCAAAAGATGTCGTTCGGCAAAAAAAAAAAAAGGGCTGACAACTCACTTGATATATTCAAACCCGTCTGTTCTCCCAGGCATGCTATGCAGAGAGAGAAATTCTGATAGCTTCATGCAGAAGTCAGCCAGTCTTGTCTTCAGGTTCTCTTTCTCTCTTTTRTCTGGAAGGAGGACATAGTTGTATGATCAGAGCTGCATCTATGTCCCCGGGTCCTAGGGTGGCACCTCCCAACCTAAGTAACCCTCAACAGAAGACCCCTCAAAACCCAGCCTGCAAGCATCAAGTAGACTGCTCAGCATGCTATTCACAGCATGGACAGCCCCCAAAACACTGGTGCTGCAGGGCGGTTTGGAGGCCAGGAGACCAGCAACGAAGAGCCTCAAGGATGGCATCCCCTGGCTCGRAGGACAGCTTCGCCCTTTCAAGGTGGGCAACAAGAAGGGTGGGAGAGCCACTGAGCTGGTGACTTCTTTTCATGGCAAGTGCAGATGCATCCACATGAATTTAAGCTGACACCGTCTCATGCAGACCAGTTTTGTCCCACAMGTCATGGCTGAGCATAGGTCACTTTACTTACATGCAAAGCAATTTTTATTCCAAACATGCTCCCTAGGGTCAGCAAAGGCTGCAGCTGTGCATACTCACACTCCTTCAGAAGAGGAGGCATCTTCTTCCTCTTCCTGGGAACCTCTTCTGTTACGTCCTCATTGTTACCTTTCCAGAGAAAGAGGAATTCACATCAGCACCTTAAGTCAATCTAGGGACTACGCAGCCCAGAGCTCACGCCTGATGGCACTGGGAAAGCATCCATTTAAACACCTTACCTATTAGCTGGTACTGCTAGAAACGAAAGCCCAGGAGACTGAAATAGCTAAACTCAGAGCAGGATGCCTCTCACCTAACCCAAACCTGCTATCGTATCCCACAGGAAGCTTCATGAGAGATCCCCAAACTGCCTTCATTTGCTCCAGCTTAAATCCCCATTTTGCAACAAGYACCGAAGATACCATCGTGGTCCAAGCCCTAAGCGCTGCCCGAGGGTGATCCAAAGCTAGACGAGTAAATCAGCATTGAAACGGATTTCAGAACAATAAAAAACTAGATGAGGTGGGAGGGGCTAGAGTCCATTTCAGAGCTTGGAAAGCAGATGCTAATGGTGAAAATCTGGGCCTCTTCTCCACCAGGTGCAGGCTGAAGGACATGAAATTACAGCATCCAGGATGCCTCTGCAGATGCTGGGACACTTGTGAGACAGCAGGACACGATCGCTGCTTACCTTGTTGTTCTGGTCTTTCCTCTGCCATCAGGAGACACCAGCTCTGAAGCCGGGTGGCCTTAAGTGAGCAGCGGGTTGTGATCGCTTATTTGGAACTCAGATGKGTGCAGATCAGAACATAAGGTGGTGGCTTCAGGGAAAAAAAAGAAAAGAAAGTGAAAGTATTGCAGCCTTCTGAGGGAGAGAGCAGAGCAGTTACAGGCTTCAGCCAGGCTCACTTGATTTGAGGAAGACGTCACTGCTAAATCTTTGCTCGCAGCAAGATTTTTATGAATGTTTATGCTACTTGCTCGTTTGCAGGACACCATGGCTTCACCTTAAAGTATCCCTAGSAATAGGACTAGCTGCACTTTCTGGGTTGCTACATGATTTTAAATRAATGAGAGTGACAAAAGGCAGAGAGGCTTGGAAAAGACAGGGAGACTGACAAGCAAAGTAGGCTTAACAGCACATGGAAAATTTACTCTTCAAAAAAACCTGCCTTGCAATTGGATTAGGCAGAAAATAGTTGTCATGTACTCCATATAAACATGCTGCACTGCTGAACATAGGGGCCCTGTAGAGAATGAATTCTTATCACCTTAAAATCCAGTCAATTAAAAAAGCAAAAAAAATTACAAATAATTTCTAGTTCTTACCTTCAGATTTGTGGAGATTCCAGGAACTGCAGTAGAGCAGAAAGGCAGAAACGAAACTAGAGCTTGCAGCAAGCTCTGCAGACACTCCTCCCTCTGCGGGTGCAGGCTTGCCCGCTCCTCATCTACTTCCTCTTCCAGCCTCCAATCCATCCCTACAAGCAACAGCCTGCCTTTTGCTTCAGGCTTTTCCCTGGATTTGAGAGCTTCTGAATTTGCACTTCTCAAGTGTTTGTTTTGTTTTGTTTTGTTTTGTTTTGTTTTGTTTTTTTTTTTTACATCCCATCTTACTCCAAGGGCTGGAAGATAGAAAAGCCTCCAGCTAACAGGAACCTTGGGGACAAGCTGTCTGAAGCATCATCTCCCACGTGGCAGCTCTTGGCTGAGTGAGGATCCCCCCRAGGCTGTCTTTCACCTCATGTGCCTGTGTGCTGGCCACACATGTGCCGAGGCCACAGTGGGAACCTTCCTAGTCCCTAGAGACCCTGGTCCCCAGCTCTGCCTTGCAGCTGGTTGCTCACCATCTGCCCAAGCAGAAAAATAAACATGAAATTTGCCAGAAATCACTTTTGACATGACAGTACCGCTCAGACACCAGGTTTGTTAACTGACTTTGCATCCAAGTGCAGAAGTGGGTCTACTCGACAAGCTCACAGGAGCCCAGGACCAGCATCAGTGCAGAGTCCACAGCACCCTGACCTTGGCCATGAGGGCRTCTTGGGGTAGCTACACCCTTAGGGTGATAAAACTCCCAGCAACGCAAAGCATCTCTCTAGAAAGGYTGTCGATCTGTTGGTCTGCCCTGGCCATTCATGCAGACCATCTGCCTGTGCCTGTCCTCCCTTATACCAACATGAGTAGGGATGGGGTTAAGCTGGGAGGGAGCAGCTTGGGCCAGCGTGGAGGCTGCCCTTCCGTGTAGAAAAGTCTAGTCCAGCACTGAGAACCTGTGGGTGCTGTTGTGAGCTCAGCTTCTCCCCAGGTTGCGGTGAAACATGCTCCTCCAACCCCTCARTTCTCACCCATTCCCATCCTTGCAGAGGCTGCTCCTCCAGGGCACCYGCTCCAGAGTGCTGGAAACCTCCCTGTGTTTGGGAAGCAGCATCCTCAGGCTAAGCCCACTCTGCCCAGCCTCTTCCTCCCAAAATCTGCCCGTGTGCCTCTGTAAGGAGAGCCAGGCCCAGGYCTGGCCTCTGAGGACCCAAGTGGCACCTACGCAATGGGCTCAGCTCTCTGCACCCAACCAGCTGTGCTGTTACAATGGCCCCCTTCTCTAATCCCTGGGGCTGGGATCACCSTCAGACACATGCCTGAGCTGGGAACACATGTTCAGGTTGGCTTTGCTCAGAGAAAAGATCTTTATTGAGGCATCAGCTTGGACAGGAGGCACATGGGGCTGTGCAGGTTGCAGGTCTTGGGGTGGAGTGGGGGTGGGGGGTGGACAGGAACATGGCACACCTGAGCTGCTGGTCTCCTGGAGTGATTTCCAGGCCCTGCAGAGGTCCTGCTGGCATTAAACATGGGGGCTGGGCCCTGCAGCATCTGGGTTGCTGGAGCCTGGAGATCAGCACAAGCCCCTTCCCATGGGGCCAACTCTTGCAGCCATCCATGGTGACAACTGAGGACAGAGCTGGGGGTGCAGCACCTTGGAGCCATGGAAGACCATGAACTTTGGTGKATCCAGAGAACCAGGGCTGATGGGGCTGGTCTTTCCTCTATCCCCTGCCTCGCCCTGTCCTCACATCATCAGTAAAACACCTTTTCCAGGTAGGTGTTCAGGAACATTCCCGTGGGATCCAGCTTCTCACGGACAGCACAGAATTTGGGGAAGGCTGGATACATGATCTCAAAGTCCTTCCGGGTGCACGTGTGGGCCTGCAGGAGAGAAAGCAGTCAGGGTCTGCCCATTGCTCTGCTGGCCCTGGATGCCCCCAGCATCGCAGCACGGGGGGCACCTCCTTGCCCTTATCTGCACACCCAGGGTGGCTGGCAAAGAGGTGTAACCCCGCGTGCAGGGGGCTGCAAGCCATCTCCTTAAGGCATCCTCCCTGCAGTGCATAGCGAGCAGGTGGATAAGAGTGCCCTTCTTGGACTCTCTGTGGACTGCAGCCCCCCAGATGAAGAGCCTGGATGGACAGAGAAGGGGAAGTGACCCCCTTCCCAAGCCCCAGGCTCCCTCTCCCCCTGAGCAACAGGGCTGTGGTTACCTTTGCCCAGTGCGGTCTYCCACCATGCTTCTTCATGATGCCCTCATAGGTGAGCCAGTAGTTGAGTCGAGGGACGTTCTTCCCGTAGGGYCTGGAAGAGCAGTAGAGCCATTCGCACCCCCCGGAAACCTCCTGGAGAAACCTTCTCCTGGTGGAGAAGGGCTCCAGGGCAGACATCAGGGACCTGCCACTGCCTCTTTCACCAGCACTAGGGGATGGAAACCCTCTGGGGTGCAACCCCAAGGGAAGGAGGAGAGGAATAGGATGGGATGGGGTGAGGTGGGGGATGCCCCCGAGCACCCAGCACTGCAGCTCACCGGTACATGATGATGTTCATGTAGCAGCTGTCCCGCCGGAAGCAGGGGCTCAGCCAGATCTCATCTCCCTGCGCAAAGCGCACCTCCACGGGGTAGTGAGCCACTATCTTTGGGTTGTTCTCCAGGGCAGCTTTCAGCTCCAGCAGGGCCTCCTTCGTCTTCTCACTGCCCAGGARCAGTCCCCAGCCCCAGTTAATGTTAGTGTGGCCATGGCCAGCTCCCACTRGGTTGGAGCCCTCCCCCAACCCCATCCCCAACCCAGTGCTAATTCAAGGTATGCAGCAGATCTCTCCCATTTCTTGGGGCTCACAGGCCCCAAGATGTGCCATGGGAGTTGGATCTGGTAGCCCAGGACAGGACACAGAAGGGTCCCTGTGCTAGGCCTGCAGGTGGGCATGGTGCTGCGAGTCGTGCTCCTTTGCATGGCGGCATCGCCAATGCCCCTGGAGCAGAGCACAGGCAGGGGATGGWCATGAAGGGGCTGCAGAGCCATTTACATGGGAATGGCCCAATCCTGAACGTGCTGCTTGAAGCGACACTCGTAGTTGAAGATCTTGTAGCTGATGGCAATGTTCTCCACTCGGGAGCTGAAGAGGAGCCAGAAGAAGAAGCGGTTGATCCAGCCCACCAAGCTGGGCACAAAGGTGCTGCAGGGAAGAGAGCAGGAGGTGAGGCTGGACCCTGGAGCTGCAGGACTGCCRCGGGCGGGGTGGGGGGAAGCTGCAATACCCCAGCCATAGCACGGGGATGCTGGGAAGGAKATGCCCTTCTGGGAGGCTGTAAGCAAAGCAGGGCAACCCACTACCATGGTCCTGGAGCCCAGGGCGATCTGCAGCACTACAGGGAGCTGCTATGCTCCTTGCAATCAAATCCGGGGCCTGCGGCCTTTTCCTCAGCTCCCATCTCCACATCCAGCTGCAAGTCAGGAAAAGGGTGCTGAGTTGTTACCCTCCATCCTCCCTCCAGCCTGTGCACACAGCCTTGCTGAGCTGGGGACACCAAGGGCCAGCGGGGACAGRGCAAAGCTGCCCCTGGCTGAGGGACACTATCAGCATGTTGGGGGTGAACCACTTAGCAGCATCCAAAGCAGCCACATCCCTCTGCTCCATACTCATTAAGTCCAGGCAGGCTCTCCTGTGCTACCAGGGTCCTGCTTTCCAGCCTTGGTGGCCAGGCTGGAGCTCCTCTATCCAACTTAGGGCTCAGGATGTGTCTGCAACCAACTCCATCTCCCAAAGGCTCCTTTCCTACTGCAAACCCACGGTGCTCCCTCTCTGCGCACACGAGAGGGCASTGCAGACCCAGACATCACTCCTGGGCTGAAACCTGCTCCTTTCTGCAGGGAAGCTTACTGGAGGGGAACAGACGAGAYTTTCATCCCCAGGGTGGGATCACCTGGTAAAAAGTCCCCCTGTGCCACTGTCCCTCCCTGCTTAGGGCAGCCAGCATTAAGGGAAGCAGCACAGGAGTTACTAGGGCATTTGGAGCGGTGCAAAGGGCCAGCAGCCCTGGGAAAAACCACCCTGTCCCTTCTTCCCCCGAGTGTGTTCCTACCTGATCCAGAGCAGAAACTCCAGCAAATAGTAGCCAATGGCGTAATCCCAAAACCAGCTGGCAGAGGAAGAGGGGGGCTGAAAAGCCAAGCAGAGGAAGGTGATGATCACTGGGGACCACYGGGACCTGCAACTTTCCTCACCTCACTTGCCAGCAGGAACCAAGGCGGGTGGCATGCACCTCGAATGGGAGCAGGGGTTTGGAGAAGGGCATCCTGGCGCCACCCAATCTCTTCCCAATGGTAAGATGGGGCCACATCCAGCCCCAGGAAGGGGCAAGCCTCATGGTGCTGGGCTGGAAAGCAGGCTTTGCAATGGGAATGCCAGGAGCTTGGAGCCAAGGGACAGGCCCGGCTGCCAACAACATCAATGCTTCTCCCCCCAGGACTGCAGAGCCGCTCCTGGTCCAGCCCTGGGATACTCCAGCCCAGCCCCAACTCCCGTTTGCAGCATCAGCCACCCCCAACAGCCCTTGTCCTGCCTGGTTTCCCAAAGCGCTGGCTCTGGAAGGGCACCTGGGCTTTCTCCCTCCCATTGCAGGGGCTTGCCTTGCTGGTGGGGTCCTGGTAGATGACACTGACGTTCTCGCTGTGCGGGAACCACAGGAAGCGGAAGTATTCGGATCTCTTCAGGTGGTCATCGAGATGATCGAGCACCTGAAACACCCCAAGAAACCACAGCTGGTCAGCACATGCCCCTTTGGAGCAGGTGAGGAGACACCTCAGGGTCTCCAGGCCAGCCGTGGAGCTGGGCATCACCAGTGCTGGAGCAGGGCCAAGGAGATCATTTGCAGTCTCAGCAATTCTGGGGCTGGAGGGGAATCAATGCAGCCTGGCTGTTCCAGGGAGGGGAAAACAGAGACCCTTGAACTCAGCTGCTGGGAAGGAGGGGAACGGGGCATGCCTGTGGTCTTCTCTGCCTCAAGCAGGCTGTGGCGGAGACCTCCGTCTTGCAGGCACTGCTAGCTCCTTCCCGCTTGTACAGCGCCTGGCACGTGGGGTGCCCAACATCATGGAGCACCCTGGAAGGATGAACCTGGAAAAGCCTGCACCCAGCAGCAGCACCCCAGCTCATGATCCTCCACACCCTCTRCACACCCCCGGAGATACGCAGAGCCCTGACCCGCTCGCTACACCCAGTGAAGGYGCTGGAGGGCGACAGCCCTGGTGGAGGCTGCTGCCCCGGGCTTTGCCGAGGTGCTCCGTCACCTACACAACACCCCTACCCAGAAGCRAAAGGGGCGGGTGCTGGGGAGCGAGGCCCCGAGAGCTTTTCCCTGCTCGGCTTTGGTTTCCTCCCAACGCTGCCAAAAGCACCAGGGTCCCAAAGCCATCCTCGGCTTCTTGGGGAAAACACAAAATTGCCAAATCGTTCATAAAGACACAGAAAAGCTTTGAGAGGAGCCGTGCAGCTATGCTCCGTAATCCTGCAGAGAGGCTCAGAGAAACCCCAGCCACCTTGCTTTGGGACGTCTGCCTGGGAAGGTCAGCGCGACCTTGGCTGAAGCCACCCGGGTCATTCAGGAGACCTGTTTTAACGAGCTATTCAGTGCCAGGCTGGGCCGTTCCAGCATCGAGCGCTTTGCCGCGACCCGCGCGGGGGCGAGACCTCCGTGCGGCCGCGCTGCCCCAACGCCGGTGGAAGCGGAGGTGACGGGAAGGCGGGGAGCAGTTACTGCACGCGATGAGAATTAACAGCCTGGTGCCCGCAGCTCCCAAAGAGCCAGGAAACCCCCTCCAAAACGCTCCTGACAACAGCCGATTTGGGGGGCTGAAAAGTTCTTTTTTCGGGTGCTGCACCTCCGCAAGGAAACAGCTGCGGACTAAGCAAGAGAAACAGGGCAAAAGCCACGATCGCACGTTTTCACCAGTTTGGCTTAGAAACTAATGCGTCAAGTAACCGGGGCGGGGAGAGGCCGTAGCAGGCGACAGCTCTCCGCGCGYTTCCGCAGGTGACGGGCGTTTCACGAGCGAGCTGCCAAACGCTTCGATCCTTGCGTCCTYGCAACAGGAGGATATCAGCCTGCAGGAAATCAGCCTGCAGAAAAGGAACCGGCGAGCCCGCGGGACAGCCGGAGCGGAGGCTGGGCGGCAGCAGCCTCGGTGCGGCGGAGGCGACGCCGGCGCGGGGCGAGACCCGGGGCGCTTGGCTCGGCGGCAGCGGAGCTCGCGGGGTCCGACCCGGCGCTGGCACGGCCGGGGTTGGGGCTGGCGAGCGGCTGCTCCGGCCCAAAGCAAGGAAACGGCCCTGCACCCGAGAGGTCGCTCGGCTGCAGCCGTGCCTGCTGCGGGAGGCCRACGGCTTGCATGGCTTCACGGGCAGATCCGATAACCTAGCGGAAGAGAAACCCATCGGCTTATTGCATATATAGAAACTGCCTCCAGCGCAGAAAGGCCCAGAGCTGCAAAGYGATCGGGGGAAGAAGCATCTCGTCTTAGACTCATCCCTCGACCACGCCAGGCTCTGCTGCGCTGAACGGCCCTGTGCTCTGACCCGGTCTTGTCCTCCTTAGCCCGCAGGCAGGGCTGGGGCAAGGGCAGGCTGGGCTCAGCTCTGCCACGGTGCAGGGACACGCAACACGGTGCAGGGACACGCAACACGYCCCTCGCATGGGCGGCCCCGCTGATTTGCCCCTTGTAAATTGGTTATTTGCCCAGCCGCAGTGCTCCCGTGCACGCTCCTTGCTGCTCCTCCCCAAACGCCCGCTCGTCTCCAGCGGGCCTCCTTCCCAGGCACCAGCAGCAGCCGGCACAGCTGAGGGGGTTTGTTTTTTGTTTTTTGKTTTTTTTTCCCCAGTGATGGAGACTATCACGAGGCCAGGAAAGAAAGCAGACAGATCTTATATAACCGCAAATCCACGCCTGGCTCCTCGCACACATATATTATTTGCAATGTCTTAGATAACTCGGGCTTAAATATTTCAARCAAGCTTCTCCCTTGTCATTATTCTCTTCCGCCTCGCTGGGCCGCTCGACATGAAAGCCAGAGATCGGGAAGGGGGCGAGGAGTGGCAACAACCAAGAACTGATAATGGCATGAATATTTATCGCACGCATTCCCATCTCGCTCTCCTAACAGTCCCGAGGGATGGGGCGAAACAGTCCTTACGTATGCGGAGAAAGTAAACAGGCAAATTTTCTGGTCGAGGAAAGGTGCCAGAGGATGTGGTGAAGGTCCAAGCGGTCTAGTGGGACAGGTGAGGATGGGTGTGAGGTGTGAGGTTCGGTCCGTGACCTAGGGGCCATCAGCACCACGAGGACGTGGCAGGTCCCACCTCAGTGCATATCTCAACCGGGGTGCTGTCTGCCAGGGGGCACCAGGGAAGCCACGGATCAGGCTGGCTCAGAAGAACAACGGGCTGTTCCAAAGCAAAAGATCCCATGAGCCGACCTCTGCATCTGGCAACACCTAAATGCAACTCGCTGTATGCTGGAAGAGAAACGTCCTGCCAGGCTTGCCTCACTGCTGCATCTTCCTTTCCCATCTTCCAGGAAAGATAAGACCCTGAAGTACAACAGCTTTGGACTGGCCTGGTGTAGCCCTTGATATGGCTAAAGGTGTGACAGCGAGCAAGCAGAGACACACTAACAGGGCGAGACAACGCACCCAGACCTCCACCCATCTTCCTGGGCCAGTCCAGCCACCCACTGCACTGCACAACGAACCCTGGGTCGCTTCGGATCAGTACTTACAAAGACGACATTGAAAAAGTGTATTAAATTCACATTCCTGGTGGTGTTCAAGCCACCCTAAAAGGGAATCGAATAATTCAATCCTAAAAAAAAGGAAAAAAAATAAGGACAGCATTTTGCCAAGCTCTGCTAGAGCTAGTGCAATCCTGAGATAACAGATGAAGATGCCACTAAGGTTATGCACAGTGAAAGATGTAGGAACTCACAGAAAAACAAAAACGGTTAAAAAGGTGGTTGACAGCAGATCCAGGCACCAGAGAAGTCTGGCTTTCGTGGCTACTGATTTCYTCCTCCTGCTGGACTCCATGCCTCGGTTTCCCTATACAGAAACCTAGCTCTGGGCTCCTGGATGTGTGCACAGCCAAATCACCACAACTCATTTTAGGGCAGAGGTTCCCAAGCTCAGAAGCAGAAGACAACCATGCTAGTCCTTGGCCATTAGCCACACCTAGTGGCCCTAGTGCTGGCACCCAGGATAGCAGCTAGCTCCACCAGGCTGCAGCGCAACGAGCTATTGCAGGCAGGAGAAGCAGCCAGTGATGACACTAGATGTAGATGTGCACCACAAAACTGTCCCCTTTTGCCCATGTATCWCACATCAGGATAACGCAGTTGCACAGGGAAAGTTGAGCTATGCCCTGCTGKGGTGGGACCACGTTTCTGCCTGCATCTGAGCAAACACTTTGCTCCACCCAGTTTCCCAGAGCTACAACAACGCGTGCTCCATCCAACTTCCCAGCACCATGAGGGTAAGAAGGCTCCAAGCAAACGCACCCAACAGCTAAAGGGAGTTTATGTAACAGCAGAGACAGGGTTGTTCCCAGGAGAAAGAGGCTRTGTTCCTTAAAACTGCTCTGCAGAAATGCTCACAGGGCCTTCAAATTGTTTTCCAAGGGGTCCAGGTCACACCCACTGTTGGCTGCAGAACCACGAGGAGACCTGGGTTTGTAAAGCCAAGGAGATGTATCACCCTCCGAAAGGACATTTCATGCCTCTTCCAGGGAAATCAGCCATTCCCCTCCATCATGCCAGGTGGTCACAGGATGCCCTTGCCTGGCTCACTGCATCCTCTTGCTCTCCACGGTCAGTTAGCTCAGGTCTCATGGACTACACGCAAGACATAGGCCTTCAGAAGGGACATGGCCACAGAGAGGTGGTGGTAGCTGGGGCAACTGGGAGAGGATGGACAGCAGGACAGGTGGAGAACTGCCAGGGGACGACAGCATGTGAAGCGTTCAGAGCCATACAAGATCCTGATCTGTGAAAGACAAGCTCTGAAACCCTCCTCAGAAAGCCACATCCCTTGGAGATGTCCCAGATCAGGCCAGTCACTAAAATGCTGAGTTAGACAAGAGACACCTTTGGCAAGACRGAGACAAGCAAGACCAGCAGTGTGGCAATTACTTTAAAGGGAATTTTCCATCATGCTACACAAATGCAGCTCTGGACTGGTTCTGATGTGGGATTTAATTCAGTCTAGCCCTTGAAAYATGTGATGCGTAAAACCCATACTCATCCTCAGCACAGTTCATCCTAAGCTCAATTCAAAAAAAAAGAAAGAAAGAAAAGAAAAAAGAAAAAGTTAAATCCAGTCTTCACACTGGCAGAAGGACAGCCCATCCTGGAAAACACCCAGACCTCACTGACAAAATGGGATCGAGTCATCCTCAAGAGCACAAGATGCTCAAGAACTATTTTAGGAGGCCCATCTGTCACTGGAAGATGCTAGGTTCTCCGTCAGCTGAGCAGCGAGAGGCAACAGGATGGGAGATGATACCTCCCAGGAGAGGACACAGCTCGTGGGCACGGCCTTGCTCTGCAGGCTGCTGCTCCGCTCCTCCCGGACCTGCGCAGGCGCTGCCTGGCGCTGGGCACACGAGCCAGAACCAGCACAGTCATCTCCTCATTTTTGCTTCATCACATCAGTTCGCCAGCCCAGCCCTGGATTTCTAGCAGGGACAATTTTCTCCAGCTGTAACAGTAAAACTGCATTAGGCTTAGTCATACGTGCCTCGAGTTACCAGCTCTCAGCCGGCCTGCGGGGGCTGCCAGCGCCCGCGAGCGCTAGGTTAAGCCTCAGAGGCTGGATGGAGGTTTCAGCTAATCCATTTTGCACCGACGTTTTTCCACCGCTACGAGCCAGCGCACGGCTCTGACGCCTGCTCGCGCGGTAAGCGGCAGTAACCCGATCTGCGCCGGCGCGCAGCCCCGCAGCGGCCCGGGGACGGCCCCCGGCGCGCCGCGGCCGCGGGCGGCACGAGGAGCTCGCGCTCTGCACGCCCCAGGAGCGGGTCCCGGCCGGAGCAGCTCCCGGCCGCACGCGGGTTTCTGCATCCGCAGCCCCGCAGAGACCAAACCCTCTCCCTTTAAGAAATTAAGCACGGTTGTCCGCTGCTCCGAACCCCGGCTGAAGCAGGACTCCACGCGGCTCCGGAGCTGGTCTCCTAGTCCAGCCTCTTCCCCAAAGACGGCACCAGCCGTGCTCGAGGGCGTCAGAGCTTCCCGGGATTGGCGTCCAGGAGCGCGAGGTGCAGCGCTGCAGCCCGGCGGCAGCCCGTYCTGCGAGCAAGGATCCCGCGCCGTGGCCCGCGGTGATCGAGCAGGAGCCAAGCCCAGACGTTTCTGCGTGGCAAAGGCCACAGCGACCTGCGCGTTGCAGGCCGACTTTGCGTGGAGCGGATGAGGTACGTCCGCACGAGCGGTCCCACCAGAAACTCCCTTCCGGCGAAAGGCGGCATGTGGAACGGCGATGGCTGCGCCCCAGGCCACCGCGCGGATCTGCTCTGCAGCCTCCTGCAGCCCAGCGCGCGGGGGGAGAGCGGGACCCAGGACGGTTCCCACGAGCGGGACCTCTGCGCCCCACGAACGTCCCACGGCTCACGGACCCATCCTTCCCTTCTGCTATGATCTGGCCCAGGTCCCCCCATTGCAAAGCCACCTCTGAAATGCTGTTTTGGCTGCGGGGAGAAACCCCTGACCACGGCCAGGGCTCAGGGCAGGGACAGCCCGGGTGCTGTTCCTCATGGAGAGGGGGACGTTCCCCAGGGACATGGCCACRTTCCAGCTCAGGAAGTGCTCTCCARAGCCCAGGATGAGCACAGAAAGTCTTTGATGGTTCACCAAGTACACCTGAAGCCTGCAGCCCTCCTTTGCAGCCGTGAGCTGCTCTGGGTCTGCACAGAGCACTGAAACGGGGCTGGTCAGAGCCACTAAAATCAGCTACTCTCATCTCAGGCTGGAGAAACGCAGAAGTCGCAATCAACCCAGCCCAGCTTTGAGAGGACCATGGGAGCAGCTCAGGGGTGAGACACTTGGTGGCAATATGGAAGGAGGTCAGCTTCTTCCTTCACCTTCACACCTCTGACCTGCCCAGGACAGACTCAGAGTTGAGAGCAACTGGGAACGCACATGACTTCTTGTGAAGACCGTAGCCTTGCAGCTCTCAAAAGCGACCAGGCAAATAAAGAAAATCACTGTCTTTTCAACATCTTTCCTCGCAGATCTCCCTCCCTGCCCTATTCCCACAGGCTGCACAGGGGTGGGGGGGTCACAGCAGAGGTGTTTCTATCTCCTCTGCTGCCCGGGAAGATGCCGAGCTCCCAGCTGCTCTTTYGCAAAGGTTAAAGCAAATGCAAGCGGCTGTCCCTGTCACAGCTCTTCCCGGGCTGCGGAGAAGCTGGAAATTCAGGGGCTCCAGCACCRTCCCTTCAGCCTGCGCTCCCAAACCCCACTCCGCTCCTCAATGTCTCCACATCATGATGGCACCACACGACACCTCTTGCTGCAGGTCCCGACCCGCCACCTGCCCGATGTGGCAAGGAGGTGGCATYGACAAGCGCTTCTTCTCCCCACCCACCTGCACCACTCTAATCTCAGCAGATGCTCTTCCCACCCATGGGAGACTGAAACGGCCTTTCCCAAAAAACAAAGTTCTCTGCTTTGCCRCCATGGATTATTTTCCAGCCAGAAGACACCATGAAGATGCACAAGAACTATAACCCACACACATTTGGAGGATTTGCTATCAAAGCATAACCCCTCCCCAGGCCATTTCACCCTGCAAAGAACTTTGCTTCTCCTCAAGGAGGCTTCAAAAGCATGAGCTGTGGAGGTACCTCAGTGAGGGTGGACGGGAAGGCCACCTCGTGCAGATGGAACTGGGGGACGCACTGGAAGGTGACCGTGAGCACGACGCCCAGGCAGCCCAGGTGCAGGCGGGCAGCCTGGAAGAYGTCTGCGTTGACCGACTCCGAGCACTCCAGGATCTCCCCCGAAGCAGTGAGCAGTGTCAGTGCCACGACCTGTCGAGAGGAGAGCRAAGCGTCATCCCTAGGAGCACAGCCCACCAGGGAATGGTCTCCTTGGTCTCCTCTTCCCCGTTTACACAGAGGAAAATGGACAGTATCAGAAAACAGGAGCACAGAAGGAGAATAAAGTAGGGCAGTGCTAATAATTCTTGCGTACTCCTCAGGAGTTGCTCTGGATTTGTGCCCTAGGCTTCCAGAAGACATCTCTCCAGCCCTCAGCAGCAGGTGGGTACCTGCCTGTGCCTTCTCCAGGCTATGCATTTAGCAAGCGATATGGGGCAGCACAGGGCTGGTCAGGAGCAACAGGAAACCTCAAAATGTTCAGCATAACCCAGGGCACAGAGGGGGGAAACCATGGAGGAACACACCCAGCCGGAAAACCCCAGGACCCTCTGAACCTGCTGCTGGAAAGGGCCTGGTGTCCCATTTCCGTGCTGCGCTGGGTCCCTGCAAACCCCAGACCACGGGGCTGGGGGCTGTGCACGGAGACGCCAACACCACGACCAGCATGACAGGGAGCTTTCAGCTGAGCTGAGCTCCACCAGCCCCTCTGTCTCCTCCCACTGTTGATTTTTCAGCATAAAAGGATCCCTCCCTCCCTCTCCCTCTGGAGGATGTTAGGAAAAATCATCAATTAAAGAAGTAAATCTCCTCCAAATGACTTCACTCCTCTATCATCATAGGTGGAATTACCAGACAGGATTTGAGTTCAGATTGAAGGATTTTCCATAACTATTTAAAAACAGACCTGAGCCCCAAAGAGATTTGGTTTCAGGGGAGCTCAGACAGGAGAAGAAATGGTTTTCCTTTGATACAGAGGCTATTCATTGGTTCTAAGACAAGAAGCCCAGGGAGAGGAGTTTGGGGCCTGGAATGCCTTGGTTGGCTGATGAGGTTTTGCAAGAGATCAGCAGACCCAGGCTACTCTGACCCTTTGCTCCCCGTCGGGGACTTATGCCACCATCAAGGCGGCAACATGAGGCCAAGGGCTGCGGTTCGGCAGAGGCAAAAAGCCCTGGCAATGCTGCGTGGGGGTGCACGGTCACACATGGCTTTCAGCGTGCGTACGGGGCCAGCCAAGCTGGCCACGGTCCTCCGTCGCCCCAGGGCCAGGTGCACCAGCTTTTTGACCTCATGCTGGGACATCCGCCTTGCAGGCCAGATGCTGAGGTCCATGCACCCTGACACGTGCCCCCTCGCCCCTGCGAGAGCATCCCGGCGGTCCCGGCCTTACCTGSGTGGGGAGGATGCCATGCTTGATCCCAGTGTTGTGCGTCCCCGTGCCGATCACACCGGCCGCTGCCACCTCGGAAACGGCGCCCAAGCTGTGGGCGGATGAACAGGTCAGGTGAGGATCTCACCGCCTAAGGTCTGGCCAAGGCTGACCTCAGCACCATCYCTCCAGCCACGCGGGCAAGGCAGAAGGTTGGGAGCAAAAGGAGAGCGCTGTTCCCACTCTGCGCTCCAAACACCCTTCCCACTTCCAGCTGTGGGTGTCTGTGTCCTGAACCGGACAGGGTTTCGGTGCCTGTTGCAACCTTTTCAGTAGGTTTCACTGCCCTACCCCACRGCTCAACCCCACGCGCGACCTTAGCTGCTTGCTCGGGGCTGGGGGGGGGGGCTGTTCCTTCCAAACCCTCTCCCCAGCCTTGGCCAGGCCTCTGACGAGCTGATTGCTCRTATGACCAAGGAACACGTAGCACTGAGCAAGCCTGCAATTAAAGAACGCTTTTCCCCTGGGGTCAGCAAATGAAAGAGYGCGAGAAAGGCCCTCTGCAGCTGCTGTTCCTTTCCAAATGCGTCTCCCAGCCCATTGCGAGGCAGCCGCGGCGAAGCAGGATCGGGGGGTTCAAGGTGGCGGGAGGCTGTGATCAGCTTGGGGACTCTGATCTTCCACACAGGGACCCACCACCCATCGCTGCACCTCTGGTGACAAGAGAAATCCTAAAGCGATGCTGAACTAAGACCCTCCCACGCCTCCCACTAACTCGTTCCAGCGGTTAATTACCCTTCGCCATTAAAAAACTCATTTCTAGCCTGATTWCATCTGCCATCAGCCCGCTTTTATGCCAGAATAAAGAGCTGTCTGCTGTCAGCCTCTCTCCCCTGCAATGCACCCAAGGAGGGCAGCGCTAATCTTTTTAGGGCTAGGGAGAGCAAAGCTTTTATTTGCGACAAAAAAGCACCAGCCTGGTGGCTGCAGGGAGGTCGGTACGAGGACGAAGGCTCCCTCATCCAGGCAGATGAACCAAGGCAAATGAACGAAGGCAGAACCAGCCATCTCATCCTGGTCATTTTGACCTGTGGTCTACAGAGCCCCCAGCAGAAGACCAAATCTCAAAGCAAACACCCCTATTTTGCAGTAAAAGCTCCTCAAATGTCCCTGTGTTGTCATGTCCCAGTACATAACATGGGGCAATGACGGACAACCAGGAGAATACCAGGGAAGGGCCCCCAGCAGGCATCTCACTCACTTGGCCAGGGCCAGTCCATGCTTGCTCAGCTTGACGTTCAGATCCGAGAGGAAAATCCCACCTTCCACTGTCACTTGCTGCTTCTCCTTGTCCACCTGTGAAGGAGTGGATGCAAGGCAAGAGGGAGTGGRTGCAGAGCTTGGTAGAGGAGCAGCCCATGCACAAATGCACCCRCTCAGCGGATAACATCTATCCAGAACAGGGTACCATGTGGTATCACTCCAACCTGAGTTGCCACCTCTCTCCAACTCTAACCCAACCCTAAACATCCGTGGTACCCTTGCACATCATGCAACGCAAAAGCTGCAARTTCTCCTAACAGACCGTGAGCTGGGCGAGCAGGCACCTCCAGCAAAGCTCTACTCCTTGCCTTGCTCAGCCAGCTTCAACCAGCTCCTGTTCCAAGGGTGGCTCATCAGGAGCTCCTTGTTCCGCTTCTGACAGATGGAGCTGTCAGGGAAGGAGCTGTTCTTTAATCATTTATTGCTGTTAATTACCATTAATGACCCAGCTCTCAGGATTTACTGCTGCAGTTGAGTGCTTCATCTTCAGCTACGCACGTGTTTGTGCGCACACATAGGTGCACCCTACCGAAATGCACRTGCATGCGTATGCACAAACACATGTGTGCGCACAGCCACACCCCCCCACACTGGCAGTCCTCTCGCTGTGTTTACAACCAGCCAGCTGTCCAGCCCCGGTAAGGGCCCCGTCTCTCCCTGGGCCCTGGATGCAAACCAGGGCACGAGAACACCCCTCACTTGCAGCAGCTCTCCTTCTCCACCAGTCAGTTAGGATGTGATCCAAAGACAACCAGTCAGAGCTTCCTCCTGCATGGTGTCAAGCATAGGAAACTGGAATGGAGCAATTCTCCTCCTTCCAGTGGGGGCATTTCCCACCTTACACAGGAAGAAACCACAGACCACAAACATCCACATGAAATGCTCTGCCAGGCCTTTGCTAGGCCACTGTGCTAAGGCACGTTTGCATGTTTGCATCAAGTGAGCTATGTTGCGTTTCCCAGAGCATCCTAAGAAAGGTTGTCCTGCCAGATATCTGCTCTCCACCCAGCAGATCATGCTGGCATGAGGCTGTCAGGCAGAGGTTAAGCCCTTCCACCTACACAGGCAAAGGCTAAGCTTGGTGGGATCTACAGCGATGCAAAACCAGGATCCTCAAGACAATTGTCATCTCCTCCCTGTTCATCGCAAGAGGGAACATCACCACGGTCCCTGCTCTCCACGCTCCAGCATCTGTCCTAAATAATTCTGCTATAAGGGGGAAGGAGCTGTGGGTTATGGGAACATGGACCATGTTCCTCCCCAAAGGCAGACTTTGCATTCATTGCATTCTCATAGCTGCTGCCTATGCTTCCAAAGCAATCATTTCACACAGGAAAAATCCCTATTGACCAGTCTTGCACCAGCATTTCAGTGTTTGGCTTGGGGAAAACCCTTGCTATAGGAGAGGAAAGCCTCCCAGTCCTTTCTTCCCCCACCCCAGCTATGAAGATGGTACTGCAATGCCTCCCAGCCCTCAGTGGCTGCAGACAGGATTGCTGCCATGTTGCCAGAAGAAGGTCTCACCTTCAGGATCCTGTTCATCTTCCCCATCTGGATCATGAAGTCATCGGTGCAGGCGATGTCCGAAGGGGAGTGGCCACCTCCCACCACCTTCACTCTCTTGTCCCTTTGCCTGGCCATATCCAGGATCTGCAGAGACAACRCAGCACCCTGAATGCCCTCTCAAAGCTGAGGGAGGTGCCAGACTGACTGAGACTTGGAGATCTTGGGTTTCTCTTGCACACATTTAGCTCTCTGAAGGTCAGAGTGATTAATCTTATCTAATCCCCAGGGTTCCTTCTTCAGTCAAGGGCAAGAAACTAGCATCTCAAGCAGATAACAAAACTCACCCATCTTTGACATCTGCTTTACATGGATGATTCTCCCATTGCCTGGGGCGAAAACCATTGTTGGAGCCCAGACATCTTCTAAGACAGCCATTAGGATCAGCCCAAAAGACATGATGCCCATCCGAGACACCCTTGAGTGACCAAGGCATCCTCAGAGCTGACTGAAGTGACACAAGACCATCAAAATTCCCCTGGAGGTGCCCAAATTTCCCTGAGCTAAACCCTACTCCAACCCAGGGATGGAATGTTGGTTTTCTACATCTTTCAGATGCTTCACACATCTGCTAGAGCATCTGTTGAGAGGCAGTTTGGTAGGATGGACCATTTCCTGGAGCTGAGGACTGATAGTGTAATCATCTGTGGTCTTTATGACTGAATGCAATGGAGCAGCACAGCCCTTCCTGGCCTTTCTTTCTCTTAATTTCTAATTTCCCTTCATTTCCTGAAACTACCTGCCTTACCTCCCGGATTTCCTCAACAGATGTAGGCTGGAAGTACAGCTCTGGAGAGGAGCCATACGTCTTGGCCCAGTTCTGGAACTTGACTCCTCCTTGGCCGTGAACCTAAATCAAGAATATGAGCTAAAGCAGAGGAAAGCAAGTTCTTTTTCTGGTTTTCTGCATAACCCATCCTTCACCTATCAAATCCACTGTCCCAGGGAGCCTTGGAGAGCCAGGTTTCCAAATGGATTTGATATTTATGGAGACAGAGGGTTCACCTCTCCCTCTTTAAACCCTAGAGTGGAGGTGTTTCCATTTTAGGGAGACAGTCTGGGCTCTCTTTGAAGTCAGTGGAGAAAAGTGGGAGGATTCCTTGATCTGTGTGAAATATCCTCCCCCAAAGCAGCCCATCCCTTCCTTGTGTGCCAAAGTGCAACCATGCCCTCTTGGTTCGCACATCCCCTTCTGCTCATGCTCTGATCTCTGCTCAGACCCAGTCTCAGCACCCATACCTAGGTTGTGGCCTGCAGGTTTGGCCTCACCATGAGGCTCTGCCTGTGACCTTGCTCCAACCTCAGCCCTTGACTCCAAGACGCTGACCCCAAGCCTGGCACGAGGGTCTGAAGCGCCCAGCTCCAACCCATCCCAAGGAGGGCCCTGGGTTAGCTTGGGACATTGCTGGGGAATTTTTTTAGTAGGTTCTGGTTTGGGGAGATGGATCTCCCGGCTGGGGGCTCCACGCAAGGAAGGATCCGCACGGGTTTGGACACCAAACCCCAGAGCAGGGGGAGGCTCCCTCTGCCCCCAGGCAGGACCGGCTCCATTGCACGCCGGGGGAGCCGCGTATTCCCGTCCGCTCTCCCGCCGTCTCCTTCCTCGCGTGTCCCCGGAGCCTCTGCTCCTTCCCGGGCTCGTTTTCCCCCCCCTTCCCCTCCCC
>NW_028186341.1:408108-409957 GCF_003343005.1 Rhea americana
AAAAAAAAAAAAAAAAGGAATTCGGGCGCCGCTTTGGCCCCGCTTCCCGCGGGAAAGCTGCAAACTCTGCAAGCTCAGCGAGAAGTCGCTGCCTTTGGCCACTTAAGCTGGTCCCCCCCCACCCCGAAACAGCGGCCCAGGCCAGGCGAGCCGGGCCCAAGGACAGGGCAGGGGACCCCGAAGCAGCGTCGGCGGTGGCACCCGGCAGCGGGTGCCCCCGGGGTTTAGGTGCCGCCGGGTGCAGCGATACGACGGTGCCTGAGCATCGTGCGCCGGCGTTTTGTGGGGCACTGGGACATCTCCCCACGGCCTCGGTGCAGAACGGGAGCTGCAGGTCTTTGCTCCCTGCCCCACCGGGCGCCTGCACGGCTGGCAGGGAATCGCACCGAGCCTCGTGCGCTCCGTGCGCCTCCAAACTCCCCCCATCTCCCCCAAGGAGGAGGGGGGGGGGATTGTGCATGGGCACCGCTGCAGGACCTGGAGCCCCCCAGCCAGGCTGGAAACGGCTCTCCGGTTCCCGACTCAGCCGAAGGACGGGCGAGGATTTGCAAGAGCTTTGCACGGCCGTGGCTGTGCTTTGGTGATAAGAAACCAACCTCCCCCCAATCCCTCATTAAGGAGAAGATGATAACGGTGCCTCTGAGGCGGTGTCGGGTGYGGGCAAGGTGACCCCCAGGAGCTCCTGCCCCCACGCACGCCGGGAGGTGCCACCTTGCCCTCCCGCACGTGTGGAGGGCTCGCAACATGATCGCAGAGCGCCAAATTGGGTCCTAATTGCGGAGCAGGGGTTAACGGAGCCCGGCGAAGGAGCCCGTGCCTCTAGCAGCACCGCCGCCAGCTTTTCCCCCTGGTCTTTGCATCCGCTTTGGATGTCTCCTTGGCCTGTTGACATCCAACAGGCCTCCTTAAACCCTGCTGGTCTTTTCCCAGCTGCATTGCAGCAAATTAATGAATAATCGCCCCAGATGCCTGCGAGCCCAGATAGGTGCCAAGGGGGCCAGCTTGTCGGGTGTGGGCACCTCCGGTCCTCCCAGCTGAGCTTCGGGTCAGTACGTTGTGCAAACAGGCCCAAAGGTCATCAGAAATCTCCAAAAGAAGCCCCGCTCTCCCGTGACGGCTCTCGCACCCCTGGGGAGGGCAAGGTACAGCCCAGGCGTTGCTCATTAACGAGCGCTGGGGGTGGCGAGCGCGGGCCTGGTTCACGGCTCTGCCCCCCCCCCGGCCTCGCTCCCCGCAGGCCGGACCCCTTTAACGTGCGGGGTTACAGCTTCTCACCGCGAGAAAAAATGGTCGAGGCACTCTGAAGTTGCAGTGCCTTCCCAGACCGCAACGCAGTCCCACGCTGCAACGGGATCTCAAGCCGCAGAACGCATTCCCAGGCTGCAGCGTGTTCCCAAAGCACAGAGCACGTCCCAGGACTGCAACGCATTCCCAGACTGCGGGGAGGAGAACGGAGGCCTSGCGCCAGCAACCTGATTCGGCAGGGCGAAGGGTCCGCGGGGGCCGCTCCATCCTCCGCAGCGGGTGGGGATGCTGGGGCTCCGCAGGGGGACCAAGAGGTTTGCTCCCGCTCTCGGAGCGTCTGGGAGCTCGAGAGCAACCGGAGCGCTGGCTCCTGCCAGGCAGAAATTGGAAGGCTTTAAGTTTTGCTTTTCTTTTTCTGTTCTTTCTTCTCCATTTAAAAATAAAACAGACAAAATTTAATTACAGGCAGCTTTTATTCTTTGTTTCTCGCCTCTCAGTCTCCATGGGCTCTTCCCCCCCCTTCCTTTCCCTTTGCAGAGTTAATTGCTTCCCCTCCAAAACGGGGCCAGCGAACAAAAAAAGGAGCAAGAAAGGACTTTGTCGA
>NW_028186341.1:412377-422894 GCF_003343005.1 Rhea americana
GACGCTGCCGGGGCGGGGGGGCAGCAAGGGCCCCCGCGTGCCCCCTTGCAGGTGGCGCCGCGCGCTCCCGGACCGGCGCAAAACGCTCGCCCGGAGGCGGCCCGCGCCGGTCCCGGCCAAGGGCCGTTCCTCCTCTGCCAGCAGGGCAGTTTGCCAGAGGTCTCATGCACCCGCACTTAGGAGCGGGGCCTGCGCCGCTCGCAAGGGCGTGTTCACTCTGGTCCCTAATGGTGGCTGTGTAAACACAGGCTTTGCTGCCCCCCCACCCCCGAGCCAGTCTGGCTGCAGCCCGGCTGCCGAGCTCTGCTCTCCCACCAGGCCCGTCCGCACTCTTTGGCCCTCACCTCCCGTGCCAAAACCCAGGCCACCACCCCCCGCACCATCCCCGCGCCTACCTCCTGGTGGACGGAGCGGATCAGGACCTTCAGGGTCCTGCCGATGTCCTTCTCGAGCTCTGCCTCCGCGACGCCCTGCAGGAGAGGAGCCTCCAGCTCCCGACCGCCGCCACCGCGGTGGGTTTGCGGGGAGGAGCCGCCCCGGGGGGGAGCCACCGTTCGGCAGCAGGAGCGTTGGGGTCCCTCCGCGATGCGACGCGGGCGAGGGAAACTGAGGCACGGCCGCTCCTCCGGCCGCTGCTTCGGAGCGGGGCGTCCACGGCTCTGCCGCGAGGTCGAGCCCGAAGCTCGGCAGCCGCCCGCAACCCACCGGCTCCTGGAAGTAGAACTGATAGTCGAAGGTGGGAATGCTCCTCATCGCCTCCACGATGTCCACGCCGGGGTCCGCGGGCCTGTAGGGGGTATTCAGCGAAGCCACGGCTCTAGGACGCAAGGGAGGAGCAGTCAGGGCGGCTCCGGGCCACCGGGGGCTAAAATAACCYGGAAACGGGGTTATGGAGCCCCGGGGGGCTTCCGGGCTCCGCTGCTCGCCCATCACCGCCGACCCACCTCACTCTCTCGGGGTAGAAGAGGGCCATGTTCCAGGCCGCGGCGCCTCCCCAGTCGTGGCCGACCAGCACAGCCTGGGCGATGCCCTGCCGGGGCGAGAGGGGGGCGGCGGGAGGCGGCGGCGGCGGCGCAGCCCGTCTACGGCGCGCCGAGCTCGCGCAGGTCCCCAAGACGCCTCCCATCACCCTGACGGCCTGGACGGCTAGCGAAGGTCCTTCGGGGAGGAGGTCAGGAGATGCTGGCCACCAAGAGGAGCCCAACCTCACCGTGCCCGTGGGGCTGTACCCGTCCCCAGCGACSCATCCCCAGCGACCCCAGGAGAAGACACCTGGCCCAGGGCAGGGGCGTCCCCCATCAYGCCCGAAGCTCGCGTCCACCTGCGCGGGGCCGGCCCGGCTCCTCCGAGCCGTGGGGGCCCCTGCCCGTCCTGCCCGCTCCCGCGGGGAAGCGGTACCCGAGGCTCCATAAATCCCATTACACCTCTGCTACGGCCACCGAAACTCTCGTTTCCGACCGCGAGCGGGGAGGAGGCCGGCAGCGTCTGCTCCGCTCCGGTGTCAGTACCATCGGAACAGACGCGGCTGGAGGAGGAGCCTTTGCAAAATCAGGATTGAGCTGTATTTTCTGGTTCTTTTGTCTTTTTTTTTTTTTTTAAGAGCAGCAGAGCACTTCCCAAAGGGCCCATCCGCGAGAGCTGGACTCACCCCCTGCGGAAGGCATTTCGCAACGCAGCAAGGAAAGAGCCCCGGGGACCCGGGGCGCCTGCGGGCACCCCCGCCGCGCGCTCGCAGCCGCCTAACGAAGGGCCGGGGGGGGGGGGCGCGAGGATGCGAGGCGACGGGCATCGCTGCCCGCGGCACGGCCGGCAGCGAACACGGAGGCCACCCCGCCTGCGCCAGGGGACCGCGGGCTCGCGGAGGGCAGGGGGACCGAGGGCAACACACGCTGGCGACGAGGGTCTCGCGCCTGGGCCGTACCGCTCATCACGGTATGGAAACGGTGCAAGGATAATTGCTGGGGGAAGAGCGAAGAGACCGAGATCGTCATCTCCATCTCTCATGCAAATGCAAATGCAGCTCCGTTGGCCTTCAGCAGAGGACGTATCAGACACTGCACCGACACCAGATATCATCTTTGCCGAGAGGCAGAATTAATCCATGCAYCCACCCAGCTGCTCTGCAAGTCACTCGGGAGCTGCCTTTTATACAGCCGTGATTTGAAGGGGGATGAGAGACGAGAGAGCTACAGAGATCACCGAGGCYGTGTTTTCCTTGCAACTCCCATTGCCAGACAGCTCGGGACAACGATCCCATGGAGGAAGGCACACGCACACCAACACAACCGGTTCGGAGCACAGCCGATGCACAACAGTCAGATATTTGTCTAATAGCAGAAGAACTACTCTGTCTCCAAGCACTGATGGGAAACTCCTACCCAATTTTGTCCAAGAGAAATACAGAAAGACAGAAAACAAYATCCCACTACGCAATCTGGAAGCGCTGGTTGCTGCCTCAGACACCTCTTCTCTCTTCCCTGCTCCAACAAAAACACTGCCGAGCTGTAGACCTAGCCAGCTGGTTTCCCTGTCCTCAGCAAGGACAGGAGGCCCTTGAGAAGGCATCTCAGTGCAGGACCTAATGCAGCCTCTTCCCAAGAATGCCTAGTGTGGTCTCCACCGTGGACTCTGGGCTGTATGAACATGCCCACCTCAAAAAAATCCCATCCACGGCCAGTGGAAAGTCAAAGCTTGGCTCCCTTTACAGCTGCCAGGTAGCAGGAGCCCTCCCAGCCGGAGCCCTCTGCGCACGCCTGTGTCCACGTCACGGGCACACGGCGCTTGCTGCATTTTGACTTTAAAAACATGAGTTGACACAGACACAAACTAGGATTTACGCGYTGGTGCTGCAACTGTGGTTGCAGCAAGGGTTTTCGCCAGGGCTGCCGTAAAACCTCTGCCGCAGGCAGAACCAGAGAGCTCAGGAGCTGCTCCGTCAAAGTCGGACCCCAACTACACCCACGTGGCAAGGGGAGAGACGGGGGCACTACCCGGGCAGGACSCAGGAGGGAAGCAAAGGAGAAAAGTGAGCATCTGCTTTCCACGGGCAGGCGGGCGGAGACGCACACCCCAACCTTGGCAGGAGGGAAGGACGGACCACAGGGGGTTCCTCACCAGTTTGTCCAGGAAAGCTGCCAGATCCTGTGCAAAGGAGGAGAGGAGAGAAAGAGTCAGACCTCTTCTCCGGCACCATGCCCTACCACTGCCTTTGCTGCATGCCCGGGGCACCCACGCTGCCCCAGAGCACCCCCCACCCCCAGCGCAGGACACCACAGATCCTGGCAGCTTTAGGACAGAGCAGAAGGGAGGCGATGGAAAGGAAGGCGCTGCGCTGGGATTCAGGGAACTGATAGGGACAACTCATCCTCTGAGCACACCTGCAAGCCTCCTCTGAACCCCACCCCACACCTACACAGGTATTTTGAAAGCAATGAGCTCACATTGTGCAAGATCTCCCCSGGTTTCACACCGCGGCCGAAGGCCCGATCTGGGACACCCACGCCACAGCTCAACCAGAACAGCACGTGCCCTGCTGCCYGGGCTAGGTGAATTACCCGGCCCGGGGGGAGAGCAGCCCGCAGGCTTCCCCTGTGTCCCCCCCACCTCCCCCCAGTGCTTTCCCACCACTCCCAGYGATGCACAGTCCAAGCCTTCACTGCAGCCGCAGTCTCCCAGCACGCACCAATTCATTTTGGTTGTGTAATTCTACTACGGCTTCTCACCTTGCATATCACCTCCTGGGAATATTCTTCTATGTCTGCAAGAAAGATATAATTTGCATTATTTTAGCACCCACACATTTCCAAGGAGGCTAAACCTGCTAGATTGCTCTCACCGTCTCCCACTGCCTCAGTCACATCTCGGGTAACATCCAGCCTTTAGATGAGTTGAGGATGCCACTGTCGGTATTGGTGGCAGTGCCCAAGTCCCCCACGTTCCCAGGGAGCACGGGGGACGGGGAGACCTCACTTGCCAGGCTCTTGGAGAAAGCCGACGGGAATCGGGCACCTCAGCCAGTGCCACCCGCTGGCTCTTGGCTGCCCGTGCCACTCCAGCAAGCCTGGCCCAGTGCCCACCCTTGGCAGCGCCASGGAGCTAATGAAGGAGCGATCCGCTAACGAGGACGGCTGAGCCCCCAGCAAAAGGGCTCGAAGCAGCYGGCTGCGCCGCTGCTCCGCGCTGACGTTTCTCAGGGGTGTTCACCGCCCGAGCGACGCGCAAGCGCCCCGAAGCCAGAAGAGCCACTTGAACGAGAGAAACCCGCTGCACCTGACTCGGGTATTACATGACGGTGCCGTTTGCAGCCTCCGGCAGAGCCAGGCTCGTACTTGCAGCCTCTCGACTGCTGGGTCAGAGCTGCGTGAAAGCCTCAAGCAAAGCAGAAAGGGAGGAGGCGGCAAGAGAAAAAAAAGTCAGCGCCGGCTGCCTGCGGGCTGACGTGCAGGACGGCGCCGGTCGGCATCGCTGCGAAGAGGAAGGCGGCGAGGGGGAGGCGTCGGAGCGGCGCCCAGAACGTCGCTGCSGGGCCAGTGGTTTCACCAGGATGCTGCTGGGTTTGTCTCAGGCCAAAACCCTCCCAGGTGCAGGAGGGCTGGAACGTCTCAGCTGCTCCTCGGACGCGCACAACTCACCCGGCGGAGCCGTGGATTCCCCATAGCCCTTCATCTCCAACGCGATGACCCGGAAGCCAGCATCAGCCAGAGCTGGGATCTAGGAAAGCAACGGGCACCTTCAGAAAACACAGCCCTCGAGGACCTCCCTCTCCCCTCGAGCCACTCAGCCACACTTGTCCACGTAACAGCGGGCTAGTAACGCCCGCTCAGACACCCTCCGAAAGGTTTTAAGGCCRAACGTGGGCTGGTGAAGACATAGTACAGGGCTATGAACATGCCAGGGCTGCGTCCCGTTTCCTTCAAAGCTCAGACAGGCTGGAGAGGCAGCCCAGGGGATCCCAGGGCTGCACGGGAGCAAGGGCTGCATGCCACCAGCCCCTCTCCCCTGCAGGGCATCACGCTGCCAGTTCTCAGGAGCAGCCGGCACGCCAGTGGATCACACTCAGCCAATTTCTTAAGACTTCTTGAAGCAGAAAGATGGAGGGTTGGCATGGAGTAGATGCTACTACTAATGCTACAAGGTCTATCTGTCTGCTGAAACAACTCCGGGCAAGCAGAAGTCCCTGCCACTCTTCCAGGACCTGGAAACTGCTCTCAGGTGGCCAAGGCCAGCGGCAAATGTGCTGATGGCAGGTTGCAGGAGGCAAGAGATAGAAGTGAGGGGCAGAGGGATGAGAAGCCAGTTGCCTCCACACAAGGTCGGCCATGCCCTTCCTCCCACCCATCTCCTCTCGGGGTGGGCACCTGCCTGTTACCTGATACCTCCAGGAGAACCAGGATTCAGGAAAGCCGTGGAAGAGGCACACGACGGGGCCTTGCCCCATCTCCACGAAGTGCAGCTGGACCCCGGGCTGCAGAGGGGACAGAGAGCCCTTACCAACAGCACGCAGCTCAGCTTAATCCCACCCTCCGAACCCACCACCTGCACACGGCTCAGCCCCAAGGCTTCGGAGCCCATGACCCCGCTCCCAGCTGGTTTACCCAACCTCCCCTGAGCCACACCAGCAGATTTTGGCATCCGGGGGGATGGAGAACATCTGAACGACCAGGTGGCTCTGCACAACCCCTCCGGGAGCAGCTCAGGTGAAGACAGAAGATCGTGCATGAGGGTAGACAACCCTACAGCACTTTCAACCAGCGCCTGAAGTATCCCTGCGTGGGACCCGACATCCTCTCCCTCACCTCCGGCTCCTTCAGCCCTCGCTCTCCAGAGCGCTCAAGCTGCCCAGCACCAAGGCAGCTCCCTCCACCCTACCCTGATCGGCACATATCCATGGCTTATGTTGATCGGATCGCAGGCCGTCGGCAGCATCTCCTCCTGGCCCAGAAGCTACGGGGCAAAGRAGGCAAGCTGATTTCCAGGGCAAATATTGCGGCTGCTCTGGAGCACAGCAAGTGCATGGTGTTTGCATTGGGGCAGGATTTCTCTGCCTCCCCGCCTGCTCAGCCAGCCCAGGCCTGCGCCTTTGCGACAGACGTGACCCATCGCTTGCACACAGGATGAGCTTAGCAGGGTTCTGGCAGGATTTGCTAGAGTTTACAGCTGAGTTCAGAGTCCCAATCTCGTTGGCTTTGAATGCCACAGAGGCCTCATGCCTATCTGAAAGTCCTGCATCAGCACCACCGTACCATGGCCAGACCCAGAAGCCCAATCACGAGGCAGGGCCGCCTCGCATTACGCACAACCAACCAAAGATCCTTCAGCACAGCAGCAAAGCCGAAAACAATAACAGGCAGAGACAAGGGGCAGATGGCAGGGAGCTCTAGAYAGCAGCCGGAGCATCGGTCAGCAATAAGCCCACGCTCACGTGGCTGCTGCGTGCCACCAGCCGCCAAGCGCCGGAGCTGCTGGGAACGCTGCGCCGTGCTTTGTATTTCACCGGCGCTGTGGGGGTTTGCAGGCAGCGAGTGGCTTTATGCTACGTTTGTAGTTTTATCTCCCTGGTGCACGCAGGGCCAGCGGGAGCAAAGGTTGCGGAGCGATCGCTGCAGCCGGCAGGCAGGGAAGCCAGGGGAGCTGCGAAGCGCGGAGAGCCGCGGGCAGGGGCGGGAGCAAAGTTCCTCCACCTTTCCACTGGGCTAGAGCCATGCAAAGGTGCACAAAACCTCCCCGAACCCCATGAAGCAGAATCTAAGGTCATTGCTCCTGGCTTCGGAGAAGAGAATCTAGCTGCTCCGCTGGCAGCGGGAGGCGGGAGAGCAGGGCACCCATCCCCACCACCTGCCTGCACTCCAGAGAGCTCCTGCAGCTCCTTCAGGGCGGTTTCCGTGTCCCTCACCAGGATGGTGGCCATGCCCATCTGCCTGGCCGGCTTCAAGTTCTCACCGACGTCATCCAGGAAGATCACCTGCGGTCAGGCCGGAGAGGAGCGGGGTCAGCAGCCACGGGACGAGCTGGAGCTGGCTTTGACCAAGCCCCTTCTCGAAGCGCTCAGGCGCCGCGGGCGGCGGTGCCGGCACCTCGTGCGGCTGCGCCTGCAGCGCCTCCAGCGCGGAGCGGTAGATTCCCGGGTCGGGCTTCTGCATTCCCACTCGGCACGACTCGATCACCAGGTCGAAATGTCTCCGCAAGACGTTCATCAAGGCGGCCGTGAAGTGCCTCCCGGCGCTGTCGTCAATCCAGTTATTTGTCAAGACGCAGGTCTTAAATCCTAGGAGGAGGCAGAGCGGGCTATTAATAGCGGGGGGGTTGGGGAGAAACCTTGCTTCTTCTCCCACCTGGGCTCTCAAGCGAGCGTTCGGTKTCGCCTCTCGTTTCTCCGGGGCAAAAGCAGACGCACTGCTCGGAGCTTCGCAGCCTAACGGAGCCAGGACGCAGGCGAACRGCTTTGGTTCGCCCCCGCCGGAGAGAGCGCGCCCGTCCGGCCTCCGCGATTTTAGCAACAGAGCTGGGAAAACCAGCAAGATTTGAGACGCCGTTGGGGGGAAAAAAAGAAAAATAATCAAACCAAACCCCAAGTTTCCCGTGAATTGCAACGTGCAGTCTCCTTTGCTTTTGCGGCTGGCTGTTGAGCTCATTCCGGATTTGCCCTGCGAGGGAAGCCCCCACCCCACCCCAAACACCACCACCCCCGGCTCCCAGCGCCGGCGCGTTCCCAGCCCGCGCGCGGCAGCGGGGAGAAGCCGCCCTTGGGCATCGCGCTCCCCGCGCCGCGCCGGGCGCCCACCRTTCCTCCGGAGCGCCGCGGCGGCCYGCAGCAGCGGCCCGTTGATCCTCCCTTCGGCCGCCGCGCTCTCGAAAGCCTGGGCGACGGAGAACGTCTCCGGGAGCGGGACCCCCGCGGCGGCGGCGTGCTTCCCGCAGCCCTCCTGCGTCTCCGAGCACAGCTGGGGAACGCGCCGGGGGTCAGGCGGGCGCGCGAGGCCTCGCCGGCGGCTCTTCCCCGGCCGCCCGCTCACCTGGGACAAGCTGATCTGCCCCCTCATCGCCTTGGCCAACGGGCCGTCGCTGCCGCCGTCGAGCATCACCTTCTGCAAGAAGTTCCTAGGAAGACGTRAAGAGAGAGGTCGGTCAGCGGGGTGGCTGGGGAGGAAGGAGGCGCCCGGCGCTGCGGGGAGAGGGAGGCGCGAGCGGAGAGCTTGCCTAATTTTTCCCCTGTCAACATCGCTTTGCTCCCTTTGCCTTTTATTAGGAATTTTCCACTTGGAAACCGGCAGCTCAAACGGTTGCAGTGCTGCTCCGAACGGCTTTAACCACGAGCACAAGCCATGCCCGTGCTTTGGTGCCCACCTTCTGGCGGCGGATCTCCCCCACCTTCTGGCGGGGAGCACCCCCTTGCATCTCCTAGACGTAGGCACGGGTGTGCAGGCCCACACCTACGAGTCAGCCCTTAAAATGCTGTTATTTAGTGTTTAAATGGATATTTAACAACACATTAGTCGGAGCACAGCTCTTCCTTTCTGGCTTCGTGCATGGGGGCTGCACGTCCCACCAGCAGCGAAAGTCCGTCCTGCTCCCTGCTTCCCCGTAAGAGTCCAGAGCACCACTTCAATTAAGGGAAAAGGAGACGTTTGCCTCAGCTCTGTCCATTTATTTCCCATGGCAGCTCAATTATTTTGCTCTGCAGAAGCCTCTCAAACACATAAACAGCGAGATTTGACGGGACAAAAAAATGCGAAGAGCAAGGCATTTTGCAGGCTCCAGCGAAGGGAAAATAATTCACCCTACACAGGCTCACAGAAGGCATTCTCAGCAGCAATAAAACACGGTTATAGCTGCTGGCTGCAGGACAGAGCGCTGCGCCAAGCCGACAGGAGCGCGACTCGCTTAAAAATAAAGCGGCGTGGTATGTTCCAACAAGATTGTTGCTGCCTTTTTTTATAACGCGAAGCCAGAAGTGTTTTATCGCCTGATAATCGAAGAATTTACTGCTCCCTCCGCTCTGCATCCTCCAGCATTTTTTGTTTATTTATTTTATTTATGTTTTTAGCTCCCTGCCCCTCTCCCGAGGGTCGGGGGCTCCCAGGGCCTTTCCGAGTCCTGGCTCTTCAGAGGAAGGGACCAAACGCAGGGGAGTGAGGAGGGTCCCCTGTGTCCCCCCCCTCGCATGGCCCAGGGGGTCGGGGACGCCTTGGACCACCTGCCGGTCTCCCCCCCCCAGGCTGTGTCCCCAAGCCCTGCCACGGACCCCCGACCTACATGCCAGATCTTGGTCCGGGCCCCCCCGCTGAACCGCGGGTCCAGGCCTGGAGCCCCCCACCTGCCCCCCAGCCTCAGGCCAGGACCCCAAACCGGCAGCCCCGACCCCAACCTGGGGCTCGCTGCGGCCCCCGGGGGTCTCTGCCCCCCGCCCCGTCGCAGCCGCTTCGCGGGGTGCGGGCGGGCGCCGCACACACAGCATCGCCGCCTCGTCTCCACGGGTCTCCGGCGGGGCTGAATCCCGCTCGCAGGAGCCCAGGAAGTGCTGCAGGCCGGGCCCGAAGAGCACGCCGCCCAAGTCGAACAGCACAGCCCGCCGCGCCATGGCCGCCCGCACCGAGGCCAACACCGGGGCTCGAACCGGCGACCCCGCGAGCCGCCGCCGCGCCCAGGCCACGCCCCCAGGGCGGGGCCACGCCCCTCACCGCCAGGCCACGCCCTCTGCGCCGCCACGGGTCCTAGAGCCGTTCCCCTCTGTTCCACCCCCCCCCCGCTTGCAACCGGGCAGGTTTTTTTCTCCCCCATAATCTCCTTTTCTGCTAATTCTGGCGAGCCTCTGGCCTCCCCCGGTGCGCTCCGGGCTCCTCCGGCACCCCAGGATGCAGCAGCACCCGCTAATCAAATCTGTGTGCTTCGTTACTCCGCTGACGAGGGGCCGGCTAATAGTTCTTCCTTTTTTATAATAAAAATGATTTTTGCCCCTGGCTCCCAGCAGAGCCGTCCAGGCCTGCCGTCATCGTGGCTCTCTGCTGCTTGCTGCCCTCTCCTGGGTGGGCTCTGGGGCGTCTTGGAGGCGGCAGCTGGTGCTTTYTATGGAAATCCCTGGTTTGGGGAAAGCGGATGCTCCCTCGAGGACACTGAAGTGGCCCAAGGGGGCTGAAAGCGAACTGGGGGGCRGGATGCGCGGAGGGGTGCGAGGACGGGGGCACCCGGTGACCTGCCACCGCCTCCGCCTCTGGAAGGCAGTTAATTCGGGGGCAGAAAAGGGGAAAAACATCCCCCTGCCCCTTAGCAAGCGCCCCAGGCAGGCACGATGTATGCRGCCAGGTGGCCCGAAACCTGCTCTTTCCGCCCTAAAAGCACCCAGCCCTGGGCAGAGGCTCCTGGCTCGGCGGGCGGACGGCGTGCCTGGGCCGCACGCCCGGCGCGTGTGCGTGCATGTGCGTGTGCGCGTGTGTCTGCAGCCAGCGGGGCCGGCCCTGCGCTGCCGCCGCCGCCGCTGCTTCCCGGCGCCGGGATAAGGCTGCGCTGCCGCCGCCGCCGCC
>NW_028186341.1:425294-457698 GCF_003343005.1 Rhea americana
TTTTTATTTTTTTCTATTTTTTTCCTCGTCTAATTAATTCGTCCCGATGTTCCCAGCCGGGAGCGCGGGGCGCCGCGCAGGCGCTTGCAGCGCCGGCTTTTCCCGGCGGACTCCGGTCCCTCCTGCCCCCGACCTCAGCCAGGGCCACGCAGAGGAACCCAGGATGGGCTCCTGCATCGGACAGCGCGGCCGGGGGGAGCGGCAAATCCAGGCCCCCTCCACGCTGCAGTCCGCCTCCTCGTTCATCTCCCAAAAGGAAGGAAGCAAACGATTCTCCAGGTCCCCCAGGGCTTGAAATTGCAGCCCTGGGCTTCATTTGCAGGAAGGGATGCGGAGGTTACGCATTAGATTTCCTAGCAGGCAGGAAGGAGAGAGGCAGCTCTGGGGAGAGAGCTGAGTCTGCACCCGGGAGGTTGGGGAAGCAGGGGGGGGAGATTGGTGTTCCCCATCCTCCTGCAGCTGGAGAACCGTCCTCCCTCTCAAAGTAGCCCTGTCCTGGTCCCATGGTGGTCCCCATCCCACGTTTGCACCCTGCAGGCTCTATCCCAGTCTCATGGTAGTCCTCATCCCGTGTTTGCGCCCCATGGACCCCATCCCGTGTTCGCACTCTGCAGATCCCATCCCAGACTCTTTTCGGTGGTGCCTAGTGAAAGGATGACAGGCAATGGGCACAAACTGAAACGTAGGAAGTTCTGTCTGAACATGAGGAAGAACTTCACTGTGAGAGTAACAGAGCACTGGAGCGGGTTGCCCAGCGAGGCTGTGCAGTCTCCATCCTTGGAGCTATTCAAAAGCCATCTGGACAGCATCCTGGGCAAGGTGCTCTAGGTGATCGTGCTGGAGCAGGGGGGTTGGACTAGATGATCTCCAGAGGTCCCTGCCAACCTCAGGTGTTCTGTGATTTGGTGATCCGTGTTCCAAGCTGGTTCCCATCCCACATTTGCACCCTACGGACACCATCTCGGTCCCATGTTGGTCCCACGCCAGTCCCCATCCCATGTTTGCACCTCGCTGACTCCATCTCAGTCCCCATCCTGCATTTGCAGCCCGTGGACCCCATTCTGGCCCCATGCCTGTGCCCATCCCGCATTTGCAGACCCCTCAGCCAGGCAGGGGTGACTCAGTGCTCGGCTGCGCGTGCACAGGGGAAAAGGACCTCTGGGAGGGGGATGCAAGACGTGGCCCTGCCTTTGCCTTCCTCACCTTGCAACCATTCCCACGGCAGTGTGGGCTCCAAGCCCTGCTCTGGGAGGTGCCGGGAAGCTCCAGAGCCTGGTGGGGAGGTGGAGGGGGGTGACGAGACCTCTGAGCCCCGATTCCCAGTGCGAGCAGCCCCCGCGGAGCCAGGGCCGGGGGACGTCCGCGCTCCCCGGGGCTACCCTGCCCCCGGCACCCCCCAACCCCCCCCAGCCCGGGACAACCCCAGGCCCAGCAGGTTCCCCAGGAGCAGCGGCAGCGCAGGGAGCCCCCTCCCCACGCGGCGCCCCATCCTCGCACGAGGCCGAAGACGTCCCCTTGCCCGTTCCCTGGCCGATCGGCGCCGCGCAGGAGGCCCCCAGCCTGGGGAAGCGGCTCTGCAGCGGCCCCCAGGCTGACGGCAGCGGCGGCCGCCCTCCTCGACGTCCCCCCGGACCTCCCCGCCTTCGCCTGCCCCGACCGCTCTCGCCGCGGCCCTCCCTCCTCCCCCAGCCCCTGTCGTCACCGGCTCCGGCTCGAGTAAGAGCCGCGACAGCCCTTGCCGGAGCCCAGTCCTCGCCGGAGCAGCCCCAGCGCCTCGGCCGGCGCGGCGCCGCGGGAGGGAGCTCGGCGCCCCCAGGACCCCTCCTCGCTGTCCCCGCCGCAGGTAAGGGGGCTCCCCCGGTCTTCGCACGGTGGGGAGGGCAGGAGTGCTGTGCCCCGGGGTTTCGGAGGGACGGGAATGCAGCGGCAGGGAAAGTTTCCCAGCCATGCACGAAGTTCCTGCCTGAAGAAGATCGCCCAGCCTTTTAAATCCAAGCGGAGGAGCAGACGGACGTATCGGCGCTGCGATCGCTGCTGCTCTCTGCAAGTTCCCGAATCCTGCCGCCTCTCTGTCGGGGGTCGGCTCCGGAGAGCTTAGCCGGGCTCCCGCATCCGTAAGCATCCTCTGCTCGTGGGGTCCGTCCTTGAGCCGCAAGCAGCCGCCCGGGGGAGAGGGGGGGGATCTGCATCCCTGCTGGAAAGCCGTGCGGCTCACAGCGGTCTGCAAGGATGCGAGTGCCTTGCGGGGCGTCTCCGAAGCCGCCTCAAGCCTGAAATCCTCAACTTTCTTCGGTATAATCGAGCCCAAAGAGGGAGCAGGCAGAAGCAGCCCCCCCAGCATCGCTTTTGCACTTCCCGGCGCGTTTGGGTGCCGGGCGCAGCCGTAATTCTCGCCTCAGCTCAGGCAGTGGCTGTTGTTTCTCCTTTTGTTTCCCAGCCCTTTCACCACCCGCCTATCCATCAGCCCCGCCACAAGTTGAAAATTGCACAAAAGATAACGACGAGCTAATGAGGGTTTCTTGCTTTTACCATGGCACTTAGGAATTTAACCCACAGCAGCTCCCTGTTTACAAAAATCCACGTCTCCCCTTTGGCAGGGCTGGGGGCTTTCCAGGAACCCCCTCGGCTCCAGGGGTGAAAGCAGGAGCCCCTCCGGGTCGTTGCACGGCGTGCGGAGACGGCTGCCGGCTCGCAGGGCAGGCTTGGGGCAGGCGCCGCGTACGCGCGGGCAAGAGCGCTCGGTGCCGCTGCAGAGCAAGTTGTTTCCCTACTGACTGAGAAGGGAAATCGAGCGCTTCCGTGGATGGATGGATGGGGGGACAGATAAGGGCGGCTGCGGAAAGGATGATTCCTCTTCGCAGAAGTGAGCAGTGTTACTAACCCCTTGGCCTTCCCCAAAATACACGGGACCGAGATCTCCGTGCTTCGCCAAGGCTCAAAGCAAGCGAGATCCAGCAGCCCTCGTTTTCAAGGGATGTTTGGGACACCCTTCCCAAGAGGACAGGGCGAGGTCTTCTCCCAGCCCGCGGCCCCACGGGCAGCCCCGGAGCAGGGCTAGAGGGAGACCCCAGCCCAGTGCACGGCAGCCAGGAGACACTTCTCCTCGCCTGCTCCCGGAGGACGAAGGCATTTCCAGGTGAGCAGGGCAGAAGGGTGGATGCTCAAACCCAGTTCCTTTCTGGCATCTGGGCTCCATCTCTGCTGGGAAATCACCCACGGGTGCACCTGGGGAGATTGTTCCTGGATCGCTTTCTTGGGGGACACCCAGAAGCTTTGCTCTAAGGCACAGCGTGAGGTTCCTCTAAAGCCCGTCCACCCCTGGAGAGCCTGTGCCCTAAAAGGTGCTTTTTCTCCTTTCTTTACTGGCTTTGGGACTGTTATGGTGTTACGCTGGGGCTGGAGGCTCTGCCTTTTAACACACCCCACATCGAGGGGAGATCCAGCCACAACTGAGGCGTCTCCGAGGGCCGGCTGCCCAGCGGGGATCGGAGCCCCCCAAATTAGCATCCTGCCTCCCTGCGTTGCRTTTGCAAAATGGGGTATTTTTCCCTTGATCACGGCATCGCAATGAGCCAGGCCACGGGCAGCAGCTGAGGTCAAACAGAAACGCCGCTGGCAGCTGGAAGCGGCTCTCCCTGAAGCAGCCACCCCGGGGGGGGGGGGGTGCAGGAGGAGGAGGGGGCTCCAGCGGGGTCTTCTCCCCCGTGCCAAAGCCGTTCCACTTATCACTGCGGGAACCTGCGGAAAGTTGCTGTTTGCACCTCTGACGTTACCCAAGGCGGTGGGGTTTTTTTGTTTTTTTTGTTTTTTTTTTTTTTGCTCACTGTAATTTTCAGTGTGGCTGGATAGACCCAGCAGATGTGAGTGGCCATGAAAGAAACTGCAGCTCCCTGCAACGTCCCTGCACCCCAGCTTCGTGTCAGCAGTGAAGATGAGACCCTGGGGCCACAAGCCCGGTACTGGGGAGGTCGCGTGGTCCTGCCCTTCTCCATCTTTGAGCTCTCCCACGGTCCCTCTGCATGGTCCACTGCGTGGTCCACTGACTCAGTGTCCAACTGCATCACTCGCTTCTCTCTTTGCAGGAATAGCAAGGAAAATCTGGGCACAGACAAGCCCTGAGCACCAGCTCTGGCCCTGGGCACACAGGTGCTAAGGCTCTGCAGGGATCTGGCTCTCCCCGCACGTGTCCAGCTCCATCCACAGCTCATCTGGTCCCCTCACTGGTGGTCAGGGAGACCCTGGATGTCCCATTGGAGGGTTCACCGCTGAGCCTCCTGTCCTGTCTCAGCCCTGCTCACTGCTCACCCTGGACCCCCATGCAGATCGACTCTGGGTGACAACGTGAAAGCAAAGCTGTCAGCCCCGGGCAGCATGGAGCAGTGCTCCTGGGCGTTCCTGTCCCTCATCGCCTGGTGCTTCATCATGTTTCAGATGGGTAAGGTTGCTGCCGCGGTCCCTGCGGCATCCAAATCTCTTTCCCTGAGCCCTATCTTTCCCTGGGTTTCCATGAGGCTGTTGCAGCCCCAGGGGCTAATCCAGGGGGAGGGGAGGGGAAGCTGAGGGGCTGCAGTGCATGCACACAGAAAACCCCTTCTCTCCTGGTTTCCCCCCATGCAGTCGCCGTGTCCCGGCCTCCATTCTGCGTGGTGCCTTCCTCCACGCAGCCTTCTTGCACGGGGTTAGGAGGAGGGTCATGTCTTTTCAGAGCACCTTGACTGCACCCCAGCACGACAGAGGTCTGCTCTGAAACGTGGCTCTGGGTCAACAGCACTGCAAAGACACCCCCCCCTCCATCCAGGGGACCCCAGCTCCATCCTACGCAAGTTAGCAAGAATTTTCTTCCACCTCCCATCAATAAAAGGTCTCCCAGGAATAGGGCATCTTGCTTCTCCCACTCTGGCCTGGGGCGTGTTCTGGCTGCAGGGTCCTACACCCATCCAGTTTCAGGGCAGAGCCACCCTCACGAGTTCTCTTTGGCCGCACTTCACCATGCAAAGTGCTTCTTCACCAGGAGAAATTTATGGAGCTGGGCAGTGAGCAAGGACACCTGAGCAATGCCAGCAGACACGTGAGTGAACTGGCAGCGAGCGCTGTAGACCAATGCCAGCTCTTTCTACGCAGAGCACTTCACTCTTCCCCACTTGGCCTCCAGCCCAGATGGGAGAGAAGCTCTAGGAAGGCTGCAGTGGTCTCAAGCACTGAGTCAGCTATGGGCCTCCAGCTTGTGAAACTGAACCAGTTAGCACCAGTAACAGCAGGCAGAGGGGCTATGGAAGGGTCTTCAGGCATCTTAGACTGGGATTTCCTCACCAAGATTCGTGCCGGGGTCAGCCTCGCACAGTCCTCAGCTCTCCAGGAAGCCCGGCAGGGGCTAGTTTCTCTCTGCCCACCGTGCTGCAGGGTTTAACCCCCCTGCATGCCGCAGGTAAGAGGAGAGGGTCTTGTCCAGAGCCACCCTGAGTCCAAGGCAAAGCGGGGGCAAAGGACCCAGGCATCCTGAGTCCCTGCACCGCATCGAAACACTACGCTTGGGTCGGGCTGCCCCAGAAGACGGAGGGTGACACTTCCAGTGGGATTAACTCTGCGGTTTCCCGGGTCTTGTGCTGTCCCTGCTTCCCACTCACCCCACTGGAGCCATGTCCCCGTTTTAAGCTCGGGGTTGTGGCAGGGATGTGGGGTGAGCTCTGCCCCCAGCCTGAGTCCCGATCCACCCCCGTGTCTGCAGCCACCTGCGTGCAGGAGCAGCCCCACGGCCACGCCGAGGAGCGCCTCTTCAAGTACCTCTTCACTGGCTACAACCGGTGGTCGCGGCCAGTGCCCAACACCTCCGATGTCGTCATCGTCAAGTTCGGGCTGTCCATCGCACAGCTGATCGACGTGGTGCGTATCTGGCCGGGCGCTGGGTGCCCTCACTACCCTGTGCCGCTGCAGCAGCCCTCATGCCCCATCAGGGCTCCTCTTTTTGAGGTCAGGAAGGGTGTCCTTTCTCCCACCTTCTTGAGAGCATAGCATCTTTCAGTGCTTTTAGATGTCCAAGTCCAGAATGAGGGCTTTTGGGATCGCAGGGAGGAAAACCCTGGGACAGGGTTCAGGAGACATCAGGCAAGTCTTGTTTGCTGCCTGCAGTTCTGCACAGCGTCAGTGCCTGCCCAAGGCGGATGTCTGGGCATCTCTTGCAGCCAACAGAGATGCATACGGGAGTGTCTGGTGCCACCTGAAGAGGCCCATTCGCTGCTGCCCTAGGAGGACACTAGTGTCTCCTAGGTCCTGTGATGCATCTATGAGCCCCATGCAGATGTCTGAAGATTTCTCAGATGACACCAGACGCCCAGCCAGGCCCATGGATGAAGGACATGATTCATTCCCCCTCGAGGCAGAGACCTGCGCTCCAGCAGCTGACATGTGCTCTGGCCTGCCTGGCTCTCCTCTAAGGGCTCACTCAGATGGAGATGCTTCAGGGCAGCTTCCACCAGGGCTTCTGCCCCTCCGCTTGCCAGTCTGGGAGAGACTTCTTCAAGGTTGCATACAGGTGGCAGCATCTACTCTGTCACCCCCAGCGGTGGCTAGCTGTCCCTCTTGCCTCCTGCTGGGCTGAGCACCTTCCCTCCAAGGGGTCCTTCCCTGGGCTCAGCTCCTTCCTCCTGCCCTGGCACAGGCTAAATCCCCCTCAGAGGGCACCTACCCCCTGTGGGGGGAGAGGTAGCCCTGGGGATTGGCACCAAGCAGACACCTCGGAAGGCGTCAGGGTGCAGGGGGCAGTGTGGCTGCATGGGGTCCCTCCTGGAGCATCCCAGGTCTTTCCTTGCTTCTGATGGCTGTGAGACTATCAAAGAAAAACTGCACATCTCTCCACCCCCGTTCCGTCTTCATCAATCCATCCATCCACGTACCCCGAGGCTATCCCTGTGCCAGCCCATCCCTTCTCTATTTCCACTATTTGTCCATCTGTCTGTCCATGGCACTGTGCATTTGCCCATCCAGCTGTGCTTCACCGTGCTGGTGGAGCAATTCAGAGCGCTGTACTGCAATATGCTATTTCTTGCTGCCATCTAGTGAGCAGATATTCCCAGAGAAATACAGTCTCTCCATCTACTCATACTGGTACCAGTGTCTTCCAGTAACTGAGCCCTCGAGGTGGATGGAGGTGGAGGGCAGAGGAGGGACAGCTCAGCTGCATGAACTGGCTGGGCAACAGCAGCTCTTTGGGGGCTGACGAGGTGATGGGACAAGCCCCCAAGCTCTCTCCATCCATCTCCTCTCATGTGCTCCCTCTTGCCCGTCGCAGGACGAGAAGAACCAAATGATGACCACGAACGTCTGGCTGAAGCAGGTAGGAACCTATAATCCTCTGTGGGGCAGGATGTCTGGGAGGGCGTTTGGGGCAGAGAAACTCTGCCAAGGAGGAGGAGGAGGGTCGTGCTGGTCCTCAACAGACCCCGCGGCAGCCTGATGCCCTTCTCTCCTTCCCCACTTCCCTTCAGGAGTGGAGCGACTACAAGCTGCGCTGGAATCCGGCAGACTTTGACAACGTCACTTCCATCCGCGTGCCCTCCGAGATGATCTGGATCCCTGACATCGTGCTCTACAACAAGTGAGTGGTGCCACCAAGAAGGGGTGGCCGCAGCCCAGGCTCCTCCAGCCCCTCAGGGCCCCTATTCACCATCCCATCCCTTTTGGCATGGGTGCCAATCCGTCTGGGTCAGCAAGGGTGCAGCTGGTGCTCACACTCCTGCCAGTCTCCATGTTCTAGATGGTGCCTGGAGGGGGAAGCTGGCACTGTGCAAGGATGCACGATAGGGCCACAAACCAAGGCTAGCATCGGTACTGAGAGCCGGTTTTCCTGACTGCTTGGTGAGGAGGGGACCTCCTGCCCCTATTTCCCAGGGGAAGCTCTCGGCCATCGCTTCACCCCGCAGAGCAGGGTATGGCCAGGGCTCTCTGCGCTGACTTCACCCACCTTAGCAAGTTCAGTGCCTTCCTGCCTCCTCTGATCTTCATGTGTCCTTGCCCCATGCAGCGCCGATGGGGAGTTTGCTGTGACCCACATGACGAAGGCCCACCTCTTCTCCAACGGGAAGGTGAAGTGGGTGCCGCCCGCCATCTACAAGAGTTCATGCAGCATCGATGTCACCTTCTTCCCCTTTGACCAGCAGAACTGTAAGATGAAATTTGGCTCCTGGACCTATGACAAGGCCAAGATCGACCTGGAAAACATGGAGCACCATGTGGACCTCAAGGACTACTGGGAGAGTGGCGAGTGGGCCATCATCAATGCCATTGGCACCTACAACTCCAAGAAATACGACTGCTGCACTGAGATCTACCCTGACATCACTTTCTACTTCATCATCCGCCGCCTCCCACTTTTCTACACCATCAATCTCATCATACCCTGCCTGCTTATCTCCTGCTTGACCGTGCTGGTCTTCTATCTGCCCTCCGACTGCGGGGAGAAGATCACCCTCTGCATCTCCGTCCTGCTGTCCCTCACTGTGTTCCTGCTGCTCATCACAGAAATCATCCCTTCCACTTCCCTCGTCATCCCTCTGATCGGAGAGTACCTCCTCTTCACCATGATCTTCGTCACGCTCTCCATCATCATCACTGTCTTCGTCCTCAACGTTCACCACCGCTCCCCCAGCACCCACAAGATGCCCCGCTGGGTATGCAGGTTCTTCCTGGAGTTCATCCCTCGGTGGCTCTTCATGAAGCGGCCTCCTGTGCTGCCTCCCAGCGATGGGGCAGCAGGGCAGTATGACCTGCCAGGGACGAGGCTCAGCACCTCTCGGTGCTGGCTGGAAACCGATGTGGATGACAAGTGGGAGGAAGATGAGGAGGAGGAGGAGGAAGAAGAGGAGGAGGAGGAAGAGAAGACATACCCTAGCCGTGTGCCCCAGGCAAGCTCCCAGAGCCAGGGCGCTCAGTGCCGCTACGTTTGTGGGCGCCAGCTCAGAAAGGCCTTGGGAGGCCCGAGGGTGCCCTCCAAGGGTGACGATGCGGGTTCAGACCAGGGGCTGCTGCTGTCCCCCAGCATCCTGAAGGCCTTGGAGGGGGTGCAGTACATTGCTGACCACCTGCGAGCTGAGGATGCTGACTTTTCGGTGAGTGGGTGCCCCTATGGGCTGGGGGTTACCAGGGGGTCCCCACCTTGGTGCTACCAGAGGGCAGGTGCTGGTGCCTGTCCACCAAGGGAACGCATAGGATGACTGGTGGGGCCTGCTGGGATGTTCCTTGCTTTGCATTGGAGCGCTGCTTCTCCCAGGCTCGGCTCAGGGATGTTTGAAGGCCCCAGCCAGCCCATACCATGCTGCCCTCAGAGACCAGGGATAGACCAGACCAACCTGCCTAGACCAGGTTCAGTGATCTGTTTTCAGCCAGGTGGTTTCAGGAGACCTTCAGGGGGATTTGCACTGCCCCAGGCTCTGCACAGTCTCCCCAGAGAGGTTCCTCCCCAGCTCGGTGCTCCATGGTTTTTCCCGAAACTCAGCACGGGTATTTCCCTACCCTGCTGCGGGAAGCCGAGGCAAATGGCAGGACAGAGGAGAGATGGGTCATCTCCTGAGCCTGAGAGCATCCTCAAAACTGCAAGCAGCCCCCTCTCCCTGCAGCCGTGCTAACAGCCCCTCTCTGCTCGGCAGGTGAAGGAGGACTGGAAGTACGTGGCCATGGTGATAGACCGCATCTTCCTCTGGATGTTCATCATTGTCTGCTTGCTGGGGACCGTGGGGCTCTTCCTCCCACCCTACCTGGCGGGGATGATCTAGGCGCAAAGCTGGGCAAGGGCTGCGACGGGGTTGGGAGGGTGACACGCTCCCTCCGTGCCGGGAGTCGCAGCGGACGCTGCACATGGGTGCCGGCTCCCTCCTGCAGCAAGGACGCTCTGATGAGCCCAGCGTCCACCCTCAAGCGCACGCAGCAGCCCCGTCCAGCCAGAACGCGCTTTTCCTGGCAGCAGCACCTGCACGCTTGGGGTGCAGTTGGGACCAGGGTGGGAGATGCAGTCAGAGCTGGGGTGAGAAGACCTGTGCCTGGGACATCACAACCTCTGTGGGATGCACCCTGACTACAGCACGCTGGGGATCGACCGCGGCCACGCGCAGAGCCAGGCCAGGCAATGACGCATCCCGTGGGCCACACAGCGGGAGAGCAGCTGCCAGGCACCGGCAAAGGCTTCATCCGGGGAGCTCTACTCTGCAAAGCCCAGCCCAGGCCAGGCGCACCTTGAATTCGCGCGGTGAAGCCCTCCGTAACCCACAAGCCCAAGCCAGCGCTTTCTCGCCCTCCCAGCTGCATGCTCAGAAACGGCAGGGAGATGGAGACAGCCGAATCAGAAAGGTGGGTGGCTCGGTAAAGCCCAGGCAAGTGGCCCTCTCTGGTCTGCAGCGAGGATCACCAGGCTGCTTTCTTCCACCCCCTGCCCATCTCAGGCTGCAGATCCAGCTCTGCCTCACTCTGATGACCATAGTCCAGCTTTAAATTTGTAGCTTCAAAGTATTCTGGAAGACCAAGCCTTAGGAGGGGTCTGGTTTCTTCTTCAGCACCCTGAGAGAGCTTTCTGCTGTTTTCTGCTCCAGGAGCCTGAATCAGGAATCACAGTGCTGGATGCAGTCTGGGGGTTTCAGAAAAAGCACCCAGGAGCAAACTGGGCTGGAATAAGTTGGTGCCGTTGAGAGTTCTTAATAAGCATGTTATAGTCTTCCACGCGTCCTTCAGTGCATGCAGGCTGGCTCGGAAGAGCGTGCACACGGGGCTGAGAAAAGGGGTGCGTGAGGGAGCAGGTGCCCAGGCGTGGCTGGCTGGATGCGTGCTTGTGAAGGAGTCCACAGACACGTGCGTGTGCATGCACATCTCCAACACAGTACATAGGCCTTGGGGTTACACTGACCTGGGCGGGCACGCGTGTGAGAAGTCCTCCAGCAAGGATAACTTTTGGCTTGGCGTGGGCTGATTACCCCTGGATTTGGCCAGCACCCACCACCTCCTTGGTGTTTTCCTTCTTGGAAGAGAAGCAGGGGGAGAACAAGGACTTTGGGCCTCTCATAGGGATTACGTGGTCAGTCGGTGTGAAATGGGGCTTGGGATGGGGCTGGAGGCTGCAGCCACCTGGAGCTGCACGGCTAGCAATTCAGATGGGTGCCAGGTTGGTCCGGAGGAGGTCTGCTTGGAGCAGAGACCTGGCTCTTTCCCATGCGGACGCAGCATGGAGGCACCACGCTCAGGAGCTGCAGGTGTGCTGCCGCCGGGACACCGCACAGGGCCCCAGCAGACTCAGCACCCCTGCGCTAAACGCACCCAAGGCAGCTGGAGGGGACAGACCCAGAGAAGGTGGCACAAGGGGTCAGGAAGCGAGGGAAAGCCTCGCTGCAGGGTGTCGCGGGTGCTAAAGACTGGCCTCGGTCCACGCGGCCACAGCTGAGAACTTTGCTGAGGGCTGCTAAACACGGACAGACCGTTCCACTGCGGGAGAGAGGGCCCCGGGCCAGACGGCTCGGTGGTCTGACCAGCACGGCCCCTCCTGGGTTTTTCGGAAGGAGGCCGAAGCCTGGAGATGCAGCCCTGCGGCACAACGGGACCAGGAGAGCACAGGCACCACCAGACGTTGCGTATGGTTTATCTCAGCCGGAACGAACAGCACTGTGGGAAGACGCTGGGGAAAAGCCCGAACCGTACAATTTCTGACTCAAGCACAAACCGAACAGAGATTTCCTCGCTGTTGTTTCTTACACGGAGCAGCTCGGGGAGACGCGCTGTTCTCGCGGGCGGTTTGTGTGGCCGAGGGCTGCGGTCAGCAGCGTCCCCTCCCTGCCGCGCTCCAGGGAAGGGCGCGCGAGCCGCTCCCAGCCGGGCGCGCAGGTCCACACACTGTCATTAAATAATCTCTTCTATACAATGTACAAGGAAATGCAAACAGTCCCTTCGCAGGTCACCCGCGGCCACTCCAAACAACCCGGGGACTCGCACCACCGTCCGAGAGGAGCAGCGGGCGGCCGCGCAGGGCTCCTGGGAAGCCAGCTCCCCCCGCCGCCGTTCCCAGCGGCAAGGAGCGAGGTCCAGCACAACACGGCGCCTGCGGCTGGCCTTGGAGGGGCCAGGGAGCGGACACGTGGATACCTCCAAAGCCGGGGAGCAGAGCGCCCGCGAAGCCAGGGGGATCTCTGGCCTCCCTCGCGGACAGCCAGCGTCACCCCAGCCCTCTCAAGGACAAGTTGCCAGGTGCCTCCCTCCTTCAGAAGGCCAACGGTGATACTAAAGACATGAGCGGCTGCAGGAGGAGGTGGGACAGGGAGGGCAGGATGGTGAGGCCACGGCAGATACATAAAAGCCAGGTCTTCCGCAACACCCTCCTCCTGTCTCTGCCGACAGGAGCGTGCACTCTCTCCTTTCCCATCCCTTCTCCTTCCCTCTCTCCACCCCTTCTCTCACTCCAAGCACAGCTTCACCAGGTTGGCCTGGACCTTGGCTTGGTCCACAGCATCAAGGAGGTTCTTGGCGTCCACAGCCAGCGTGTGGGAGGCCGTAAGCATCTGCCGCTTACACTCCTCGCTCAGCGAGGTGACGGCGTTCTGCTGAGCCAGGCGCATCTTGTTGATGAGGTCAGCCAAGTCCTTATTCAGCAGCTTCTGGGTCCCCTCGATCTGCCCACGACACGCAGAGGTTAAACATGGAGGTACCATCTCCGCTAGCACCCTAATTCACGCCAGACCCACCCCTGCCAGCTCTCCCTCCTCCGTGGCCCCGCAGGGCACGGCGCAGGCCCTACCTCGGTGCGCGAGGCCGCGGGCAGCACCGGCAGGATCTCGTCGACGCTGCCGATCAGCTTCCGGAGCGACAGGCCCACGTTCTGCAAGGACGGCAGCAGGGTCAGGATGGCTCCAGGCCCGGGGTGCGCCTGGCTCCTCCCAGCACGGCACGGAAGTGGTGCACAGGAGCAGCCCGTGCCGCACGCCCAGCAAGCCCATAGCGGAGCACGGTGGGAAACGCTTCCACCATTGACCGCAGGATCCCGCTGCGGAAGGAACACGATGGGAAATGCTCCCCCCACTGACCCAAGGGCCCATGGAGGAGCAGCGCATTCTGGAAACGCTCCCACCGTTCACTCAGTGACCCAATGGAGGAGCAGGGCATGCTGGAAAGGCTCCTTCTGTACGTGTCCTAGGAAGGACGGGTGGCAGGAGCCACTCAGCAGATGTGTCTGTGACTATCTCCCCAAGGAAGCCCTAATGTTGCCCCCTCCCTTCCCTATCTACCTTCACCACGAGGATGTACCCCTCCGGGGGCAGGAGGCTGATCTCGTTCTTGAGCTGCAGCACAGACCGCACCAGCTCCATGACATTGCTGTATACCATGTCATCCGTGCGGTCCAGGTTGGCGGTGGGGGCCGGGTGGATGGACTGCCAGAGAGTGAGGACATGATGGGATCAGACACCCGGAGGGAAAGACCAGGAGCTGTGGGCAGCCCTGGTCAGTCTCTGCACACTCCAGGGCATCCAGGAGGACCGGGACCGTGGTGGTGTGGTCTCGGGAGGCCTTACCTGTGCCCCAAGTCTTGGAGGCTTCTGGGGTGGTCCTGTGAACTCCGCTATGCCATCAGTAAGGGAAAGGAAGGAGGGTCACTCTAGCAGGTCCTCAGGACACACAAGCATGCTGAAGACCACCTTGGGAGCTGTGCCACATGCCATACCACCCCGCAGCAGTGCCCCTATACACCCCGAAACCGGGCCCATCGCAGGGCAACAGGGGCATTTCCCAGGAGAGACCAGCCCCACAGTGTGCTCTCCCGTTTGGTCCCACTGCCCCGCAAGGGCAGGGAAAAGGGCCTGTGCCCTGGGCTCAGCTCCCACGCAGAGCAGGCGGCCCACAGGGCTCCCCGCACTTGGATCAGATCTCCTCACACCCCCAAATCCAGGCCAGGCAGGGCAATGCCGCAGCTTCCCTTTGCCCCAGGATGCCCAGGGCAGGCAAACCACTTCCCGCGATCTGGGATTTCTTCCACAGGGTTACGGACACAGAGGACGCCGCAGCCGCGAGGGACGCGGCCCCCAGGCTCGTAGCAGCTCAGCACAGGCACCGCTGCTTGCGGCCGGGTGCAGCGGCCCAGCCCCACTGCCGGTGTTGGTTCCTAAGGGAGCAGCCCCGGCAGAGCCGCGCTGCGTGCAGAGAGCAGCGGGTGCTCCCCAGGTCGGGGCTGCAGGTGGCCCTGTGCTCCCCGTGCCGCAGCGGACAGGAGGGTCAGCAGTAGGCACTCACTGTAATCTGTCTCCTTCTCTGGGAGCAGCTGTAAAGGAAAGAAATAGAGCAGCAAATAAGAGGCACAAACTTGCATTTGGAGGCAGTAAAGGTGGAGAAGAAACCACCCCCATGGCAGGGCCAGGCCAGGACTCCTTGTGGGGAAGGTCCAGACCAGAAGAATTTCACCCATTAACATTTCTGGACACATTTTTCCAATGAAATGCTGAAGAGCACATCTTGAGAAGCGCAGAGATGCTCCCAGCAGGCTCAGCCCAGGTGTCTGCACTTCTCTGCACAGCTCAGAGCAGTTTCCACCCTCAGTTCTAGTATATCTCAGGGCAAGGAGAAAAAGGGACAAGGACTGTGCAGCACCAGTGTAACCTGTAATTCTCTGTCTATCGCACGTCTGTACCAAAGCAAGCTAACATCTCCAAACATCCCCAGGAGAAGGACCCTGGTGTGTCCACCCCCACAAATACACCGTGACTCTGTATCTCCAGGGTTGACACCACTCACCGGAGGAATGCTGCTGTTCATGAACACCATCGGGTCCTGCAAAGGGGAAAGAGTCTTGTGAGAGGCACATCAAGGGGAAGCTATGGGGCCACTGGTGGTACAGGGCTCGCAGGGGATCCCACCCGGTAGAGCAGAGACTAGACTCCATTTCGGTTTTAGAGGGAGCGAGCAGAGCCGGGGAGCTGCCTCCAAGCTTCCCGGGAAACATCCTCCCGGGGGAGAAACAGCAGCGGACCTTGCGCAGGGCTGCTTTGAGTGAATCACTTCTTCTAGCTGGTTTCCACACTGCTAAGCAGCGATTTTGGCTTTCTCCATGGTTTCACGTGGATTTTGGTTGCCAGGCTGCAACACGCATTGCTGTGCATCCACAGTGATGGGAAGGCATAGAAACCAGAGGGAAATGCGGGGGCTGACCCGTGCAGAGCTGCTCCTTCCCCTGCTCTCCCTCCCCAGCAAAACTTGCCCTAATTTTGACTCTTATCCCCATTCAGAAGAGGGAAAGAAGCACCAGCCTCACCTTAAACTGCCTGACAGGGGCCAGGAAAAACCACTGCTGATCTCTCAGTACCAGTCTCTGAGAAACCTAGAAAATGCACTACGGGAGCCCCTTTCCATAGCTCTGCTAGGTCCAGAGATGTGGTAGAGGCTCAAGGCTTTATAGCCTATTACTGCTCCTCCTGCGTCCCTCTGCAAGGTAACTGCTCCACAGGAGAGAGCTCCATCCCTGTCTATCATCACTATCTACTCTCCTGCTTCAGGACCACCAGCCACCTTCAACTGCTGCTTGAAATAATTAAGCTTAATTCAAGCAACTGCCTCCAGCTGCTTATCACCTTAAAGCTTGCTTCATCCCCCAGACCTGGGAGGTGGTGGAAGTTGGGCTTTTTCTTTTCTAACTACGTCAATTGATCTAATAAAAGACCTTTTTCTTCTCTTCCAAGCCTGTCTCACTAAAAGCTGATGCATTAGTCACCCATTAGTTATCCTTACTTCTTATTTTGAAAGTGTTACAAAACCCATTAAAATGAGATTGCAAGTATTTAAAAATTCCCTAAGTTTCAAAATATTCATTTCCCATAGCATCTCTGTGAAATTTTTAACAGAGTGCAGAAAATAAAGAGGTGCAAATGTTTTGGTTACTCCAAAAGCTGTTCCTCTTGGGGAAAAACAGGGTTTTCCAGCTGTGAAAAATGACCTTAATGACTGCAGTAAATGAAAACCACGTACTGTGAAACATACAGCAAAGCACACGGAAAGTTCACCAAAGGCCTTGCTATAAACAGGGATGTTGTGCCTTGCACTGTGGGGGGCTAAAGCAAGGAAGAGTAATCTGGCTTCTCCCACCACCTTCATGAGGGTGCAATAGTTGGAGGTGGCCCCCAGAAACCCTGATGCCAGCCCCACGCCACTCACCAGTGACTTTTCCTCCTGCCTCAGCCACTGGTAATCCTCCACCATCTGCTTCTGCTGCTTGTCCAGGACCTGCCGCATCTTGAGCCGCTCCATCTCCCACAGTTTCTGGGCCTCCTCCCTGCTGTTGGGCCGGAGGAAATCTTCCTCCTAGCAGAGGGAGGCAGTGGTGACAGCGGGGCTTGGGTGCCAGTGCCCTGCTCAGTGCATGCAAGCCATGCACCACATCTGCTCGTCTGCGGTCATGCCTTCACCCGGACGTGCGTGCCCTCATGCATGGCCGGGAGCTGGAGATACCCCCGGGCCTTCGCAGGTCTGCGTGAGCAGGCACCATCCCTTCAACCTGAGCAGCCAGCAAACAGCCCTCAGAGGCAGGACGTTGGCAGGATGTGGCCCTCCCGTAGCTGGGTCAGGAACGGCTTTTAGCTTGAAGCAGCAGACACGGCAGCAGCACAAAGCGAAGCACACTGCATCCCTCACCCTCCCGCTGAGCCCCTTCCTCTCCCACATGCAGCAACCCCACCGGGCCAGGGATGAGGTGGCCTGTGGTTCGGGGCAGGGATGTCCTCCGGGCACAGCAAGGCTGGGGAGACTCTCTCTTACCCTCATGCTGTGGCGCTTGAAGACGTTGTGGCGGTTGAGCGGCGGGGTGTGCAGGGAGCTGGCTGGCGACTGGTACTCGGCGGGGCTGGTGAGCGTGGGCGAGCTGGCACACAGACCCTCGGGCACCTGCGGGTGGGCAGGGGCACGGGGAGCGGGGCAGCGCGGGGCACAAAAACCAGGCCGAGGGAGGTTAGTGTGGATGGGCAGACGGATGGACAGACAGAACGGCGAGCGGAGAGCACTTGGGAGAGGGGCTTTCGCACCAGGGCTTGCAGGAGGTAGATCTCCCTCCACCCCAATGGCCATCCACGGCTCAGGAATGCAGGCTTGGCTCTTCCTCTGGCTCCTGGCCGGGAGGTTTGCTCTGGCGCCCTGACCACAGGCTTGAGATCGGGGGCTGCCTCTTCTCGCTCCCCTACCCAAACCCATCCCTGAGGAGGTGTCCAAAATAGCAGCTGCTCTTGCAGGCTTTACCATGGCACTCTGGGGCTGGAACAGACACTGTCCCACCAAAGTGGTGGCATCCCAGCGGTGACACCCAAGGGTGCCACAGGTGCCCTATTGCACCTTGCTCCCCTGCCACCCAGCACAGCGCTCTTCAGATAAAGGAGAGCTGAGACAGCACAAGGGGAAAGGACTCGCCAAAGCCTGAGATGGAGACCCCAGGCCCCCAGCCAAAAGTGTGCTCTAGCATCTGGACCAGCTGAGTGGTCAGGATGATGTCCAGCCTGATCCAGAGCAATAGGAGCACTGTGAGCGCTCAGGGACCATGCTCTACACTTCAGATTTCTGAGAGACATTAGGCAAAAATTTAAACATCCAAATTCTGCCCATCAGCTCCCACAACAGCTCCCAAGACTAAGCAGTGACCTCCCCTGTGCAACCATGGAAAAGGCCACCAAATTCAGCCTCCAGTAATGCCAGAGAACATCTCCTCTCTTCAGAGCTGCATGGGCAAACTGGCCTGTGCCACATGGCAACCTGCTCTGTCACCCTTCCCTGGGGCGAAAGCCTCTCTCTGAGCTCCAAGGCACGAACAAAACATGGGATGTGAGCCGTGTGGTTAGAACAGGGATGAATCCGAAGTAGAGCTGCGTCCTGCTTGCAAGGCAAAAGGAAGCACTCAATGGTGCAGCGGCGTGGATCTGCTTGGCAGCCGCTGTCTCAGACCCAAAGGCTGTGATGTCAAGTGCCTCAAGGACTGGAGTACAGGTCAAGCCCTGGGTGCTGATTTCTGGTGTCAACCCCCTTGCTCAGGTCCCAACTGGCTTGTCCCGCCCTGGAGCCTCACCTGGAACTGTAGCTTGGGAGCCAGGAGGTTGTTCTGGGGTGGTGGTTTATATTTGGGCCTGCTGGGCTGTGGGAGGAGAGGAAGAAGGAGAAATGCAGATGAATAAAATGTCTTTCCTGCTAGCTTAGCTCAGGGAGGCCCATTTTCCCCTGCAGCAAGGGCCAGCCAGGTCACCTGCCCAGGGTCATGGTATTGCACACGTCCTTGGGGTGAGGGGGGAAGTGAAACCACAGCTCTGCTGGTAATAACACCCTCGGGCATCCCCAGAGAGGGGCTGGCACCTGGTGTCCTGCCCACACTGGCCATGCTGGACTCTACCCTCTCCTCACCTTTGGTGGTGGCTCCTGGAATGATGGTGGCTCCATGATTTTGGGAGGCCGATGGCGATTGTTCCTCTCCTGTTCCTTGGCAAGCTCCTTCTCCATCAGGTAAATGTCACTGCATGAGGAGGTGAAGGGAGGAACCCCCAGCAGGGAGTGTTAGCACAGCCTCATCTGGCAGGGACATGTCCCAGGTGCTGGGGAGCACTGGGGGATTCAAAAGCTGGATGTGTCATGGAAAGCATGAGTGAGCAAGGACGAGTGGGAAGAGCAAAGGGAAAGGACTGGGAGAAGACAGTCCTGGCTGGCCACACAGAAGCATTGCCACAGCTGGTCCCCGCTGTTTGCATGGCTGAGACACTTCCCCTTTGCAAACAGGGTCAGGACACCCCGGCCGCACCACCATGTCACGCTGCCATACTGGCCCTAAAAGGCAGAGCAGGCTGGGGTATGAGATCTCCCTCAGAGGTCTGTGGAGCCTGTCCTGATTTCCACGCTCCCCAACCATCAGCACAGTTTGTGCAGCTTCTTCTCACTTGATTCCTGGGAAAGAAAATGGCTCAATAATACTAGACTAAAGAGTGAATTGGCCAAAGCTTCTGGAGGAACCTCTTGGGAATGTAGTGAGATATGGAAGCTGCTACAAAACTGAGACAATCTTTGTGTATTCAATTTATCTGCCATTTTGGAATTAAAAAGAGATAATTTTCCAAATTATGAGCAGAAACGAATTAATACTCCCTTGTCCATCAGAAGCAAACCTTCATTGCAATCCAAACACCACTACTATAAGCTGGAGAGAGGTCATAAAGTCTTCTGAATTCAGGGTTTGTCAGAAAGCTCAAGACCTCATCTCTTGCAGGGTTCAATTTTTCTTTTGCCCATCTGTCCACCTCACCACCAAACCATCACACCTCACTGCCTCTCATCAGGCACTCCATCACTGCCACCCTGCTCACCTCAAGCTGCAGACCAACTCCTTGAACTTGGGCCTTTCACTGGGGTCATAATCCCAGCAGCGTGTCATGAGGGTGTAAAGGACAGGTGGGCAGAGGTCGGGCTTGGGGAGGCGGTCGCCCTTCTCCAGCACTCCGATCACGTCCTTGTTCTCCAGCCAGAAGAAGGGTTGCTTGCCGTAGCTCAGGATCTCCCACATGCACACGGCTGGGGACACAAGACATTGTGGCTCAGGGCAGGTAGCATGAGGAGCCACAGCTTGCACTGATGGGGTGGCTAACATGACACCGGGTTAGAAGAGCAAGCTCTACTGATGCTATGGGAGCTAGCCATGGAATCACCACTCGCTTGGGTTTTTGGAGATCTGGTTACAGCTCCATGCTCTGCTACATGACTCCAGGCTGGTCACTTGGCTACTCTGCATTTTTGTTCCCCATGTGAAAAACACAGAGAAAAGAGCTTTCCCAGGCATCTGCGAGGAACTATGCTCCTCTGTCACTGGTGAGCACAGGACTATCAGGATGAACAGACTGACAGATGAGCACTAGAGGCTATGGGGAGGGGCAGATAAGTAGGAAGATGGATATTTGCAAGGGGCAGAGTTTAACTCAGCCTCCCTGACCGGAGACCAAGGTCTTGAATTCCCTGGAGGAGGAAGAGGCACTTAGTGATGGCTGAATTGCAGGAAGACCCAAGCTCTGTCCTGGAATCCTTCTTCTAAGGTACCTAAGGCAAATCTGGGCAATATCACCACACTAGATTTGCACCAGGGAGCCGAGAGCAGAATTTGGCCCTATGAGTTAAGACAGTGCCCTGCAAGGTGGGCAGCCCTCAGGAGCCTGCTCTGTCCCCATCTCACCACGCACCAAACATCCACACGTCACTGGCCGTCGTAAAGCGGCGGAAGTTGATGGACTCTGGTGACATCCACTTGATGGGGAGACGGGTCACAGATGCTGGTGGAGGGAGAGACAGTGGCCACAGTTACAGTGAGGCTGCAGCCCTGGGTGAGCAGCGTGGCAGGAGAAGAGGCAGGCCCATCACAACCATATGCAGGCAGGGCAGGCAGACGATCTCAGCATGGCCCCTGCCACCTGCCCCTGTTACGCTAACCCTGGTCTCTTCCCACCACCCCTCACTTGCCCTGCCTGCAATTGCATTGAGCCCCATCACATGCCTGCTCTTGTGTCCAGGGCCACCAAGCCCATAACAAACCCCTTACCTTTATAGTATTCCTCTTCTTCTATGTATCTGGAGAGCCCAAAGTCACCCAGCTTCACACATTCTGGTGAGGCCACGAGGATATTCCTCACAGCAATATCCCTGCAAGGAGAGAGAACTCTGGGGAGAAGGAGGCATCTGGAGAAGGGATGGACTAAGCCTTGCTCAGGCCAGGAGACAAGCTCACAGCTGGAAAATCAGCTCACCTGGCTGCAAAATGCCCCCACCTCCGTCCACAGCAAAGGGTGCTGCCAGCATCCCTTACCAGCTTGCCCACACAGCATAGTCCTGCTTTCCCATCAATCCATCCCAGCCCCAGGTCTGTACCTTTCCCTTCCCCTCTCAGCATCCGGACCTTCTCCTTCTCCCTCAGCTCCCAAGAGGGGACTTGCCTCTCCAAGGAAAGCAGGGTAGGTGGAGACTGCCTCCCCACCAGGAAAGCACAGCAGCGTCTATGTTAGCACCTCAATACCCCACACATTGCAATGAGCCAGGGCTTGAGAGAGGCCTGCTCCCCCTGCTCCATCAAGCAGTGCCCCATCCATCTCCAATATAAAGCCTAGCACGTTGGAATTTGCCATTTCAAAAGGGAATTCCCTTCCCTAATGTCCATCTCCACATGCTGGGTCCTTCTGAGCTGCCACACAGGCCCATGGCCAAACCTCCTCCCTTGACCTGTGTTACCTGTGGACGCAGTTGATGGCCTCCAGGTAAGACAGGGCTTTGCTGATCTGCAGCGCGTACAGGATGAGTGTAGGCACAGTCAGTGAGTGCTTGTTCTGCTCGAGGTACTGCCCCAGCTGCGAAGCAGAGCTGAGTTTAAGGGCTGGGCCGTTGCACAGCCCAGCACAACACCATGGAGCTAGGGGAGGAAGGGTGGCAGAGGGACAGCTCAGCCCCACTGCCTCGCTGTATGGCTCCCCCACCCTGCTCACCTCTCCGTAGGGGTAGAGCTCCATAATGATCCAGGTTGGCTCCTCTTCCGCGATGCCGATGAGCTTTACGATATGGGGGTGGTCCAGCTTCTTCATCAGCACTGCAGGGAGACCACTGTCAGACACTGAGCCGTGCCACATGGGGCACCTGCCCCAGGAACCCAGACCTTCCTCTAGGAGCACAGGGCCAGATCTCTGCCATAACAGGGCAGATGACAGGGCAGAAGGAATTGCCAGGGATATCCTAGTATGTCTGCAACAGGGCTGGGGCTGGAGAAATCTCCTGACTTCTACTTTCTGAGGTTCTGTGGCCAGATGGTGCCTGTCTGCTCTCATGCAAGGTTTCTGTAGCTTTCCTTCCTCCTCTGCTAGCCACCTCTCCCATAAGACACTATTTTGGAGAACGGGCATGTCACAGGAGAGAGGGCATGGGACCACTTCCCTCTTCCACTCCGTTCTGCCTTGCAACACTGGTATGTCTCAGGAAGAGTACAGGGAACAGAAGGTGCAGGGACCATGTCTTGCTGTCCTGTCCCTAACACCTAGCCAGCGCAGTGTTGCAAACACCTCTAGGCCCCAGCACCTTCGTCCCCTGCAGCCAGTCCCCTCTGTAGCCCCTTGCAGCCTGGATCTGACCTGCAAGCAGTTTTCCTCTGGTCCCTTTGGATCAGCTGCCTATTCCACCCACCTGTGTTGCCTTTCTCTGGCTGGCTGCAGCCCTGCCAGCCCGGGAGCTGCTAGCAGTGAAGGTATGAAGGCACAAGCCCCATGATGTCCCTTCCCATCTCCTCCTAGCACTGCTCAGTATCAACCCATCTGCGCTCTCAGTGTGACAGAGCCGAAGATCCAGGAGGGACAACCTGCCTCTTAGCTTTCCCTCGTCCCCTCTGCTCACCTCTGAGCCCTTGTGCAGAGTCCTGCAAGAAGTGACCTCCCTCTGGACCAGAATCTTGGTCAGCCCTAGCCTGATGCCTGTATCAGGCATCAGGGATCTCAGAGCAGGAGAGAGGGTCCACGTGGGAGGCTATGGTGCAAGCACCGTACTGGGCAAAGGCCAGTTGTGCCCATGGTGGAGGAGGCCACCTCAGAGCTGGCCATAACACCCCAAAGGGCAGCAGGACTCCCAGCACACCTGCTTCGCTCAGGAACTTGTCCTTGTTCTCCGGGCTGCAGTCCTTCTTGCAAGTCTTCACAGCCACGTTGATCCGCTCCCCTTTCTGCAATGAGAAGCAGAGGGAGGTTCCCCTTTTCACCCCACACCCATCATGCTTTACCCCACTTCCCTCAGCTGTCACTGCCGGGAAGAGTGGAGGATGGTGGGGAATGGAGAGGGGAGAAAACTCACTGGGTTGGTGTAGATGCCCTCATACACTTCTCCGAAGAAGCCTTCCCCAAGGATCCTGCCCAGCGTGATGTCCTCCCGGGAGATCCCATAGTACTGGACTTCATGGATGGGGAGATAGGGTAGGACCAGTGGGTGCTGGCAGCCCCTCTCTCCTGAGAGCAGCCACACGGGAAGCTGCCTACACCCCAGTCCCGACCCATGGGCAAAGCGCTCATGCTGAGCAGGAGATTTTGGTGACCCTTGGGTACCCTTCTCCATCAACCCCTCACCAAAGGCAGAGCCATGGGTCCCACTCTATGGCATGCAGAGCAATTCCTGCTCCTTCAGCCCCTCTGAGGACATAAAATGAGCTGTGTGGGCATAGTCTTGCTCCTTGCTTTTGGAGGGTGGAGAGGGGTAGGTGAGGTCAGGATGGGAAACTGGGATAGGGAAGAGGGTGAGAAACAGAGAAGAAAACAGTGGGCCTGGTTGGGGCACTGGAGAATAGGGAAGAGGAGGCCATGTCCTGGTTGGGGGGTGAAGAAATGGGTGAAATGGGCAATGTGGGAGTTTCTGCAGGCGTTGGTGGTATGGCGGGTGATGTGACAGGTAGAATGGCAGACGTGGCAGGAGGTGTGCGACAGGAGAGCAGGGGAGCTGGCACATATCTCCACATGAGCTCAGCAAGGCCCTGCTCCAGGAGTCCAGCTCCAGCCCCACACTGCCCAGTATGGAGCACTTGGCAGGGATGACACTTACCTCCAGACCTTGGTCTTGAGGACTCATCTGGGATTTCTGCATAAATATCAGATTCTAGAGCAAGGAAGACATTTCAGGTACTGATTCAGACAGCTACTCAGGCACACACATTTCTTGCCGTGTCCCCAAAGGGTCTGGCCCTTCATGGTCAGAGTCTCTTGGTGTCCCTGCAGGGTACCACCTGCAGGCCTGGCTTTCACGCTCACAGTAGGATGCTCGGCTGCATCTCTTTGAGTGTGCTGTCACATACAAAGAGCCCGGGGTGTCTGGCTCCATCAAACCCCCAAACCCCACGCTCCTATGTCCCCCTCTCAGAAAGGCTGTGGGACAGCCCTCTTGGCACCCCTAGGCTGGTGGTAAGCAAGGAAAAGAGCCTAAAACTCACCCATGCTTATGCTGTCTGATAACACGGACTTTCTCTCCTCTACATGCCTATGGGGCAGACGGAGGCTCAGGTTATCGAACAAGGCAGGGAGACACCAGGACGGGGCTCATGCGCAGGGGCACAGCCCCACTCTGAGGGCCGTGTGCGACTTACTGGGTCGGGATCTGCGGCAGGCTGATCCTCTTCTCCTTTTCTGCAGAGTGGACAGCAGAAAGCCATTACCAGTCATTCCTGACAGACCCTGGGGACCTCTGGGCCTTCCCCTGCCCATCTGTGGCCATGGTGCTGCCTCCAGGGCAGATGTGGGACAGGTCACCCCATGCACCCTGTTAGATCCTCATGAAGTGTTAGGAGCAGATAGGGGAGAAGAAGTCTGCAGGAAATCAGCCAACTACCCTTGCTTTAGAGGTGCCACTACCCTTCGGCTAGGGACCAGCTGGGTTAGAGCACATGTGCAGCAATTTTGGCGGACCTCAGCTAGGACAGTCTAGCCCCAAGACAGCAGTCAGCGATGCTGTGGCCCTGGTGAATGAAAGTCTGAGGTGGAGAAGGATCTGATGGGTGCCGCAGAGCTGCAAGGTCTCAGGGGAAGCAGATGGGTAGCAAATGAGGGCTGCTGGGGATTGCTGGGGGGAGGCGGGGGAGGGAAGCCAGCCCTTGGGCCAGTCCTAGCTCCCCATCAAGACCCCGCTCCCGACTCCCCAGGAGACTCTGCTGGGCTCGGTGCTCCATGCTCACCTTTCTGGGGGAAAATGATGAGGGAGGTTTCCAGGTCCCCTTGCAGCCGGCAGTAGCCGTCTATGAGGTCGGCCATGTTCTCTGCTTCAGCCAGAGAGGATGTCTTGATAGCCAGGGACTAGGAGAGATGGCAGGGGCAGGGTTCCAGGTGAGCCCAAAACCTGGCATGCAGAGGGGCTACCCCAGCCCTGTGCACCCAGAGTCGAGGAGCAGGAGGACGCCAGGGTTAGGGCTCCCACCCCTCTCCTCTCCACCTCAGGGTAGCTCAGAACATCTCCAAGACCTCCTTTCCTGCTCAGCAGCAGCCCCCAGTCTCCCCCAAACCATCCTTCCCAGTGCCCCAGGACTCCCAATCCACACACCCAACACCAACCCACCCCAGAGCCCATGAGATCATCTGTCAAGTCCTACCTAATTTCATCCAACAATATCTCATTCAACAGAAAAACATGTCATCCCATGGTACCACCATCCCACCCACAGTCCAGCAGAGCCCAGCACACTCGCTACATTTGTGTTTAACCCTCCAGTCCCCAGCCCAGCGTGGCATCCACGCAGATGCCATGGCAGCCCTGCCTCCTCACCTGGGGGGTGCCCGCAAGCCCCAGTTGCAGCACGGCCCTGCCATCCTCCACGCTTGAGCACTTGATGGACTTGATGTGCCTGAACTCAGCCAAGCAGGTGGGCTGCAGGAAGAAGGGCATCACCAGGCTATCAGGTTCCCAGGATACAGCCAGCACTCAGAGACCAGTGATATTCTCACCCCTGCATACACAAACTTGTCCTGGCTCACTTTGGCCACTATTTGCTTTCTCTGGTGCTTCTTCCATGCTCCCTGGCACCCCACAACACAACTCATACACCATGAGCATCCCAGCTCCTTCCAAATTCAAGGGAGAAGAACCTGCTTAGGACCCCACCGTGCTTTGGCAGAGCTCCTGGGTCTCCTTCTCCCAGCCATAGCACCCAGCACACGCGCCACGTACCTTGGCCTCTTTGCTCGTCATCTGTCGGATGCCCTTGGGCCCAATGACAAGGTCCACGGTGATGTTCCACCCTTGCTGCAAGGGAAGCAGAAGGATGGCACAACTTTTGGGGGTCTCCCTCTGGAACCAGCTCCCTCCCCATCTGCCATGATAAGTGTGGGACACCCGGGAAAAACCACCTTTAAGGAGAGATTTGGAGAGGTGCTGGCTCAAAGAGGGGCCCAGCAGAGGGTGCAACACAAGGCAGCCCGAGGGAAGACCACTGCACTGGTCTTTTACCTCCTCCTCGCCCCAAAGGGGTTTGGCAAACTTCAGCTTCCCAGGCACCAGCTCATACCGGCCCCGCTTGCACTTGTCCGCGTGGAAGCAGCCCTGAGGGTCCCTGCCACCCAGAATCCCTCCTGCACCCCTAGCCCCTTGCAGTTGTCACTATCCTCCAAAAAGGACTCCCTAGTCCTTCCCTCCACCGCGGGGAAAGGGGAAAAACACTAAATTTCCCCTCCGAGCTGCCACTTCCCTTCTGAGACGTGACACCAAGGTATTTGCAGGATCAGGAATCCCCTCCCTGGGAGATTTGGATTTTTTGCCTTCCCTGGGAGTCCGTAACTAATTTCCAGGCATCGGTCATTCCCTGCAGAAACTCCCCAGAGCGCGTGTGGTTGCACCCGTGCACTGAATAACCAAAAGCAGAGCCCTTCTCTGGCCCAGAGGGAACGCGCAGGGACCAGCGTGCCCCTGCCTACTGAACCGCTCCGGCCGCGGGCACACGGTGGCTTTGCCCACACAGCTGGCTGGGGACAGCCCCGTGTGCGCCCTCCCAAGCGGTGCCGCGCAGGGTCCGGGCTGCCACGAGCCATGCCGAGCGCGGCTTGGGACTCACTATGAGCTCGCAGCGGTAGCTCTCCTGGTCGATGTTGGCGAAGGTGGCAAGGGTGTGCAGGAACTTGAGGATGCACTCCTCCTCCCGCAGCAGGGCGTACTGCTGGAACGTCTGCTGGATCATCTTCCGAAACTGCTTGGGCTGTGGGCACAGCGGTTGCGAGTCACCCCGGGCACGGCCCAGCGGCGGGCAGCCTCGAGGGGCGCAGCAGGAGCAAGCGCAGCCTTGCACACGCACGCAGACGCGTACGCACACACACCTGCAGGGACGCTCACCTGCAGCTGTGAACATGCACCTGCACATACAGGTACATCTGCGTGCATGCCCATACGTGTGCACACGCATGTGCGTGCCAGTATGCCTCCCCGTGTGTGTACATCTACATGTATATGGACATATAAGAGTGCACACACATGTGCAGACCCACACATGCACACACATGGCTGCAGGTGTGTATGCATACGTACTCACACACATGTGCGCATGCAGATATAGCTTCACATGTGTGAGCAGATGTTCCCTCATTCAAACATACGTATACATACACATGCATGCATACACATACGTGGGCATGAAGATGCACCTTCACATGCGTGTGCAGACCTCTGCATGTGCACAAGTGTGGCAGATATGCACGTACATGTGTTTGCAAAGCTGCACGTGGGCAAAGCTGCACACCCATGAACATCCTTGGCCACATATGTGCATGCATACCTACCTTGTATATGTGCACGCAGACCTATGTGTACACATGAACACACTCATCCGTGCACATGCGCACCTGGACACAAACCCCTCACCTTCAGATTCTCCTGCATCTGGCTGGGGAAGAACAGGTCCAGGCCCACCTCCTTCCTGGAAAGCAGAAACCCCCCGTGCATATTAGTGACCCTGCAGAGCATCTCTGGGGACTGCAGAGCAGTGACATGTGGCATATGGTTGGCACGTGTGCTGGGCAAAGGGGGTCCCCGCTCAGGGGCAATGGGGTGCTCATCGCTGAGAAGCTGCTGTCCCTGTGCGGGCACAAGGAGCGAGCCCACGGCCTGCCGGGGAAGGGACGGCGGGCTCCCAGCCTGCTCTTGCTGCACCCTTCACATCAGCAGGGCCACCTCAAGCCTCAGGAGGATAAGGAGAGTCGGCGCCGAAGGCCCATCTGTAGGGTCCCAGCCGGAAGGGGGGCGGTTGAGGGGCGAGGGTTTTCTGGGCAGGTAGGGGGGCTCTTTGGGGGATCCCGAGGGGAGCAGTCCAGCAGGTCCAGCTGTGCCTACTCACTCCAGGAGCTCGAAGTTGGACTTCTTCTCCAGGGCATTCTGAGGCATATCCTTGTAAAATCTCCTGCAATAAGGGAGAGACGCTGGAGAGCCACATAGCCACTGCCCACACGTCCCGCTGTCCCTGCCCTCGGGTGCTCACGCCGCATCCTATCCCCTGAGTGCAGAGCCCCAACACACTCAGTGCAGCAAACTCCTCCCTCCCCTGCGAGGGTCCATCCAAACTCGCTCCTGTCCTCCCCATGCTGTCTGGCTCCCGAGGGCGTATGCTGGGATGCTCCGACGGCACGTACCTGAGCTCGAGGCAGCCCAGCTGCAAGGCCATGCCTTCGCTCACCTTGCTGGCATAATTCTGCATGTACTCGCTGCGGAGCTGCACAGGACAACGCGGCGTCAGAAGGCTGTGGAGGCGTCTGCATGTCCTGCAGCTCCCACGCTACCCTGCACCCCCAGCTCGCATGCAGCAGGGGCAGGAGCGGGGTAAAGAGATTTATTGCTACAGCCAAGCTGGCTGGGACTGGTAGCTGCTGCTGGAGACCCACAGATCCAGTGGCTGCACAGGACCACAGGAGTGGGCTGCAGCCTCAGGGAGATGGTGTGCAGGCAAATGGGCTGCAAGGTCCTGGGGTTCACGGACACACACTTACAGGGCTGGGGAGCAGGAGAAGCCCTCCTGGTGCCGGGGCAGTGGCTCTGGAGGTGAGTCAAGGTGGCTGAAGCAGCCCTTGCACACCCAGGCGCAGTGACATTTTATTGGGGTTGAGGTCAGGGGGCTCAGGAGACATCGTTTAAGCCTCTGACCTGCTGGTAGAAGTAGAGCAGTGTGGTCCTGTCTTCCTTGAAACGCTCCATGTAATCCTCTGGGAGATATCGGATTTGGAGATCATACCTAGCAGCACAGGAGAGCCCCTCGTTCAGCTCGGCTGGCACCCCCAGCTTGGCACGGGAGCAGCTCTCCCTTTGACGGGGAGTGCGGAGAGTCCACGGCCACCGCGGGGGTACCTGTCTGCCTACCTCCACTCGGCCTCCAGGTGCAGGCACTCGTACTTCTCCTGCACTTCGCCCACCGTCAGGTCCGGGTGCAGCCAGTGGATCTCATCCGACTTGACGTGCTTCAGGCGGAGCCCGTAGCACTCAGCCAGCTTGATGTCAGGCCCCATGCGGCCGCTCACCAGGATGGACTTGATCACCTCCTGGTGAAGGCGGTGGGAAAAGTAGCCGTGAGACCCACATGGCTGATGCTGGCATCCCCAGCGGCACGTTTCATGGCTGCCCTTGCGCTCCAGGTCCCCACGGACCTGTCTGTGTTTACACCATGACCAGCCCTTGCTCAGCACAGTCCCCTTCATGGGACGGGACGGGATGGGACAGGACAGGACCGAAGAGGACAGGATGGGAACATGTTAAAACCAAGCTCTGACTGCTCATCCTTACCGCAGACCCCTGACACTACCCGGGAGCACTTATCCTCCCTGGGCAGCCGGCCCCTGGGCTTCTCTGTAACGTAACACTGGGGTGACTGCAGAGGTAAATTTATCTTTCCTCTTACAAGGGATCAGCTCCTTTAAGAGAGATCCTTGGATAAGGGAGGCATCAGTTTGCAGAGCTGAGTTCAGAGTTCCTGCAGTTTCTGTATACACATATTTCTAAAGCAGGTGTGTGCCTCCACTATGTGGGCACTTTAAAGCTGAATTTCCCCTTAAAACCCCCCTTTTCCCCCTTGCAAACTTTACACCTAGCCTTCAAGTCTATAGATGAGTTTAGAGAGCTCAAAAATGAAGAGAAAATACACTATGACTGCAACAGAAATATCCCTGTAGCAAGAACACAGCTCCATGCACAACTGCTAGCCCCAAGGATCTCCACACAGGGCCTCCAAAGATGCCTTGGCCTTGGCCAACCCACTATGCCACAACACATATGTTTTGGTCAAGGATGAAAATCTGATTGGGCCATTTGCTTCCTCCTTCGCACACCCGCAGAGCTACGCCTGATGCACAGCATCGTCCCACAAACAAGCATCAAAGCAGATACTGCTGGCAGTGCACAGCCTGGCTCACCCCAGCCCTGCGTCCTCGCCAGGCTTTCACTGACTAGAAGGGATGCGTGGGGAACAGAGAAAGAATATCTGATCCGTCCTTCAAATCTCCCAGTCTCCAGCTACTTGTGCCTGAGAAGCCTCCAAAGCCAGACATAGTTTCCAGATGTTCAGGAGCCCTCAATACATTTCTTCTCCAGGAGCTTGTCCTGTCTTGCCTGGACACCACAGTGACTTCTGACCTCTGCGGTAGTCTGCTCTCCCCAGCGAGGAGCAGCCTCCTCCTGCTTCAGGTACAGGAGAAGCAAGGACTAGCCAGAGCAGTTTGGTTTCACAGCCTCTCTCCTGTCTCTTGCTCCCAGGCACCTCTTTCCCAGCCTAGAGCATCCTTGCCTGCTCCGATTACTGCTGAGCTCCTTTCAAAAGCCTTCTGCCATACCATGAGCTCCTTTGGGCAACAGGAAGAGCAGCAGTGCCTTGGGCGTCCTGCTGGCTGAGCAACAAAGCCCAGCTCTGTGTTTCGGTCACCTCCACACAAGTGCTGCCCCCAGGATCAGCCCTGGCCAGCGCGTAGCATCACCCGCTGCACCAGGGCACGCAGCTCCCATGCTCCCCGCAGGAACGCAGCCCAGCCTGCAGGCCCCCTAAGCTGGCCTGGCATGGGTTTAGCTCAGCTGGTTAGAGCRTGGTGCTRCTAATGCCAAGGTCGTGGGTTCAATCCCCGCATGGGCTATGCTGAGGTTTAGGCTAGATGACCTCCAGAGGTCCCTTCCAACCTTACCATCCTACGGAAAAGAAACAATACTGTTTGCTGTCCTCTCCACTGATGCAGGGCTTTTGTGTTTTTGTGGGTTAGTCAGGGGCCTGCGAAGCTCTGCAGAGTGCACCGTGATAAGCATCTGCATTGAGAGCCACCCAAGGCAGATCTGACCCTGCAACCTGCAGATAAGCGGCTCAACATTGCTTCACCACACTGCGCCCTCCAGGTTTTCAGGTTCGCTAAACAACCCTTTGCCTGTGAGGATGGGTCTGAACAGGTCCTGGGGTGGGGCCAGTCCTGGGGTGGACGGGAGGCGTGAGGCTCTGGGGAGCAGCACAGACAGGGTGAAGTGGGAACRGAATCACAGAATCACAGAATGGGTAAGGTTGGAAGGGACCTCTGAAGACCATCCAACCTCCCTGCTCAAGCAGGATCACCTAGAGCATGTTAAACAGGGTTGCATCCAGGTGGGTTTTGAATATCTCCAGAGAAGGAGACTCCACAACCTCTCTGGGCAACCGGTTCCAGCGCATCTCCGCAGCGGCGCTTCACCACCAGACTTTGTGGCTTCTCTAGAGCAAGAGGAATAGCAGCTTGGAAATGCCAACTCCTCTCCACTGCCTGCAAAGGGGCCAGCAGCGACTTGCAGCGGCAGAGTCTTGCAGTGAGCAGGGAGTTAAAGCCATGGGACACCAGCCTGGCACGTTAGAGCCATGGGACACCAGCCTGGCCCATTAAGGCCATGGGACACCAGCCTGGCACGTTAGAGCCACGGGACACCAGCCTGTCCCATTAAGGCCACGCGACACCAGCCTGTCCCATTAAGGCCATGGGACACCAGCCTGGCACGTGAGAGCCATGGGACACCAGCCTGGCCCATTAAGGCCATGGGACACCAGCCTGGCTCATTAGAGCCATGGGACACCAGCCTGGCCCATTTCAGCCATGAGATACCAGTGTGGCACATTAAATCCGTGGGATGCCAGCCTGGCACATTAAAGCCATGCGATACCCACCAGGCACCGGGGTCTTCACTGATGCAACCCCGATTCACCTGAGTTTACCTGGGAAGGCCACAGCAAGGGAGCTTGGGCACTCAGACACGCGGATATTCCCAGCACGGCCGCACGAGGCGCGCGCACCCCTGCGCACATCGGCATGCTCACGTGTGCCCATATGTGCACGTGCACCTATGGGTGCACAGACCCTGGGGGACAAGCATGGCAGTTTCTCCTGCCGCCCCAGCCCTGCCCAGTTCCTCCCTTCCCTCCAGATCTTGGCGAGTCTCACTCTCGGGGCACCGGGGGATACGGTGCTGCAGGGAAAGGTGTCCGCCAGGAAACCAGCTCAGCTGCCACACGGACGGAAAGGGCCTCGCACCCCAGCCCGAGCGCGCCCCCATCGCCACCTACCCGGATCTCCATCGTCACGGGGCACTTCACCAGCTTGAAGTTCTTGCCCATGTTGAAGCTGTTGCTGTAGAAGCACACCTTGAGGATGCGCATCTCCTCGCGGTCGGCCTCCAGCGGCAGCATCACCATGGGGCTCTCCAGCGTCCCGGCCAGGCTGCGGAAGGAGCTGCTCCGCTGGCGGCCCAGCGCCTCCGGGATGGCCGACATCCTCACGACGCCCGGGCCGCTAGGAGCAGAGCATCCCTTCCCTGCGGGAGAGAGATGGCGATGGGGGGGCGCCACGCCGGGGGCCCACGGGGGACCCTGGAGAGGGGTGTCACCCTGCGGGATGGGGCGCACGGAGCCTCGCGGTGGACAAGGGCGGGCGAG
>NW_028186341.1:458908-460170 GCF_003343005.1 Rhea americana
CGCGGGCCTGGGGCTGCGGGCGCCCAGGGGAAGGGTCGCCCCGAGCAGACACCCGAGGGAAACGGTGCGCCCCGGCTCGCCTTGCTGCTCCCACGCGCTCCAGAGGCATCGGAGAGTTTCAAGCCCCGGGTGCGTTTTTTTTCCAGCCTCGGATGCGCCGGGGTCGGAGCCAACCCTGCCGCGTCGCCGGAGCCGGCAGCATCTCCGCCACGCGCGCCGGGGACCCTCCGGACGGCCGATCCCCCCCCCCCCCAGCTGCGCGTCACGAGTTTGCAGGCGCTCGGCCCTCCGGCCACCGCGGCGGCAGGTCCCGGCCCCGGCCCCGGCCCCGGCGGTGCCCCCCAGCCCCCCGGGCGGCGCGGAGGAAGCGGCACTTACGGGAGAGCAGCCCGGGAGCCCGCGCTGCCTGCGCCGCCGCTTCCTGCCTCCGCTTCGCCGCCCGGCCGAGGGCAGCGCAGGTTTGGGGCTCCCGCCTCCCTTTACCCCCCCCCCCGGCCGCCCCGGGACGCGGGGCGCAGGGACAGCGGGGACCCACGGCTTACCGCCGCCACGCAGGGTGCCGGGGCCCTCCCGCAGCCCCCGGGACGCTCTGCCTCYGGCTGCGGCTGTTTTTCACGGCACGCGTCCCGCGATTGGGATTCTTAAGCCRCCGGTTCCCGGGTCGCCAGTGCCGGAGGCACCGGCCTGAGTCAGCCGGGAGCTCGCGGGTCACCGCCCGGCGCAGCTCTGCCCTCGGCCCTTCCCCGTATCTATGCAGGCATCTCAACGACCTTGCCCAGCGCTTTATCGCCCGGCTTCCCGGGGCGCTGGAGGCGGCCGGGCCCACGGCAGCACRCTCAAGCCCGGCACCGAAACCGGAGCATTTATACTCCCTTCCCGATTCCGAGCCGCAGCAGGGCCGGCGTCGGCGCTCCCCGACCCACTGTGCTGCGCCCCGTCTGCCGCGCACCGCGGCGGCTCTGCCCGGGGGGACCCGAAGGAGGCGGCGGATAACGGGAACGCGGAGGCGGGAAGGGGCCGCCCGCCCCCGGCTGACGGGGGCCTCGCCGTGCCGCCGCCGCTCCGAATCCTGCCTCGCCGAGACGCTAAGGAGAGGCGCTGGGGGCCCGCTGGGCTGCGGGGACCGGCACCGCGCAGCCGGGGAGTTGGAAATAGCACCCCGCGAGCTGCCGTCAAGCCCACGCTCGGCAGCTCGGCCGSAGCGGGTGACTCAGGCTCGGCGGGACGAGATCTCGGCGTTCCCGGCGCGCAGAAGCGCTGTT
>NW_028186341.1:461033-463677 GCF_003343005.1 Rhea americana
GGGGCTGGCGACGAAGAGGAGGGGGGAGAGCCGCGGCGGGGCGGCAGGCGGCGGCCTCAGCCCCTTCGCAAGCAAACCCGGCCGTCAAAGCTCGCAAAAAGCTGCTAAAAATAACCGGGCGAGCAGCGCTCAAAGCCTCCCCTCGGGGAGGGGGGAGAGCTTCCCGGGAACAGGGTGGGCGTATTTCCCGGTAACCTTTCTGGGCGAGAAGGAAGCGTCGCTTCGGCACCGCGGGGAAGCGCGCCGGCGGGTCTCGCGCCGGTCGCTACGCATCCCCGTCGCCAGGCAACCCGAGCCCGATCCCACCCGGAGCTCCTTCGGGAAGGCGGAGGCRGAGGGGAACGGCAGGTCCGGGACGGTTCGGGAGGAAGGCGAGGCCGCCGGGAGGCGAGGGAGCTGGCCGGAGGCATCGCCCGCGGGGCGCCGGCTGGGACGGGACCTGCGAGCGGCGGGAGAGCAGGTCCCGTCCTGCTCCGTGCAAGCATCACGCCTCCTTTGGACCTCGCTGACGGTCACGCAGGGAGGCAAACGCTCAGCCGGCGCCCGCGAGGCCGAGCAGGGCTAATCCCAAGYGCAGACGCGGGTCCGTTTTGCAACAGGACGGAAAGGGGAAACGGGAGAGGGAAGCGCCGGGGGCGGGGGGGTGCGCGGTGACGGCCGCCCCGGCCGGCGCTCRTCCTTCCTCTCCCGCTGCTCCAAAGCCCCGCAGCCCCCAGCGCCGCTGTCGTCACCCGCCGGGTGCTCACTGTAATTACGCTGTTATATTCGTATCAGCTTCACCGGGGAAACTCCTCCCTTCCAAAACTCCCGGGCAGGTTTTGGCTTTTCTTTTGGCAGAAATCGCATCCTAAGGGTGCCGACTTGCGGCTTCTCTGCGGAAAATCCAAGCCGTTCCCCTAAAGCTCAGGGAATTTCAAGTCCAACCTGCTTTTGTGCAGCCGGGAAAGGCCCTTGGCCTCGGTCACATCTCGCAGCCACAACTTCCCCCGGCAAACTGCGCGCCGGGCGCCGGCTCTGCGTTCACCCCGCGTCCCCGGCGGGACTCGTTTCCCTTTCCAAAGCGCCGAGCTCCGCCACTAAACCCGCTGGAAATTTTGACTCGGTTCACCGGCAGGTCCCACGCTGCCGCCGCTCCGCTAGCGCCATCCTAGATACCTGGATCCGCGGGTTTTATCCGCCCCCTCCGAAGAGCGAACGCCTCGGCCCGTCCAGCCACGGGCGGGCGCGAGCCGCGCGGGCCTGTCTCCCTCTTCGGCAGCGCCYCGGTTCATAAAACGGGGGGAGGTTTGCATTTACCAGGGTAGTTCAGATGTGTTTGGGGAAATTAATTTCTGCAATTTAATTAAGCATTTTATTTTATYGATTGCCAGTCGTTTCTCGTGTGCGCTATTATGCTGCTCTGTGGGCTTCTGGAAGAGAGTATCTCCCCCAAACTGAAAGTAAAGAGAAAATTTTTACCCTTTAAAAAGCTCTTAAMCTTTCCGTCAGGAAACATAAACAGTTCAAATGTATTTTTAAACACGAAATATTGCGAATGGCCGGCAGAGCCTGAGGGTCCCTTCCACCCTCGGTCAGGCTGCGGTTGCAAAGGTTTCGTTCCGGACGTGCACGGACCCGGAGCAGCACACGGCTCTTACTTCCCTTCTCCGTAGCTGCCCCGAAACGGCGTGATTTCTACCCCGTTTCAAGGGATCGCAGCGCACGTTTTGACCTCGAGGCTTTCCCCGGGGCCCGGCGGCAGGGAACTCCGGGCGCAGCACCGCGAAGAGGTGCACGGCGAGCGCCTGGCCGCCGCGCTCCCCGGAGCTGTCCCACGGGGCCGGAGGCGGCCGAGCCCCCGCGACGGGGCCGGCGCAGCGAAGCCCTCGCGCTGCGCCCGCGGCCGAGGCGCTCGGCGCCCGGGTTGCCGTCTTCGCAACAGGAAGGCTTCGGGGTGGGGGGATTTCCAGCCTGAAAGCTGTCAGCGCGTCAGCCTTCVGAGATAAAAACAGGCGGCGAAATGGCCCAGTTCCTGCCGGGTGGAAACTCCACGCTCGGGGGCTTTCCCGGCGCTCCGGGGGGCTGCGGCCGGCAGGCCAGCGCGCGGCACGGCCCCGGCCCGGCAGCGCGGCCGCGTCCTTCGCTCGGCGCTGCCCGGCCCCGAGCCCGGCCCGCAGGAGGGCGCGTTGCGGGCCGAGCTCTCCGGCGTCTCTTAACGGAGTACGAGACCAACGTGGCGATGCAAAAAACCTTCCTGCAGCTTCGGGCACTAACAGGGCAGCTTTTTAGGCGAAGCACACTTTTAGGCCACAATACGCCTCGCCCGCTTTCAAGCTCTCCCCTTTTTCGTGCCCTGAAAACACCTCTCTTTTCGCCACCGATTGCAAAGGGATCCCTAGCTACGTCTCCAAATGCCGCTGGGTTGCCCAAGCCCTGTCGTATGAAGCAGCTGCGTGCACGGAAGACATCGCCAGCCCCGAAATCTGCAGCACTTCCTTCCCTCCATGAGGCCTTTCCTCAAAGTTGGGGGTATCCCAGTTCAGGCGCAAGGCACCGGTTAAGCTGCCTTACTGGCAGCGAGGGCTTGGGAGGAGTCTTCCGCCCGAGGTGGCGGCTGGGTTTTTGCGAACGGCAAGCGGAGTTGCCACAAAATATTTTTTTTTTT
>NW_028186341.1:464447-499478 GCF_003343005.1 Rhea americana
CGGACCCCTCCCCGCCCGCGAGCCGGCGCCGCCTTCCCCGAGCGCTGCGCGATCGGGCTTGGCCTGAGGGTGGAAATCCCGGCGAGGCCAAGGCAGGAGCCGGGGCGGAGGAAGGGTGCGGGGAGGACGGGGACGTTACGGGAGCGCGTTTGGGTAGCGGCGGGTGGGAGCGGGGCTGTAGGGAAGCACCGTGTTCCCGCTCCCCACCGAGCCCAGGGCTCTCCTCCGGCGGCAAAGGGGGCGAGCAGGAAGACGCGGAGGATGCAGCGGGGCGCCGAAGCCGCAGTTCGGAGCCGAGAGGCCCGGCACCAGCTCCTCGGTCAGGAAACCTGCTTCACCCGCTGCATCACCCGGCCCCGGCGTGTCCCCAGGGGCATCCGCTGCTGGGATGACCCAGCCCCGGGCCGCTCGAGGGAAGGAAAAGTGCAAGGAAAAGCGCTTGTTAGCCAAGCCAGGCTCGGGCTGGGGTCCGCAGGCGCCTCGGGCGCACGGGGGCCGTTGCATCAGCCCCTCCGGCCGAGCTCTGCGTCTGCAAGCAGCCACGCGCCCTGCGAAACGCTCCCGTCTCCCGGCTTCCCACAGCCCGGTGCGCCCCGGCGGACRCCCACGCGCCCGTACACGCAGGCCGGCACGCTGGCCGGGCCCCGCACCTCCCCGTGCCGGCAGCGAGAGCGCGCCGGGCCCCGCCGTCCCCGGCGCGGCGTGGCCCGGGGCAAGCGCCGCCGCTGAGCCCGGGGACCAGAGCGCCCGGGAGCGCTGCCCGGGCCCACGATAACACTGTGCCAACGCTCGTGCCCGAGCTTCAGCCGAGCCTGCTCGGCGCCGCCGCGAAACGCGACCCGCTGGCGACCCAMGTCCAGCCTCCCGTCCTCGCCGCGGCGGGGAAAAGCAGGCGCGTAAGGGGTTAACGGAGCTCCCTACCTTTCCACCCACCTGCGGAGCTGGCGGCGGGCTGGGCTCGTGCGGTGGGCACTCCGCGTCCCCYGCCCCGAGAGCCGCGGGCACCCCAAGGGAGCGGCGGCCAGGGCGTTTCCGGGACGGGAGACGAGCTCGCTCGCCCTCCCGGCCCGGAGGCCCCGACGGCGAGCTGCACGCCCGGCCCGGCTCGCACTTCCTGGTCTCGGCTCGCTTCTCTCCCTCCGCGTTCCTCCCTCTTCGCCCTGCCTCCCTCGCGCGCCCTGCCAGCGTCGCCCCGGGGCAGGAAGCGTCCCCCGGCCAGCCCCCCGCGGCGCCCCCAAAGCGCCCGGAGATGCTCACCTTGGCGAAGGTGCCGGGGAGGGCGCGGGCGGCACCTCCGCCCGCCTCGGCCCCCGCCGCTCCCGGCCCTGCCCGCTGCCCGCCTCTGCCTCCGCTCGGCGAGGGCCGCTGCTGCCGGCGGCACCGGCGGGCGCGGGAGCCCTCGCCGACGGGGAGGGCCGGCCACGGCAGGTATTTATCTGGCAGCTCGTTACTGGCGGCGAAACCGCTCCTCCCCGCTGCCCACTTCCTGCACGGGCTCRCCGAGCCCGGCGGGCGCCGCCAACTGCATCCCGGTGCCGGCGACTTCCGCCGCGCCAAAGGAGGAAAAGAAAAGAGAGAGAAAAAAAAAAAGGCAGGCGACAAGGAGGTGAGGACGGCCCAAGTCCGCTCACCTGCCGGCTCGGCCTCTTCCTCCCGGGGAGATGGGTCTAGGCAGCTCGCCGGCTGGCCCAGGGCTGCCGTGCYGGGAGCTGGGACCACCGGGAAATTTGGGCAAGGAGCCCAAGGCGGCTCTACCGGAGGGCAGCTTCCCGGCTCTGCTCTCGTACCTTGGAGGAGCTTGCAGACTGCCCTCACCAAGTCCCGTCGCTGACGGTCTCTCCTGCTTCGAGGCTGGCGGCAACTGCGGGGTGCCGGTTCCCACGCTGCAGGACCAGCGACAGGAAAGAGGATGGTGCAAGAGCCTCTGTACCAACATCCACGCGCAAGCGGATGGGGTGTGCGTGGCCGTGCCGGACCAGGTGGACAGCAGGACCTGCCTCCCAGCACCACAAAAGACCTGGCCYGGGCTCTGGGGCAGCAAGAGGCTCTGCCAAAATTCAACGCCGTGACTCCTCAGAGGGGGTTGGCAGCTCTAGGGATGCAGAGGGGCTGACGAAGAGCTGGAGGAAGAGGAGGGAAGCGCTAGGATGTCCCCCCGCCACCAGGCACGCCGGCACGGGGAGTCATGATGTCAGCACACAGCAGACCCCGGCCAGCGCCTGGGAGGCCCGCACTCCTGCCCAGGGTGCCAGGAGGGCGCTGGGGAGCATCGCCCCATGGAGCAGGAACTGCCGCACAGAGCGGGGAAGTGGGAGGGCAAAGCCGCATCGCCTGCCGGGCCRGCAGCTCCTTCCCCCCGCCTGTCAGCTTGGCAGACCTCGGGCGCGTGGCAGAGCCGCAAGCAATGTGGGCTCCAAGCCACAGGGGCCTCGTTTGGCTAGCGGGGGCTTCCCAGAAAGTCACCGTCCCCACCTAGTCACCTGCCCCCACAGCAGCTTCCCTTCACGACTGCTCTGCCCAACATGAGGCATCTCTGCAGCTTGGTCTGGGAATGGGGGACCAGGTTGCAATGGGAGGTCCCTGGGGGTGGCCCAGCTCCTGCTCAGTGGCCACCACATCTCCTCCGCTCTGGGACTCCATCACCAGCGAGGCCACACGGCCCCACTGCCCAGCAGGGTAACGGGGAGGCACAGGAGCTGCAAGGCTCCCGGGGAACCCCCGCCCTTCATTCAGCGGATCCCTGCCGGGCAGCACCATCACCAGATGCACCGAGATCCCTCCTGGCATCGGCACCTCTTGCTCTGGGTCAGAGTCCTGCTGCGGYGTCGCAGGAGGGACAGCGGTGGCCGGGGAGCCAGCCGCAGCCCCGGCGTTAACACAGGCGGGCAGCACAGCTCGTGGCCGGGCGTGGGTCAGAGCAACCCAGCCAGCGTGCGGTCCACTAGCCCGAGCACTCGTGTGACCCAGCCCCGGTTGTCTCATCTCATGCCCAACCGTTTCCTCCTGCATCTTTCCTCCTCTGTTCAGAAAAAGGTATCGTTCACTCTCCTCCCCTGCTCCCCAAAATTAGCATCCCCTTTGAGGGGTGATGCAYGGAAGCGACAGATGTTACAGAAAGCACAAGCTAGCCCGTACCACCAAGGAGTGAGACACAGCTCCTTCAAACTGCAGCYACTGCAAGACCACCGGAGCCTCCCGGCTAGGCACGCTCTGGCAGCYGGACACGCACGGGGCAACACCACCTTCCTGCACCAAGATAGATGGGGAAAGAGCCACAGAGACCAAAGGGCTTTTGGGCAGCCTCGCAGAGAGCMGCTCTTGGGGGCCAGGAGTGCTCTGCGTTGGCATGGGGCAGTCAYTGTCACCCCCTTTGCAGCCTGGCCCGGCCACCAGCGGTGCCCAGCTCCTGAGGCAGCAAGCTCCGTCTCCCACGCTGACAGCGCTGCATGCAGCGCAGTGCTGGCAGCCTGCACCCACTCTCCTGCCCAAAGCCAGCCAAGCTATTTAACTACCTAGATACCACTGAGGGGTAAAGCTACCTCCCAGTGTGGGCTGGCAGCTCGTGGCAAAGGGCTGCAGGGAAGCAATGGGTCCTTCCAGCTTCATGAGCTGGGCAGCGGAGGGTAGAGACCACCAGCTCCCGGGGACTTGCTTCCCCTCTGCCACAACTCCATGAAGCAGCGTGCACCAGCTCCCCTGCGTACACCTTCCTCTGGCCTCCCTTCCCTTCTCCATCCCTTTGCCCTGGTCCCATCATGCTCCCGAGGAGATGCCTGGGCTCCACTCAAGCCGAGTTGTGAGAAGTGCTTACGCTGCTCCAGCCCGGTAGCACCCACAGAGCCTCCGCAGACTAGGGCAACCCTTCTTCCCTATGATCCGTGCCAAAAATTGACCCAAGACCCACCCAGAGCCCATGCCAGATTTAGCCCGAGAGACTTACAGGAAAGCTGGTTTAGCAGCCTGCTGAGCCATCCCATGCTCCTGCACCGAGGGCGAGCTTGTAGCTACGAAACGCTCAAGAGAAACAGGTTTCCCCCCTCCTCCCCCCTTCCCCAAACCACCCTCTTCATTGGCACAGAGAGAAGCGATAAAATCTGACAGGATTTATTAATAGCACCTCTCCCATCACTAGGGAGCGGCGCTTGGAGAACGGCTTCAAGCACCCCAGTGCACGGCTGCTCGATGGGGAAAGGCACCAACTTACTTTTGCCAGGGAGCAGGGACGGGGCTCGAGGGTCCAGGCGCTGGAGGAGGAAGCCAGCTGCAGCTCCAGAGCCTCCAGCAGATGATTCCCTTGCTGGAGGGACCGGAAAGGAGTAGAAGTTGCATGCGCCAGAGTCACGTATGAGAAGTGGGGGGACGATGCCAGGAGAGGCAGCTGGGGGTGTCCTTTGAACAGGAGGGTTGGATGGAGTGGTCCCCACTCACTTGGAGCTAGYACACAGATGCTGCATGTCATTGCTGCCATCTTGAGGCCAGCTACCCTGAGGAGGAGAAATACCCTGCGGTCCCCCACAGCACCCTGGGGAGCTTGGGGCTGCCCTCATGCCTGGACCCTAACACAGCRTGGGTGAAATGCGGCCGTCGCAGGCAGAGCTGGGGCTCCTACCTGCCTTCCGCAGGGGAGGAGTGAAGACAGCACCATGTTACACCACCACATAAACAGGGGACACACCGTCCCCTGGGCCACCAAGCCCCACAAGCCGGCTCTCACAGGGGAACCTGCTGGTTAAAGAGGGTTTTAATTAAAAAACTCCACATGACCGATTATTTTCATCCAAAATCCCGGCAGTGTTTTCAAAATGTCGTTCTGAACGTGGGTTTGAGGAAGAGTGTACAGAATGGCACAAAGAGAAGGAAATCTTGGGTCTCTTTTGTTTGCAGATACAAACTAGAGGCCTGGGCCTGGACACATTATTGGTATCAGAGGTCTAAAACATTGGGAATGGGTTTGAATGACATGTTCAGGTGAATCCGGAGGGATGTTGTTCTGATTTCAGTGGTGCAATGTTTGCCTTTTGCAGAGGTGAGAGAGCTGATGCTTTCAGATTCCAGTTCCAGGAAAGCAGTTACTTCTATTATTTACTTAGAAACCTAATTTTCTTTTCATGTACAGGGGACGAAAAATCCCCTTCCCAAGTAACTCAGGCCTTAACTTTATTAAAACAGGAATAAGAGCAGGCTTCCACCATGGAGTTAATCCTAGTGCAGACACTCCTGTGTAGCCCACAAAAGTTGATGCTTTTGCAGCCCTCAATGATGGGGAGACACCAGCCACGTCAGCTCCACAATATTAAGCCAAGAATCATATCACATTGGAGTGAGAGTCTTAGTACTCAGGTATTTTGAGGGGCTGTCAGTATGGGCCCGGATAATTCCTACTGCTACATGAAGGCCCAAACAGGAGCATCTCCTCTCCTAAGTGGCACCAAGATGACTCACAGCATGTAGAGTCTGTASATGTTCCCCACCAGCACAGTATCTCTCCTGAGCCCGGGGTCAGGCTCTGAGGATTAACAGAATATGGCCCAATATGGGGCTAGATTTGCTCTTCTTTTGCCATCTAGTGGTCCCTGGTGAGATGACCATTTGGCTCACAGGACCCTGACCTTCCGAACACATCCTTCCACTCATCGCAGCTTCAAAGGGGCCAAGCAGGCAGCATGGTGAATCGCAGGCCAGTAAGGTCCTACACGAATTATCTACTGACATTTTTCTCTTGTTTGACCTCACTTCTGCCTGTGCCTATGGTCCCTACGCTATCCTCCATTTCACTCAGCCCGGTAGAGCTGAAATCTTACCAGCGGCTTTGAACAGCCCRAACTCATTTTCCCAATATCACCTTTGAAAGGTGCATTTCAGACGAAGTGAGCAGAGGCGACAAGGATGAGGCTGACACAACCATGTCTGGCCAACTCAGGGTTGCAAGACATCCTTTTCTCCTCCATTACCAGCAAATGGTGCTCACCAGGTCAAGGAGGAAAGATGCTGCCTGTGAAACTCCGAGGAAGAAAGCTCCTGGCTTCAGTATGCCCAGATATCTGCCCAGCAGYGGGCCACGGCTGTGGAAACCAGTGGAGTTGCCTGTGCTGTTGCCAAGGGGTTGCCATGGTATTTGTATCTGCGGTTGCCATGGAGAGAGGAGGAGGTTGGAAGTAGGGAGGCTGCTGCCAAGGCCACCAGCATCTCACCCCAGCCCCAAGGGGCTGCTGCAGGGGTCCTCTAGGGATGGAAACCCCAAAGGCACCAGGAGCCAGGCAGCTGCTAAGATGGCCTTCTCAGAGTGTGAAAGGATGCCCACGGATCAAAGAGACCGGAGTGGCCAGGCACACTGGCAGCCTCCATCTGGAGCAAGGGACCCTCGCAGGGTGAAACCCACTGCTCCAGGGACAGCACGCTTTCCTTGGGGCAGGGACACCAAGGAAAGTGTTCACGAGGACATCCCTGCTGGGGGGCCCAGTGCGGCCCAGGACACAGGTGCGGGTCTCTGCCAGGGAAAGGCCACAGGCTTTGCCTTGGTCTGACAGCACAGAACCGGCTCCTGTTGGGGGAGAACCTGTTGCCCACAAAACACTGCACACTCCCTCCTTGGGCAGCACCACTCGAGGAGCCGGGCGGATGCCCATCCYTGGGCCAGTGTGGATGGGCCCTGGTTTGGGGGGCAGCTGAATGGCCTAGTTAGGTCCTGCCTGGCCGGGTCCCACTCTGGAGCTGCCGTATCACCTCCAGTGGAGCCAGCCCCTTCTGACAACACTCCTGTCCCCACCTCACAGAACAAGAGCGGTGGTGTTTGTGAAAATATACAGACTGGGTAATATGTTTAGGGTTTAGTTACCGCTTGGGAGTTTAAAGGCCCCGTTGGCTGAGGCCTATCATGCAGGTTTCTGTACTGTTCTAGCACTTTCTTTCATGGACAAGCTGTGAACAGGGTCACTGGTAAAAAATGAATAAAATCAGCCTTTAAGYGTGAAGGGAGTCTAGCTGTAGCCTTCTATAAAAGGAAAGGTTTCCAGTTATGAACTTTAATTGGTTGGAAGCTTCTGAAACATGCAAGAAAGTCCATAAAAAGCCTCATTAGTGGTGGAAGACAGACATGATATTGGTGAGGTTTGCTGTGAGTGATGGTGCTTTGTGCTCTCCYCTACATAAAGCTGCTGTTCCAAGCTAACCCAGAAATACAAAGAATTTCTTTGACAGTRGGGACATCTCCAGGCACTGCTGCAGCAAAGACACACTGCCTGCTTTCACCCACTCTGCCYTTGAGCAGCTCCTGCAGCCTCAGGGCCCCGATAGCCCTCCTCGAAGTCCTRCCTACACCCTGAGTTACCCTGCCTAGGGCCAAGGTGTTGGCCTAGGGCAGGGCAGAAACATGCAGTGCCTGCAGAGATGGCTGCAGAGCTGGGTGGACAGGAGCTTCTGGGGGAAGCGAGGCCACCTTCTGGGAGCRGAGAACTTGGTACCTCTGGGCCCTGCTGGAGCAGAGCAGCAGCACCAGCTGCTTGCTTGCCTGGCTCAAATCTGGTCCCTCAGCTCTGGGATGAAGCGAGCTGAGGTGACAGGGATAGGGCTGACACGATTGTGGCTAGCTGCCTCAGGACTCCAGGACAGGGCCTTCTCCTCCATAGCCAGTGACTTGTGTTTACCAAGGCAAGGAGGGAAGGGTTCCGGCTGTGAAGAACCAGAAGAAGAAGGCTCCTGCCTTCAGCATGCCCAGATATTGCCACAGCTATTTGGACACCAGTGGAGTTGCCTGTGCTGTTGCTGAGGGGTTGCCATGGTATTTGCATCCGGAGTTGCCATGGAGAGAGGAGAAGGCTGGGAGTGGAGAGGCTCCTGCTTCCCTCAGCATCAGCCCTCGTTGCTACCCACCAACCCCCAGTGCTTGGTGTGACTGTCGTGTGGGACTTCCCTGACCACGTACATGCAGTGCCAGTCTTCCTGAGCAGCACWGCAAGGCCAGGACAGTGTGAGCCCAAGGAGCGTATCACCATGCACCATGAGACAAAGCACTGCTGGGAGATGGACCTGCATGCTCAGTCCCCCTGGACTTGTGTATGTCTGATTTGCTTAAGTGATCCCTAACCCAATCCTCCTCCACCAAGAGACAGTCTTCCTTTCTCTAGACTTTCTCCCTCATCTCCAGGGCCTGGGATTCCTGAGGGCTGGTGTTACCAGTAAAGACAGAGGCAATGAAGGCATTCATTATCTCTTGCCTTTTTTGTATCCTTCGTCACCAAAGCCCCTGCCCTGTGTAGCAGCGGGCACATATTTTCCCTAGTCTCCTTTTGTTACTGATGCATTTGAAGAAGTCCTTCTTGTCCTTGACACGTCTTGCCAGATTAAACTTCAGATGCCTCTTGGCCTTCCTAACCTCATCTTGTACACTCGGACAACTATATTCCTCCCAGGTTATCTGTTCCTGCTTCCACCTTCTGTATACTTTCTTTTTCTGTTTTGAGTTTTGCCAGGAGCTCCTTGTTCATCCATGCAAGTCTGCTGCCTTCTTGCTCACTGGGACAGACCACTCTTGAGCTTGGATGGGGTGATTTTTGAATATCAACCAGCTTTCTTGGACGACTCTTCCATCTAGAGCCCTATCCCATAGAATTCTTCCAAGCAGGTCCCTTAAGAGACCAAGCTTGGCTCTCTGCAAGTCCAGGGTTGTGATCCTGCTTTTTGCCCTGCTCCATCCTCGCAGGATACTGAATGCCACCATCTCATGGTCACTGCAGCCAAGGTTGCCCCCAACCTTCATGTCACCTACTGACCCTTCCTTGTTTGTAAGTACAAGGTCCGGCACAACACCTCTCCTCATTGGCTCCTCTATCAGGAAGTCCCTAAATCATCTCTGATTTAGGCTTTGAACCCCAAGGCTTTGAACAAGCCTGCCTCCCTTTCCCAACATCCCCTTGGGAGGATGCATTTCAGTTCCATCTGGCTCCCCCCCAACTCGGGTCCTATGCAGCCTTCTTAGGAGTGGAGAGGACACACAACCATTACACCAGCTTAAAACCCAAGCTGAGCTTCTCCCAGTGGCAAGAGAGAGAGAGAGGAGGGGACACATGGAAGGGAAACCAGAACAAGGGGGACAAAGCACAGAACAAGACAGGACATCCTGGGAGGATGAGGGCAAAGTGCATTTTCCAGCTCCAGTCAAGGTTCAGTTCCTGGTGCAGATGGAGCCACCATGACTTCTGCACCATTCAGAGGTGGCATGGTTGTGCTGGTCTGGGGAACCTGATACCCTGGCTCTGGGATGAAGCGAGCTGAGGTGACAGGGATAGGGCTGACAYGATTGTGGCTAGCTGCCTCAGGACTCCAGGACAGGGCCTTCTCCTCCATAGCCAGTGACTTGTGTTTACCAAGGCAAGGAGGGAAGGGTTCYGGCTGTGAAGAACCAGARGAAGAARGCTCCTGCCTTCAGCATGCCCAGATATTGCCACAGCTATTTGGACACCAGTGGAGTTGCCTGTGCTGTTGCTGAGGGGTTGCCATGGTATTTGCATCCGGAGTTGCCATGGAGAGAGGAGAAGGCTGGGAGTGGAGAGGCTCCTGCTTCCCTCAGCATCAGCCCTCGTTGCTACCCACCAACCCCCAGTGCTTGGTGTGACTGTCGTGTGGGACTTCCCTGACCAYRTACATGCAGTGCCAGTCTTCCTGAGCAGCACWGCAAGGCCAGGACAGTGTGAGCCCAAGGAGCGTATCACCATGCACCATGAGACAAAGCACTGCTGGGAGATGGACCTGCATGCTCAGTCCCCCTGGACTTGTGTATGTCTGATTTGCTTAAGTGATCCCTAACCCAATCCTCCTCCACCAAGAGACAGTCTTCCTTTCTCTAGACTTTCTCCCTCATCTCCAGGGCCTGGGATTCCTGAGGGCTGGTGTTACCAGTAAAGACAGAGGCAATGAAGGCATTCATTATCTCTTGCCTTTTTTGTATCCTTCGTCACCAAAGCCCCTGCCCTGTGTAGCAGCGGGCACATATTTTCCCTAGTCTCCTTTTGTTACTGATGCATTTGAAGAAGTCCTTCTTGTCCTTGACACGTCTTGCCAGATTAAACTTCAGATGCCTCTTGGCCTTCCTAACCTCATCTTGTACACTCGGACAACTATATTCCTCCCAGGTTATCTGTTCCTGCTTCCACCTTCTGTATACTTTCTTTTTCTGTTTTGAGTTTTGCCAGGAGCTCCTTGTTCATCCATGCAAGTCTGCTGCCTTCTTGCTCACTGGGACAGACCACTCTTGAGCTTGGATGGGGTGATTTTTGAATATCAACCAGCTTTCTTGGACGACTCTTCCATCTAGAGCCCTATCCCATAGAATTCTTCCAAGCAGGTCCCTTAAGAGACCAAGCTTGGCTCTCTGCAAGTCCAGGGTTGTGATCCTGCTTTTTGCCCTGCTCCATCCTCGCAGGATACTGAATGCCACCATCTCATGGTCACTGCAGCCAAGGTTGCCCCCAACCTTCATGTCACCTACTGACCCTTCCTTGTTTGTAAGTACAAGGTCCGGCACAACACCTCTCCTCATTGGCTCCTCTATCAGGAAGTCCCTAAATCATCTCTGATTTAGGCTTTGAACCCCAAGGCTTTGAACAAGCCTGCCTCCCTTTCCCAACACCCCCTTGGGAGGATGCATTTCAGTTCCATCTGGCTCCCCCCCAACTCGGGTCCTATGCAGCCTTCTTAGGAGTGGAGAGGACACACAACCATTACACCAGCTTAAAACCCAAGCTGAGCTTCTCCCAGTGGCAAGAGAGAGAGAGAGGAGGGGACACATGGAAGGGAAACCAGAACAAGGGGGACAAAGCACAGAACAAGACAGGACATCCTGGGAGGATGAGGGCAAAGTGCATTGTCCAGCTCCAGTCAAGGTTCAGTTCCTGGTGCAGATGGAGCCACCATGACTTCTGCACCATTCAGAGGTGGCATGGTTGTGCTGGTCTGGGGAACCTGATACCCTGGCTCTGGGATGAAGCGAGCTGAGGTGACAGGGATAGGGCTGACAYGATTGTGGCTAGCTGCCTCAGGACTCCAGGACAGGGCCTTCTCCTCCATAGCCAGTGACTTGTGTTTACCAAGGCAAGGAGGGAAGGGTTCYGGCTGTGAAGAACCAGARGAAGAARGCTCCTGCCTTCAGCATGCCCAGATATTGCCACAGCTATTTGGACACCAGTGGAGTTGCCTGTGCTGTTGCTGAGGGGTTGCCATGGTATTTGCATCCGGAGTTGCCATGGAGAGAGGAGAAGGCTGGGAGTGGGGAGGCTGCTGTCAAGGCTATGAGCATTGCATCTGACCCCAAGGGGCTGCTGCAGGGGCCCTTGGGAGACACAGGTGCTAAAGCAGCCCTGGAGCCACCAGGATTAGGGCAGCTGCCAAGGTGGCCTTCCCTGGTATATGGATGGATGCCTATGATCCAAAGGGAACTTCCCTGCACCTTTCCACTGCATGCCCTCCAGSTACAGCCTGGTGTGTGCTGCCCCATACCAAACCCCAAAGTAGCAACTCTGAAGCCACCTGCTCCCTGGGGCCTTCACAACCACCTACTCTGCTTCTCAGGCTCTCGGCACTGTCACCTGTCACAGAAGCGTGACGGGCTCTTGCCAAACGAGGAGAGACTCGGATGCAGCATACAAGATCACAAGGATCAGAACTTCTAATTGTGTGCACGAGGTGTCCCCGGGACAAGCCCTAATGGGGGGACCCGATCGCTTCATTGGTACCTAATTTATATGATTCATTTAGTCTTACATATTCATTTCAGCAGTCATAGCTTGACACGCTTCCCATGGTTGTCCAGTCACCATCGGCAGAGCGTGCCTGGCATTGGGCAGGAACTGGCCTTTAACCGYCACATTCTTTTCATACCCCTTCACAGTCGCTTCCTATTGGTTTTCACTGTACTTTCAGTGTTGTYTGCCATATACGTGACATGAGAGGGGAAGAGGTGAAGGTTAGCACTGCTCGGTGACGTCTCCTCAGCCAGAAGACGGCCAGTGGTGGGGACCACCGCTTCCCACGAAACGGCTACCAGGGCCGGCCCTGCAGAGCGCGGCTGAGGCAGCCGCCCACCCTGGGCCCGGACTGCCCGGATTATAGGGGGGAAGTGCCAGGATTACGGGGGACACGGGACACCAGCCACCCCCGCGTCTGCCGCCGCCCGCCCCCTCAGAGCGGCTGCGCGGCATGGCGGCGCGCATGCGCGTTGCCGGCGGTTGCGCTGCCGTGCGACGCCGCGCGCACCGGCTCGGGCCGGGGCGGGGGCGAGCGGGGTGAGGGGGGAGGAGGAGGCGGAGGAGGTTCGGCAGTGCGCATGCGCCCTGACGGCGTTGCCATGCAACGCGGGGCCGCATGAACCGCGGAGCGGGCGGAGAGGCTGAGATGCGCATGCGCTGTGGGGGCGTTGCCGTGCAACGCGAAGCCGCGTGAGCCGCGCAGACCGGGAAGTGGCAGCGCGCATGCGCCGGATCGTCGTTGCCGCGCAACGCGGAGCCGCGAGGCGGTAGCGCGCATGCGCGGCGGCGTTGCCGTTGCCATTACCGTTACCTTACCGTTATCGCTACCGCTGTCGTTGCCGCGAGGCGCGGGGCCGCATGAGCCGCGGTGCAGGCGCCGAGGCGGTGTTGCCGGGGCGGCGGCGGGGCCCGGGCCCGGCCCTCATCGCTCCCGGGCCCGAGGAGCGCATCGCCGCCCGCCGCCGCCGCATCGCCGCCCGCCTCGACGCCAAGCGCCGGTGAGAAACGGGCGATCCGGGATCGTACTTCTCCGCCCCCCCCCCTCGCTGCTCCCACAGTCGGTYCGGGGCCTTGTGCCTCCTCTGGGCCCGGGTCAGGGCCACTGTGTCCAGGCCTCCCCTCGAGCTGCTCCATGTCCCATAGTGGGGCCAGGGGCTGCTCCCTTTAACCGGCACCGGCTTCTGGACCCCCTACGTGAGCCGATGGCAGGTCCAGATTGCCCAGCCCAGCAAACCGGCAGCTGGGGCAGGACCATCTCCTGCTGAACCAGCCCTTCCAAACCAACGTAGGTGACCTTCCCCTCACAGATGGCTCTAGGTCGAGGATGGACCCCACAACCCCCAGCCTGGTGCCCAATCCACAGCCCTCCTCCCCCAGGACCAGCACTGGCTCAGGGACCATCCACCCCAAACAGGCACCAGGTCATGGACCTTCTACCCCCCACTCCTCTGCCCCGAAACCAGTACTGGACTGAGGCTCCTCCACCCCGAACAAGCCCTGGGTCAGGGACAGCCCCATTTCAAACCTGTACTGAGTCACGGACATGCGCATGTCCTTGCTATGCCTTCACTGGATTTAGGATCTGGATCTAGGACCTTCCCCCTGGTTTTGGCACTGGGTCAGGAGMTGCACTGAATCCCAAAATAGCACCAGGTCAGAGACATTCCCTGATCCCTGCCAGATGTCACCRGGTTGGGGACTGCCCTGCTTCCCAAACAGGCCCCAGGTCAAGGACATMCCCTGTCATGCTGAATGGCCCTGGGTCAGGGACTGCCATGAATCCTGAACAGGCACAAGGTCAGGGACCACCCACACATCCTGAACCAGCGCTATATTGAGGACACCCCCTGCCAAATAGCACTAGATCAGGGAACTCTGCCTATCCTAAACCAGCACCAGGTTAGGGACTCCTGCAGCCTGGACCCAGACCTGGTCAGTGCTCCTCACTGTCTACCAGACCAGGGCCAGATYGATATCTTCTGCATCAGGAGGGGCAGGTGTCCTCCCTTCCTGTCCCCAGATGCCCCTGTGATACCCCTGCCCCAGAGTTTCCCCCCTGCCAGTAACCCTCTGCCCTTTGGGCAGAATTGCTACAGACCCTCAGGGCTGTACTGCAGGCACTAACCAGACCTAGGCTCTGCTTCCAGGTCCAGAAAGGGAGGCCTACGATCTGTTTTCCCTCAAGCAGTTTTGTCCACGCTTACCTGTCTCCTTTCCACATCTTGGAGGGCCTCTTGCCCTCCAAGTTTAGCTGGAGCTAAACCTGYTGGAGGAAGGAAGGAGCAAAGTGTGCTTGGTGGAATTGAGGCTTCTGTCTCCTGCTTTTAACAACACCACCTTTCCTTTTTGCTTTGTGAAAAAAATGGAGCCCAGCTCCTTTGCAGTCCCTGCTTCTCCCCTTCTAAGATCTGGGGTCTGGCACCCAGGATCTGACCTAAAGCCTGCAAGGTTGGATCTCTGCCCCAGACATTGCCATAGTGAACTCAACAGTCTCTGCTGGGATCCACATGCACAGCTGTGGGCCCTTCAGTGCTAGAARGGTGGTATCATGCCAAATGTTGTCTCTCCTTTTACTTCTCTCTGCCCAGGGAGGCCCTTGGAGAAGATGTTGAGGCAAAGACAACTGAGGAGGAGGAGGAGGAGCAGAGAGGAAGCCACAGGCAGATTGAGGAAAGCAGGCAGGTACAGCACTGAAATAGGAAAGTCTTCTCAGGTCCTTGACCTGTAGACTTTTGGCCTTGTTCTCCTTTTAGCTTAGTGTCACACAGCAGCTTTTATGTGGGAAGAAGCAGTGATGCACACTCCTCAGGACTGGATGGGATGGGAAGTGATTCTTGGGCAAAATCTTAGGGATGTGATTTCCCTCTAACAAACTGCCCATCRGTCAGAGGGATCTAGGGCTGGTGGTCGCACATCCAAACCCAAATCCTGACATGCTCAGCCCCATCCACATACCCAGGGGAAGAAAAAATAGACTGTACTCCGAGGAAGGGACCATTCCTCTTGGTGCTGATGACCTGCTGATTCRTGGGTACATTGAGGTCCTTCCAGTGTGCATCAAACGCTGCCATAGCATAGGGAGACGRGGCTTATGGGTCCACACAAGCACTTCAGTGTGGGAACAAGAACGGGGACAAGAACCRGGCCCTGGGCATGCAGGATTAAGGGAGCTGCTCCAGTATCCCTCCTTATGGAGCTCAGGTCTCCRGATGTAAGATGTGTGCTGTCTCCTTCACAGAGGCTGGCCAAGCTGCTCTTTGATGGCACACAGTTGGTGACAAATATCCAGGTGGCTGTTGACTCGAGAGAAACTCAGAGGAGAGCAGAGGAGGCAGAGYTGAAGCTGCAGAGGTAAAAGACTGTGCAGTGGGTCTGTGCTGCTGGGAAGATGTATGTACTGCTCCCTAAACACCTCCCAGAATGGCCATGTTGCAGCTGAGACTTCCCAGCTCTGGTTACGCAGGGACGCTTTGTTAAACATTAGAAGTTAGGGCTATGTTGAATTTATGTTCAAGGACAAAATTCCACACACACAAGGAGCCTCCCAGTACCAGCCTGGCACACATTCTGGTCAGCTGACTCTTTACAGAGCACYCCAGGCCAGGGCTGGTGGCTTCTCAGGTTTGCACTACTGTACTAAAGACTTTCTGGTTACCAGTCTCCTCCAAACCCATCACATCTTCTGCTCTAGATCATGAGAAACATGCTGGGCTCTCAACTTCCCACCAGGAATGCTGTACCACATGTGTTTGCAGTCTCCTTGCTCCAGAAGTGTAGGCTTAGCTGCCCTCACTTCTTGTTTGCCAACGAGCTCTGCTGAGCTTGGGGGTCACAGAGGAGGAGACGCTGAGGGCAGGGAGAGGGAGAACATACCATCCTGTGCTGAAAGGTATCTCGGTAAATGACCCATGCTCCAGCTGTAGACTAATGCCAGAGCCCCTTGGTCGAATGATCCAGTCAATCAAGGATATGCCCTAACACCTGGTGACGTGCAGTTTCACCTAGAACRAGCAGAAAAAGCTGAGGGTGCTGGAGTGATCGTGTGTGTGATCCTGAAGCACCCCAAATGAWTTGAATGATTAACTTAGAGCCAGTTCAGTAACTACTTCAAGAAAGGTTTTGAATTTTTAGCAAAAAGCAGATCTACCATCATGAGGAAGTCTATTTTGCCAAGACTGCTTGGAGAGGTTGCAAATTGCAGCATATCATGCACAAGGTCACAGCTAGACCGCTGCCTCTTGGGACCTTTTATTTTTGGAGGTTGCCCTCTGGTAGAAGAGATAAGGATAGCTACTAGCCATATCATGGGAATGTGCGTCACCAGGCTGTGCTGTGTGAGGAATGAGAATTTGAGAAATTGGATATTAAGACATTCACAGTGAGAGTGATTAAATGCTGGGACAAGGGCCCAGGATGCTGTGGGAACTTCTTTGGGAATACCCAGAATTTGCCTGGACAAGGTCCTGCACAACCTGCTCTAATGTTGAAATTAGTCCTGCTGTGAGCAGGAGCCAGAGAATTCCTGAGGCCCTTCCAGCTTCAGTTATTTTCTGATCCTGCCTGTATGGCTTCCTGTGCAAACCTGTCCTGCTTCACCAGTGGAGCTGAGCTGTCTCTAAGGGACTGGCTTTTTTACCCCTGTCTCCAGGATTCAGTGGATGTGGCTCTGCCGGGAAACACAGAGTCCTTACTCCTAGTTGCCTTTGGAGGGCACTGTAAGAACAGTTTGTTGGAGCACAGTTGCAGCAGGATGCCTGTCCCTTGCTCAGATGGTTTCCCACAGGGAATCTTATTAAGGAACCAGATGCTGTGCCCAAAAACTGGCCCCTAGAGCAGGTCTGGGGGTGATGGGGGAGGAAGGTGAGTGGGAGCAGCCTGCTGCTGTGCCTACGTGTGACTAAACAGAGGCCATGTGCTGTGTGCGGTCCCATCAGGTATCCAGCGCTGGGGCCGAGGCTTGCATGGTCAGCTTGGCTCTCCTCCTCAGCAGCACAGAGCACCGTTCTCTCCTGCTCCCCATCTCCATCCAACAGACTGCCTTAACCGGCAGCTCCCRCCTTGTGCCCTGGGGCCAGGCCACGGAGAGGGAAAGGGTTTGGCACTGTGCTGTGAAGGTGAGTGAGTGCTAGGGGGTGTCCTGTTCCAACAGCAGGGTGATGTGGAAGTCTTTCATCCTTAGTTAACCTGGTGCTAACCTAAACGCTTTTGCTGTCACGACACTGGAGTGATGCTGCAGGGCCATATCTGTACTGGTACCCTAAAGAGCACTAGAGCAGGACACAACCCCTCTTTTGGCCTTGCTGGCACGCTGTGAACCTGCTCCTTGGCACRACTTTGGTCCATGCAAATGAGCCTTGCCCCATCCCATCCCCAGGCAGGGGTTAACCTGGGGCAAGGCCCATCCCCAAGGCAGTTTGGAGGGCCTCCTATTTGGAAGAGAAGAGCATTTCGTAGTATGGACATGGGCTGTTCTGTGACGCTTGGTTTTGATGCTAGAGTGTGATCTTTGGGCAGTTTGGTTTCCTAATCTAGACACAGCTGGGAAGCTGTTTGGCACCACTTATCCAACAATTTCTGCTGAGAGATGGCTCRCTTGGCAGAAAGACCAAAAAGAGCAGAGGTCCCTGCAGAGGTGACCACTGCTTGAACTGAGCTCTTTAGTCTTTTCTCCCTCAGGTAAGTGGTTATAAGAGCGTTGAGCAGGGGCAGAGCTGGCATCCTGCAGGCCATTCTCTTCAGACAGGCATTTCTCCAGCCAGTTTGCTTTGGCTTCCTTTCCTTTGTGAAAAGCACTGCCTTTAATGTTCAGGGTCTCTGAAACTAATGAATTAGCTAATGAAGTAGCAGGTTTGGATCTGTTGGTTCTGTCATCATTGCTCTGAGTGTGTGGAGTGTTGGGGTAGACTGTGTAGCTGAGGTTCCAGGAAAGCTGCTGGCCCAAAGATATCTTTATGCTACTTTGTATTCAAAATGAGTTACACAGGAAAATGCTCCTGTGGTGCTGAATGTGACATGGGCCACTGAGCCATGGCTGGAGCAGCTGTCCTCTCTGCTGTCCTCCCTCCCTCACCTTGTGTTGGTCTTGTACTCCCTCCTGCCTGCAGGGTGGAGAGGCTGGAGAATGAAGCCAAGACTAATGCCTGCAAATTTGAAGCAATCACCTCAAAATGGGCCTTGGCCGAGAAGAAGACAATCCCTCAGGAGTTGTGGGAGCTGCTGAACCAGCAGCAGAAGCAGTGCACGCTGCTCCTAGAGGAGAAGAACAAGCTCATCGATGAACTGCAGCAGGTAGCATGGGGGCCAGAAAGGGACAGCCAGGAGGGTCTGGTGTTTTCAAGCTCTGGAGGATGCCGTTCTAAAGCAGTGGTCGTCCCTCTGTCCAGCTCTCAGCCCCTCAGTACCAAGCCCTAGGCAAGCAATGGCTCTTCTGTACTGGAAACTGAAAGTGGTGGTATTACCCTGAGGTTACCTGGCTCAGAGCCACCCCTATCCACACTGCTAACTTCCCCTGCCAACAGACATCTCCAGTAGCCTTTTGGGATGGTTCATGAGCTGAGATCCATGTGTTGCCAGTCATTCCAGGGATAGCTGTATGTCCTGGTAGTAGTAAGGCCAGCCTGCACGTCTCAGACTGCACAGGAGGAAAACAGTGAACGAGCAGAGAGGAGGAGCATCTCTGTAGAGGGAAATAGTCTTCCCTGCAGCATGTTCTTGATGCTCTGGCCCTTCGCCCTCATAATCTGCTGTACTTTGAGAAAGGCGGTGTCTGGGTGTTAGCCTCTCAATTAGCCTCTGAGGATTCATGACAAAATTTCAGCATCCTCTCGTCTCTTCCAGGAGCTGAAAAGCAAAGATGAGCAATATGTGCATGCCCTCAAGAAGCAGTCAGATGATATCCACCTCCTTTTGGAGAGAATGGAGGAGCAGATCAGGAACATGCTGAAAAACTATCGTCATGAACTTCTACAGATTGAGGTAGCCAAATAATTTGTTGGAGAAAGAGTCTAGTGAGTAAACTGGCAGCCATTTCTCCATATCTGCCACAAGAAAAGCCTCAGGCTGATTGCACTGGCTGGGCTGACTACTGTCCAGACAGGTAGGTCTGGTGTCTTGGTGAATGAGGCTGAAATCAGGCAAAGCAAGAACACTGAATGGTGCTGAGTGCTAGGGGCCAGCCTATATGATGCTGGAGCTTTCCATGTGAACAACTGTAAGTATAGAGAGAGTCAGTAGCATGTGAAAGCTCTTATTGCTTGATGGCTGGTTATTCATCTCTCTAAAAGCTGTAAGGAAACACTGTGGTTGTTTGGCCTGACTTTCTGCAGAGCACTAGCTGAAAGGTCCCACTACACAGGTCAAGCCTGCATTTGTTGTTGAGTAAGGGCATCTCTCCCTCTTAATGTAATGTCTTTCTAGGTGAAATTAAGTGGCTGTCTGACCAAGTTCCTCTGCTAATCATTGAAGAATGATTTCCAGTGAATATGAGGAATTCCCGAGCACCAGGAGCTCTAGGTGGCTGGTAGTAGCAGTCTCAATGGGCTCACAGTGTAAGCTCGCTGACAGCGGGGTCCTGGGACGGAGGTCAGGCCAGTGTGTGTTCAGCAGACAGCGGCGGCAGTCTGAAGCCAGTCCTCTCCTGAAGGCTGCTGGCCCAGACTGCTGCAGGGCTGGCAACCAGAGGAAGTGGGACCTTGTGATGCTGAAGGGCTGTTTCCTTTACAGAAGGCTTTTGAGCTAGAACGGCAAGAGCTGCTGGACGACAATAAGAAGAAGTGGGAGGAAGCCATTCAGGCCCACAACGCTCAGGAGGTAAAGTGCCCCTGCGGTTTATAAAGGCTGCCAGGACCAGTGTTGCTCTCCAGCACTGAGCCTTCTCCAAAGACACTGTGTGCTGAAAGGCAGCCGGTTCCTCAGGAATGTGTGGGGGCAGAAGGACAGGCCTGCAGCCTGCTCTGCCAGGGAATTATCTGTGCATAGCTTTGCTTAGGATGGCTTTACTTAGGATGGCCAAGAAGCTGTGATCATGGGGGAAAGCTGTTACCGCTTATGTATGGGACTCTCATTGTGCCCACAGCTGGAAGACCTGGCTGCCCGTATGAAAAAGGTGGAAGAGTTTGAGAAGCAGTTGAATCAGCTGCAGGTGCAGGGTGTGGAGGAGTATAACAACATGAAGAGCCAGCTGGAGAATAACGTACAGGTACTGGAAGGGCTGGTGTGTGCCATGTGGGAGGGCGGTGGAGCAGACCCCCTGGCTTTTCGGTGTGAGCTGGCTGCAGAGATCAGCTAGCTAGTAGGAGAGCTGCAACTGGTATCTGGCCACCTCAGCTCTTCAGTAGGCACAATCTGGCCCCATGTTGACAGGAACTGTTGTTCTCTCCTCCCCATGTCAACACACATCACTGTCTGTCTGCCCTTGGCTCCCAGAGGTCTGTAACATGTGAGCTGTGACTCTAGGACACATGAAGCACCTGGGAAGGTTGTGGGGTTCACTACTTCTGGCATCATGATTGATAAGATGAGCAGTAAGTATGAGTCTCTCACGACCCATGTCATACCAGCCTTATTTTCTCCTTTGTCAAGGTTTTAGGAGATGCCAGGCCTAGGATAGGTGAGCTTTTTCCTCTGATGTCTAGCCAAGGATCCATGACTTCTGTAATACTTGTGATCTTCACTTGGCGCTAGTTACTGTGAGATCGCCCTTACTCAGCTAGTCAGGCACCCAATGGAAGAGCACAGCCCTTGCACACAGCCAGCTGAACAAGCATGGGCAGACTCACTACCCTGTAGTTGGGATCCAAACCTGGTTGCTGTGGTTGCCCAAGATATGGATGCTTTTTAAACCACTGCATTCTCTGCAAGTAACTTTGTGAACAAAGCRGTGCTTCTGTGGCTTTCTGCAGTCCCGCTAGTCGGTTAAGGTGCAGCTGTCATGTTTTTCCTAGGCTCTCAAGCTTGCTTTCCCCAGTATTAATTAGACTTCACAGCTCAGTAGAGCTGCTTTGCTGCACCTGACACATCTCTTGCAAGTTGTCACGTATTGTTTGCCAAGGCCTGTGTGGGAGAAATGGGACATGTAACATGGACTTCAGTAAGGCCCATAATATTTCCGCTCTGGTGGGAAAATATTATATATAAAAATATTATATATAAAAATATATGCATATTTGAAGACTTACCATCTCCCAACAGAAATCTCTTTCCGTGGTCTAAACAGCCTCAGGCTTTCAACCTTTCCTTGTGGGTCATTTGTCTCAGCTCCCTTTGGTCTGTTCTAGGCTCTCTCCCATCTTCTCGAGTGTGCTGCCAATCTGGACGTAGGTACAAAGCAGAGGGATAATTACCTCCCCTGTCTTATGTACAACACTCCCATGACTGCAGCTGAAGATGGCAGGTGCATTTTTGCAGCAGCATCACATTTCGTTTTGTGAACCTTGATCCCCAAAGTGTTGCTGCCTCCCTCCCGCAGGCATAGAGCAATTAGTGAATGTTATGTGCTCCGTTATCACCTTCCAGGTTATCAATATAAAGATGAAGAAATTGCAGACTCAGGACTGCCCCACTGAACTTGCCCTTCCAGTCTGACAGGTGTTGACAGTTACATATCACTGTAAAACCTTCTACAGATTGTCTCTAGCCCATATTTCCCGGGTTTCCTCTGAGAACATTTAAATTGGCATTCAGATTAAGGTTTGAGTTGTTGAGATTTCACATGAGGAAAACCACAGAGATAGCAAGGGCTTGCTGAAGGTTAGCTACAGTGATTGTGCCATGCTCTGGTGCAGGGTTTTAGGGATAGCTTGAACCAGCTTCTTACCCGGGTGGGACTGCTTCTGGATGTATTTCCAAGTTGTCTCTACTCACCCTGTTGTAAAATCAGCTAACTCACGTACCAGTGTATGCTCTGCTCTCTAGCTTGCAGTTCAGGACTGCCCACAGAAATCCCACTGGGCAGAAAACAAGGCCTCTCTGGCCTTAGCCCCAGGGGATAAAGGCTGACTGTCTTTCCTGTGCAGATTGTTGTGACCTTTCTCTCTCTCTAACTGAGCCTGTAGGTGATGGTTTAATATGGAACCATGTAGCAGCTTAATTCAAAACACTTTCTATTGTGGAAGAAGTCTTTACAGACCTCCACAGTAAATTGCATTATAAGATTTTCAGTATCAGATTTCTGCACTACCTCCTCTCACATATGGGAGACATTTATACTAGTGAATTAAACCATGCCAGGCCTGGACACTACTGCTCACTCATGCCCGCAGGCATGCTGCCGTCAGGTCTGTGGCTGGAATTCRCCTGATCACACACCAGTGTGTCCCCCGGCGCTTGTTTCCAAATGGCCTTTAGGGCTGTCAGAGAACAGTGGTCATAGGTTGGATGTGATATCTCCCGGCCCAATGGAGCATCCCCAGGAGACTGGGGGAATCAGCGCTGGAAGTGCCTCTTCCTTTCTATCAGCTGTCAAGAAAACAGGGTGCTGAGGGGCTGAGAGAGACTCCCCATTGCAGCTCCCATTGGAGGAAAGGAAGGAACCTACTGCCTTTCTCCTGTTCTCCAGGCTGTGCAGTGTGACCATGCTGTCACAAATGCTTCGGTGCTAAAGACATGTTACATGTTTTTTCTTGGTTTCTATAAGCTTGTGGTTTACTCCCCTTGTGTGTCCGTTCCTCCAGTTTCCCTTCTAGCTCAAACTGGTAGGAGGAGGGTAGAGGTCTCAGAGCCAAGAGCTCCTAAAAGCATCGTGAAAATCAGTGGATAGTTTGAGGAGAGAGGCCCAAATTAGCATCCCACTCAGCTTCAGGGAGAGCTGAGTGCAACTTTGGTCCCTTCCCCATTCCCGGGACCTAGCCAGGCAGCATGTATTCATGGACAACCAGSACATCCATCCATCACTTCAGCTCCAGAGTGTGCCACATGGCTAGCCAGGCAGATGGGGTAGCTGAGAGAAGTGTTCATGGGAAGAGGGCATTTGGGGRTGTAGGATCAGTAGGCTCCAGGCTTCAGTGTGGCCTTTGCTCACGGCACGACATTTTTTATGTTGTTTGAAATGCTAGACCCTGGAGGAGCAGCTCCAGCGGGTGAGAGCCATCTATCAGCTCAACCAGGAGAAGCTAGAGTATAATCTCCAGGTGCTCAAAAAGCAGGATGAGGAGAACACCATCATCAAATCCCAGCAGAAGAGGAAGCTCAACCGGTAAAAACAGTCCCTGGAAGATGGGCTCTGCTTTACCTGCTTTCACCTTCCATATGCCATATGTTTTGGAACTCATCATCTAGCAGAGGCCAGTAGGCCCTTTCCCAGCACATTCCTGGGCAGGAGCAGGGGTCAGCCTGAGGCAGGGCCATTACCAGGACAGCTTAGATAAGGCTAATCAGAGAGTTAAACAAGATGGCAATGGCCARTCTGTGCCAAATGGGTCCGGGACCATGCTCAGGCCTTGGTGCTGGGTAGTCACTAGTAGATAGGTAGCCCCAAGTCCCAAAGCCTTCATACAAACTGGGTATGTGTAAAGACCCCTCTTCAGAGATTCCTAGCCTTGCTCTCACCTTCTAGGCTTCACGATGTGCTCAATAACCTGAGAAGAAAACTGGCCAAACAAGAGAAGCAGATGAGGGAGGAGAACCAGAGCCTGGCAGTGGACTATGAACGCATCGTGGGGCAGTGTAAGGAGCTGCAGAGAATGATGAGGTGGGGTGTGTGTGGAGGCCTGGCCATTCATCCACCATGAGATTTGGCTGCAAGCCTCAGAGCAGCTGAGCGAGGCGTTGAGGGAAGCTGCCTCATTGCTCCGGGGTGTGGAGGCTGCTTCCGTGAGCTGTCTGCCTTTTGCACAGGCATTTTGCTGTCAGCGATACTGAGAAGTTCATGGAGGTTTGGCTCATGAATGAGAAGGAAGCCAAAGGGCTGATACGGAGAGCCTTTGATGCAGATCGCATCATTCACACACAGCAGCTGGGGCTGCCCTGGGAAGAGCCTCATTACTGGTTCCTGAACAATGTCGGCCCCCTCAGGCATTACAAGGGAAGGAGGACTGCCACCAGGCTGGCTGCGGAGATGCTGACAGGTGGGACGCACAGCCTGGGTGTTCTTGTTGTCCCTGTGGCACTGGAAGGCCCTCCCATTCCCTCTGACAGCCCCCTCTGTCACTMCTTTCTTTGCTCTTGCTTGGAGGAGGAGGCTGAGGTGCAGATAGATTACAGGGCTATTGTCAGCACTCAGCAGGGATCTTCCCATGCTGTCAGAGAGCCCTTACTAGATGGGGGTAAATCTCCCTTCTGTAGAGCTCATCGTCCCTTTGGGAGGTGACCAGGAAGGAAAGGCACTGGGCCTCGCTGTCTGCACTGCAGGGAAAGCCAAGGCCCTGGCTCTGTCTGTGGCCCCACTGTGCCTGTCTTTGCAAAAACCTAGGGCTGACATTAAGACAGTGCTTGGCAGGGAGGAAAAGGGTTTAACAGGCAGTAACATGGGGACCTGCCCAAAGCTTGTGGCAGTAAACATGATACTTATGGAGAGTGTTTCACAATAGAAAGCAGTGAACCAAAGTCTAGAGTCTGCACTCCATCCCAAGGGCTTTATGTGGGTTCTTACAACTATTTGAGCCCAGGCAGAGGCTGGCMTGTGTCCCACTCTGAGCTGGCTCATGCTGAGCCAGCCTGGGAATCTGTACCTGGCCCAGTGTTGCTAGCTGCAGAAATGCTGACCCAGAGCCAGCTTGCATCCTTGGGCCTCAGTGAGGCTTTCTAGGTCTCAGGGCACAGCTGTGATTCTCCTCATGACTGCTCCAGTGACGTTACTTGTGGCAGTGTGCGAAGCACAGTCAGAGCACAAAGATCTTTTGCTCACCCTTCTCTGTGTTTCAGAGAGCAGCTGTGAGGGACAAGAGGAAGAGGGGAGAGAAAAGGGGAAGGAAGAAATGGCCAGTGGAGAAGGAGGAAGAGAGAACCCAGAAAAGGCTGAGGATAAAGTCACACCTCTGCGAAGTATCTCCAAGAAGACTGTCAAGAGGATCCTGGAGCTCGTGAGCGATGAGTCGGTGCGTGACAGGTGTAGTACATGCCTTGATCAGGAAGGGTAGGTGGAGAGCAGACATGCTGTCCCCTGGTTGCTGAGCTCTTCTGAGCCCTGAATCTTAGGGTAAAGGCTTCTGCATGGCATTGCCTTGCTGTGCCAAGCAGTCTGTTGGCAAARAGCTCCCACAGGCTGCGAGTAGATCCCTAAGCTTTTCCCCTGCATGTGGGGACATACATGATTCTAGTAACAGCCACAGCCCAAGAGCCCGGATCCACAGGTGAATATGTGCACCTGGATCTCACTGGGARTGAGGTGATTGATCTCTGTGGGTGGTGGAGGGCTGCCTGCTTCCCAGGCCAGAATAAGCATAGATCAGCAGAACTGCCACATCTGATGGTCCAGGCTGTGTTCCCCTTCTCCAGGGACACACAGGAGGTCCTTATGGCTATTGCTATGCTGATGAACTAATGAGTGCCAGACCCTTCTCTGCCCTTGCAACCCTTCTTCAGCAAGAGGCACTGAGGATGGTAATGCCTTCCATGCCTGCTCCTGTTGGGGGGCTATTCCAGAGTCTCCTGGCTGAGGAGGAACATCCTCATGCCACCTAGCCTCTGCTGCCCTTCCCTGCTCAGGCTGCGGTTGTAGGATGGCACAGTCACAGGATGTTGTARCTCCCTGRCTGTTTCTCTGACCCTGSCTGTGTTGYRGCTGTATTCTGAGCACAAACAGAARCACTCACTATTTYTCTGTTCCCTTTTCTCTGTGYGTCATTCAAGGGCTTCCTCATTGAGAGCAAGCTGCTGAGGCTCCTGCAGCCACTGGGGAAGCACGAGCGCACCCTCATGAAGCTTGACTCCATCTTCACTGTGAGTTGGGGGCTGGCCTGTAAAGGGCTGCAGAGAAGCACTTCCTGTGGCAAGACTGATGATCATGTAGGAAAGCATGTAGGACACAGTGTCCCAAAAGTGGCCCAGGAAAAAGGTTGGGTGCATTTTGGGAGGGACAGATACATGTAAGCAGGAAAAATCAGGGACCCAAAGCATGAGAGCCGACCAGGCAGGCAGGTATTCTTCTGGGCTGCAGGTAGCTGAAAGTGTTGGGACATAGGAAGGCAAGTCTCACACACGGAGAYACAGAGCAGTCGTTACGATAATCATGGGGCTTTGCTCTGCCTTGGTCAGGCTGCTGCTGGRTAATTGCCTCCAGGTTTGGTCCCTGTCCCCCTGAAAGGTGGGAAGCAGCCAGGAGAGTCCAGAACAGGGGGCAAGAATGGTGAAAGGGCTGGAGAGCATGACCTGCCAGGAAAGGCTGAAGGAACAAGACTCGGTTCATCTGGAGGGGACAGGAGTGGCCTTCAAAGAGGCAAAGAGCTTCTGCACAAGGAGAGGGAGTCGCCTCTGCCCCATGTCCATGTGGACAGGACAAGGAGACATAGGATTGAGCTGCCCAATGGATGTTCAGCTGGGCTCTTTGGGGGACTTAGTGGCAGTGAGGGAAGAGAAGCATTATGGGAGAGTGCTGCAAACTGGCCAGACACCTCTCAGCCCAAGCCAATAYTACTGATGAATCGGACAATGTCTCCAGCCTGTTCTCAGAAGCTGAGGTTTGTACTCTTCCATCCACAGGTACCCCCAGCTGTCCCACACAAACCACTTCTTACTAACTGCTCCTGCACAGATTTTGCATAGCCATTACCCTTACTGCAGAAGAGGTGCAGAGATGCCCCCTCCTCAGGGCCTCCCAGAGGAGCCTTGGCAAAATTCCCAGCATCTGGGACTTAAAGCTGATTCAAACTCCTTCACAAGGGTAGTCAAGCAGCATCCCTCCGTCGCTGCAGAATGACCTTCCCTTCCACAGAGAGGCACCCTCTTCTCCAGGGAAATGCTGTTCATTTAGTTCCTGCTCCCATGATGTCTCTGAGGGACTCTAACCTGGCTTTTCTGCTCCCCAGGCCCTCGAGATTGACAGTGAGGATGACCTGTACCAGCTGGTGGATTTCTTCCTGAAGTACAAAGCCCAGGAGGTGGCTGTCAGCCAGGTGGGACAGACAGGGACAGTGGTGGGGAGAGCCTGGCAAAGCAGGGGGACCAGGAAAGCAGGAGCAGAACGCCTCCTGAACATCCAAGGAGGACAGTGTGGGACAGCACAGCACAGCAGACCTGAAGTATCTCCCTGTGACTAGACAAGGGAGGTGAACTGTGGGGAGACTGCCCACTGGGTGGGGTGTGGGGAGTCCAAACCAAGGCCCCCAGCCCCAACCTATCCCKGCGCAGGTACAGGGGTTAGCTTGGGGTAGGGCCATCTCCAGGACGGTTTGGAGGAGCCCTGGATGCAAGGGATGAATTGAACAGGCTGGCCAGGGCCTGCCCAGGTGCGGGGTTGGGGCAGGGAAGAGCTCTGCTACAGAGTCACTTCCTAGCAGAGAGGGAGTTGGACTGATCCCAGTAAGGAGTTTAAATGAGACCACAGTGTTTGGGAAATGAGTTTATACCCAAAGGGATTTATCCAAGCATGTCAGTTGACCTCCAAACAAGAGAATATCTGGCCTATTTTATTACTAGTACAGGCACAGCCCGGGACAGCAATGAGGCCAGTGAGCTGTGATCTGCTTCTGCCATAACCAGAGAGAGTCTCCTGTACCTCCTTTTTTTTTTTGCCTGAGTGCTCTAAATTTGTGAGAGAATGAGGCTGCAGGGGGCTGTGAGCTGTGAGGAGAAGGAAACAGTGGGAAGGACACAGTACTCATCTGGGCCTTCCTTCCAGAGCCAGGCCACCCCTCAGGGCCAGGAGGGCCCAGCCAGTGAGGATCCTGCAGATCTGTCTGCGGACGCAGCAGATGATGGATCCAGTTCCCACAGGACCGAGCTGACATCCTCTCGGGGCTTACTGGACTCCCTTCCGTCTGTGTACATCCATGCTGACGACATCCTAAAGATCCTCAAAGCATTTGTGCGGGATTTCGACAAGCTGAGGTGAGACTATTAGCAGGGGTGCTTTTCCAGGGACAGAACAGGGCTGTCGTCACTGGGAGGGAGCCAGGCGGGGCTGGGAACACTGAGGAGGTAGAGGACTGTGGGGATGTGTGCAGGGCTGGGGGAGACTGTATTCCCCTTGCTGGAACCAGATCTGCCCCTGACTACCCTGCAAGCTGGCAGAAGGGTGGGAAGGGTCCTGCCGGAGCATGGATTGCTCCTGATACAGGCCAGCTCTGAGGGGCAGTGCCAGGGTGAGGGATAGCTGGGAACAACCAGGCAAGAGGTGTACAGTAGCCCAGGGAGAAGCAGCAAACCTCTGAGGCAGGCAGTGCCAGCAGCATTCACAACAGCTGTGGGGTTGTGCTCATTTGTGTGGTGATGGCAATAGCACTCAGTGCAGCTGAAGGGTCCAGGGTTGCTCCTCACGCAAGTAGAGCTGAGCCCGGAGCCCCAGAGCTTTTCTCTCTGTCCCTCAGGGGGAAGGACGATTCAGCGATGGATTTGCTGCGGGGACGGGACAGCTCCAAGGACGAGGAGTACTGGAACGCTCTGGCACACGCTATCCCTGAGTCAAAGCTGAAGCTTTGGGACGCACTGATGGTGGCACTGGAGAAATATCAGTGAGTGCCTGGCAGGCTGACAGCTTGGCTGGGAGAGCCGTACTGGGACTGGCACAGGCTGATCCTGCAGACCTTGCTGGGAGAATGGGCTGCCAAACCCAGCTGCTCCTGTGGGCAGGAGCTCAGTAGGACTTCTGTGATGCCCCCACGGTGGCTGACAGGCACTGAGCCTGGAGCAGCTAGGCACAGTGCCCGGGGCTCCCTGGGGGTGCTGCCAGGACAGCGTGGCAGGAGAGCAGTACTGGTGTGTGGGGCTGGTGCCGGCACTATGCTGAGGACCAGCTGAGGGATGCACAGCACTGGTGACAACCAGCAGGGCCCCATGAGGTAGCCCACCCACTCTGCACATCCCTGGGGAGTGGCTCTGCAGGGTGTGTTAAGACCCCAGAGACCCTGCCAACGGCTCCCTGTCAGCCTCTGGGGCCAAGGCTTTGCTGTTCCCTGTTAACATAGTACCCTTTCTGCATAGCCACATCCTTGCCCAGAGGGCCAACCTGATCACTGAAGTAGGTGTCCTGCAGCAGCAGAACTCAGAGTTGTGCCTGCTCCTGGATCAGTACGTCACCTCCAAGGTGAGTGGAGCATCCTCCTGTCCCTTCACCCTCAGGACCTTGGTGCTCTGGCTGAGTATGAGACTGTCCAAGCCAGTTTTGGATGCAGGTTGCAGCTCGCAGCCTGTTGGCAGTATGCTCGGCACAGAGGATGCTCAGAGGTAGGGGCTGGGCATGCAGGAAGGAAAGCAAGAGCGTCTGGAGCCCATAGGACCTACAGGGCTAGACAGGGTCCGGCTGCACAGCCTGCCAAGAGAGCTGAGAGCTAGCACGTCACTGGCTGTGGAAGTCCCACAGCGGGCATTAGTGTGGGCACAAAAGGCAGGGCTGGCCGTTGACCTCTCCCCTCCAAGGCTAGGGCCCATCCAGACTACCCCAGGGTGGCCCTTCCCCTGGCTAACCACTGCCCCTGCCCGGGAATGGGCTGGGCTCAGCACTGTTCCAGTGTGGGTGACCAGAAGGCAGTAGCTGAGCCTTGCTGTGATATTTATTAGCGTAGACAGAGCTGAGGAGTGCTCTGGCTTTTTAGCCGGACTTTGGAGGGTCCCTGCCCCTCTGCCCAGGGGGCCTGGAAACCCAAGAGTGAAGATTCACAGGGCCCTGGTGTTCACTGCAAGTCCCAGCAATGCTGCCAGCGTTCCCAGAGCTGTAGCAGACAACCCAGCCCGGACATACTTGGTGCCACATCTCTGCTGGGTCGTTAACTGGTGCTGATGTCTGATCCTGGGTGCTGCCCCATGGCATGTACTGGGGGACCCATAAAGATGGCAGATTAGCCCTGTGCCATGTCCCCAGGCTTGATCCCAGCTGTGCCCACCCTCTCTGCCCCACAGAGCTTGCAGACACTGGGGCCACTGCCTGGAGCCCAGCGCAGTCAGGCTCAGGGTTCCTCTTCCTGCAGGTGAACAGCGAGCTGCTCTCCCCTCCCATGCAGTGGATGGACCTGAAGCCACCGGGCCCCAAGGAAGCGCAGTAAGCGCCTGAGGTCGGGGCATGGCTTTTCTCAGCCCCCAGCCAAAATTGTGTCTGGAGCTGGTGCTGCCTGGCAGGGGCTAATACACTTCTTCCAAACCTGGGCTGCAGGCATGTGTGTGATCTCCAAGGAAGGCCCCTCTACCCTCCARAGATGCTGGTGGGTCACAGCTTAGTGCTTCCCCAATCCCAGGGACTCACAGCACGGTAGGAAAGTGCTGCCCTCCTCATGGCTCAAAGCCACGTGGTCTGTGTCCTCTCCTGCCTGCCCCTTCCCTCAGTGGGGCCAAAGCCAGGCAAGAGCCTTCATCTCCAGCCTGGGGCTGTCCAGGCTTTCTGATAGCAGGTTGTAGACACTGCTGGCTCCATAGACCTTTCCCAGCTCTCTCAGCTGAGCCAAGCCCGCCAAGCAGCAGTCTCCACTCCTGTGCAATGCCCTGCTCTACACTACCCTGCTCACAGCCTCCTCCCATCAGCCTGGTACATCCTCCAAGAGCGCTGGTCCACCCTCTCTCCCGTACAGAGAAGCCTGATGTCTTTGCTGTCTGCAGCTGTTTTCATTCAAGATCACAGGTTGGTTGATGGAAATTGCAGCGGTCACATATAACCAGTGTAGGACCTGCCACCCCACCTCCTGTCACAGCCTTCAAGTTACGCTAAAGGGTTCAGCCTTGGCCCTTCTCCTCTGGTTCTCCTGACCACTGTGCCTGAGCACAGGCAGGCAGTATTGCTGCCTCTGCCCAGACACCAGCTTGCTTACTGCTTGGTGAATCTTCCTCAGGATGGGAGGACGCAGCAGGCTCAAGGCAGAGCCACTTCAGCCCCTCTCCTCTGCTACGTCTTGGAAGGAGCCTTGTTCCCTGCTTCCCCGTGCACAGCAGGAACACGGCACCAACCCAGCCCTGGCTTGCTTGCATGCAGCAGGGATGTGGCACCACCCCATACTGCTGATGGCGGGAGCAGCATCAGAGCAGCCCATGGTAGTGGGGAAAGAGGGGCAGGGAGCACCCTGGGGCCAGTCTGAGACCAGCTCTTTCATAGCCAGCATTTCTGCAGGGTTGGGACAGGGCCCTGTGTGAAACCAGCTCCTTCCCCCTTCCCAGATCTCTCTAACCAGCATCTGTCCATGCTGCTGCCATGAGAGTCATGGCCCTGGTGGGTCAAGTACCGCTGAGGGAGACCCTTCCAGAAGGTCAAGAGAGGTTCCTGCACCTTGGCCCCCTTCAGTCTTCTGATCCCATGATCCTGCAGCTGGGACTAGAGATGATCCCTCAGCCTCACTCTGGTCCTGAGCCCAGCGTTGTGGTGTTTGGGATTAGCATCATCCTAAAAACAACTACAAGAACCTTCCCAAATAAGCTGCACCCTCAGTTACCTTTCCCTCCTTGCTCTCAGTTCTGCTGCATCTCTACCTAAATCTGGGGGGTTTGACACTTTTAGTATCACACAATAGTATTATTTATGTAGTTATATTAGTTATCTAGATGAGGGCAGTCTGGCATCCCCCAGTTCCCTTCCAATGCTTCGGTTCACATTGTGTTTTAGGCTTTTTACTGGGAATTATCGTGCTTTAGCCTTGACTCCCCTACCTGCCTCTGACTAAGCACAGGCAGTTTCTCCTCCYGTGTGCAGCCAGCCTGCATACCAGAGCAGGAGAATAACACCTTTTTTGCTCGCCAGTATCTGTGCCCTTGAATAGTTGTCATCCCCCTCCCGGTTCCCATCAGAGGCTGGAGCCAGCTTCRAGGCCTGGTGCACCCATGGGACCTCTTGCTCTCCAGTCACCCACTGGGCTAGATGATCTCTGAGGACCCTCAGGCCACTCTGGATGCCCAGCTCAACCGCCTCCAGCTGGAGTCCATCACAGCTTCCAGGATGGATACCAGGTTGCATAAGATGTTCATTTGGACATCTAAACACATTCCCTCCTTCTATTCCAAGGAAAATATATGCAAAACAGTGCAGAATAACACCACTTGTATCACTAATAATACAACTATAGCATGTAGCATTAAATGTAGCACAGCAGTAGCTTTTGGCGACTATCCCATGAATACGTCTTTCCAGTGACGAGCAGTGACAAGCAGTTAGCAGTTCACTATCAGTCCCCAAATCTAGGGTTCTTGTTCTCCAGAGTGACCAGCAGGCTTGCAGCTTGTTGTCAGCTTCTGAGAGGACTATAACCAAGTACCTATAACTAGATATAAAGCGTGTGAAGTTGTATCTGTTGTCTCAAGGCTCAGGGTCAAAATTCACCTGAGCTCTTTTCCTGACAAGACACAACATTCCAGCCTCAGCGGTTGTGTTGCTTGTTGCTATACCTTGGAAACAACAGAATAACCTGAACCAGGCCTAAAATGCGCAAGCTCTTTCCCCCTGCTAGAATCCCTTATTTTAGGAGCAGTTGTATTACTCCCATGCCCTTTTCCACCTCCATGCTACACTTGTACGGGGCCTGGAAGGTGGGGTTTCCCATGGGAATCACTCATTTCCCAGCCACGCTTCTGCTTTTCTCTTGGCCCAGACCACCTTCAAGAGTCCTGTGGCTTCTTCATTCTCTATAGCAGCAACAGGATATCATTTCCCTCTGATACCCTACTGAAACCCAGTCAGAAGACCTATACCTAAGATGTTTGCCCCTTTTGCCAAAACCACCCACACCTCCAATCTATCCTCCCCTCTACACAACTGGCATCCTACTTACTTTTCCTCACTCACTCTCTACTCCTCATTTCCAGATTGATTTTGGTGCAAGCAGAGGAGCCCAGTACTCTAACAAAGATGTTTCTGATTCCGTATTTACTAAGAAAGTATTTGCGATTTCCAACCCACCTTGAAGCGTACGTCATACTGCCGCATGACCCTTCTCCCCAGATCCTGTGTCAGTGTGGTGGAGGCAGATCCCACTGACACCAGGGGTTAGGACTCCCAAGCCCAAAGGTCTTTTAAGGATGGATRTGGGTTTTTCTCCATGTAAGAAGGATCTGATGGCTCCTTTTCCTGTTCTGATTTGTCCCAAATTTTTCTCTCATCCCCTTTTCTAGTAAGATTTTCGTCATTCAAGCAAGTAAAACTCYCATGGGCTGGCCATCTTCTGATTCTTCCCCAATCACCTCAGGAACTTAGCAAGAATTTCCAAATCACTTCTCTAGGACCATTTTTTCTGGACTCACAGCTATTTCCCTTTTTAGCTCCTCTTTTCCTGCTACTCCTGTAAGTGTCCCCCCATCCTCCAGTGTAGCCATACACTCACGAAAGGATCTACAGATGGGAGCATGTCCCAGGCTGTTAAAGAGTCTTCTCTGCAGCTCTAGGGCACGACAGGCCAACACTCCTACATCATCCCGATCCATGATTACTTGATCTGTGTCAACACCAGGGATCACTGGATCATCCCTCTGCTTTCACACTCAGATAAGCATATTCTTACACAGATAGGCTGATGCCTCCAGGTCATCTGCTCAGGGCATCTCCTGAACATTATCTTTCAGAAGCTTGTGATCTCCCAGATTCATGATTATTGGTCTTAAGCTTTCTCTTCTTGACATCAGATGGTTATAAGGGCTCTGATAACTGCTGCTGCCTTTGAGCAAGGCAGTCCTGTCTCTCACACCACTCATTTAGCCTCATCAYGTAAAAAAGGAGTACTCTGCTCCTCGGTGCAGATTCAGTACAGCCATGCAGGCCATCCCTCTGCCTTTTTTTCTCCTTTCTGGACATTACCCACTCCCCTCCCTGGTCTAACATCCCCCCATGGGCTCTTACAGCTCTCTTTCTTCATACCCCAGAGCTGCTCAGCCTGTTTGTTCACCAGCAGGTTATTGCGCCATAGTGTGAGTATCTCGCAGTGAGCTGCTCCAGGTTATTTTGTGAGCTCTTTACAAGCTGCTCCTTCTCTTCCACTGCAGCTTGTAAATCGCCGATAAGATCAAACGACAGCCTCTGGAAAGTGGAGTGTTCCTTTTYTCCGCTTGGCTGATACCAGCAGGTATATTTTTTCCCAAGTTTTACCAGTTTTGAGAGAGGGATCCTGGCTAGTAAGTTCATAATCCCAAGGAACCTCTCTGTGCTCCAAAGTAGCCCACACTAGCAGACACCTGCCTTCCCAGCCCAGAGGACCATCAGATTCCCATTTCTCCTTTAAGTTTCCACCCTTCTTTAAACTAGGACATCTCAGTGCCAGTTAGTACAAGCCCCAACTGGAAACTCCCAGATAAGCCTCCAACTTACTGCTGCCCCACTCCAACTCTCCCCTTTTATACTGGAAACCTGAGATTTGACTGTTTCAGATGGTTTTGATGCTTAATGATTAAGCAACACCTCTAAGGAATTAGTAATGCCTTAATGGGTTTAATCACTTTTAAAATTCTCCACTTTTTCTGTCCTGAAATGACCTTTTGCTGTCCCTGCACTGCCTTTTCTCACCCCAGAGTCCTCCCAAATAAACAGCACCCTCAGGTACCTTTCCYTCCTTGCTCCCAGTTCTGCTGCATTTCTACCTGAATCCAGGGCTTCTGACACTATCACCCAGGCAATCTCAGCCCCAAATGCTGCTACTGATACACTCTCTAGATGAGGGCAGTCTGGCATCCCCCAGTTCCCTTCYRATGCTTCGGTTCACATTGGTTACACTTCCTTTGTGTTTTAGGCTTTCTACTGGGAATTATCGTGCTTTAGCCTTGACTCCCTACCTGCCTCTGACTAAGCACAAGCAGTTTCTCCTCCTGTGCGCAGCCAGCCTGCATACCAGAGCAGGAGAATAACACCTTTTTTGCTACCAGTATCTGTGTCCTTGAATAGTTGTCATCCCCCTCCCGGTTCCCATCAGAGGCCGGAGCCAGCTTCGGGGCCCGCTGTGGGGTTGCTCCCTCGCTGTGCCCGAGCAGGAGGAGCTGCCCCGGCTGGCAGCATTCACGAGTAAAGCTGGGAGAGAGTCCACAAAGCAGAAACGCAAACAAGGAGCGAGACGGAGGAGGTGGGAGACAGGAAAAGGGGACCGGGCAGGGCAGGTGGGAGACAGGGACAGGCACCCTCTCTGCGGCAGGCGCTCCGGGGCAGGTGCCCCTCAGCAGCAGCAGGGAGCAAACGGGCCAGCGGAGAGTCGCGGGCGGGCAGAGCCGTGCCGGAGCGGGTCCGACGGCCGAAGGCGGGCGCCGGGGTGAGGGT
>NW_028186341.1:499750-504808 GCF_003343005.1 Rhea americana
GCGCTGCCACCCGCTCGCCTCGCCCCCGGCAAGGTAGGACCCCCCTCACCCTCCCCGGCACGGCCCCGGCGCACCGGGGTGCTCGGCGCTGCGCACCCCACAGCGCCGGGCGGGCACGGGGTGAGCCCGGCACCGGGCACCGGGGCTGCCCCGGGGGGCGGGGAAAGGGGGCTGCACCGGGTCTGGGGAAAAGGGCTGTGCTGGGGGCCGGGGAAAGGGGGCTGCACTGAGTGCGGGGAAGGGAGGCTGCACCGGGCCCGGGGAAAGGGGGCTGCTCCGGGGCCGGGCACCGGGGCTTTGCCGAGGTGCGGGGAAACGGGGCTGTACTGGGGTGCAGGGAAAGGGGGCTGTGCTGAGGTGCGAGGAAAGGGGAAAGGGGCTACACTGGGCACCGGTGCCGTGCCGGGCTGCGGGGAAAGGGGGCTGCTCCGGGGCCTGGCACCGGTGCCGTGGCGGGGCGCGGGGAAAGGGGGCTGCTCCGGGGCCGGGCACCGGTGCTGTGCCGGGGCGCGGGGAAAGGGGGCTGCTCCGGGGCCGGGCACCGGTGCTGTGCCGGGGCGCGGGGAAAGGGGGCTGCTCGGGGTCCGGGCACCGGTGCCGTGCCGGGGCGCGGGGAAAGGGGGCTGCTCCGGATCCGGGCACCGGTGCTGTGCCGGGGCGCGGGGAAAGGGGGCTGCTCCGGATCCGGGCACCGGTGCCGTGCCGGGGCGCGGGGAAAGGGGGCTGCTCCGGGGCCGGTCCCCTCGCCCGCGGGCTCGCCGCACGCCGGCCGCAGCCTGCCCGCCCCGCGCGGGCGCCAGTGGCCCGATCCGGTGTCACTCAGGCCGGTGCGCGGCCGGGGAGGGAGCTGCCGGCGTGAGTCAGAGCCGCAGGAAGCCGATTGCATCAGGAGCAGGGYTGTTTTTTCCAGTCGGGGCTCTCCGAAGCCTGGCTGTGGCCTCCCCCGCTCCATCCCCTCGCCGCTCTCTCCCCCAGCGCCATGGAGAAGGGAGCCGGCCCCTCGGCCACCGGCTCCATCGCCCTGGCTTCCTCCTCCACGGCCACCTTCAAGGAGGAGCTGCTGTGCCCCATCTGCTACGAGCCTTTCCGGGAGGCCGTGACGCTGTGCTGCGGGCACAACTTCTGCAAGGGCTGCGTGAGCCGCTCCTGGGAGCACCGGCAGCACGTGTGCCCCGTGTGCAAGGAGGCCTCCTCGCTCGACGACCTCCGCGTCAACCACACGCTCAACAACCTGGTGGAGATGATCCTCAAGGAGGAAGGGCAGCGGCGGGGCCGGGCCGCCGCCCTCTGCRCCCTGCACCACGAAGAGGCCAAGCTCTTCTGCCTGGATGACAAGGAGCTGGCGTGCTTCGTCTGCCAGAGCGCTGAGCAGCATGAAGGGCACAAAATGCGGCCGGTGCAGGAGACGGCTGCGGATTTCAGGGTGAGTGATGGATGCTCTGGCYGCGGGGCGGCGGAGGAGGGGGGACACCCCATCGCCGTGGGATGCTCGTGCGTGGGGCGGTGTGGGGCACGGTGCCTTCTGCCAGGCTTGGCACGGCCGCGGGAAGAGGGGTGCAGCCTGCCCGCGCCCTGGCACATATCTGCCGACACGGGCCCTTGGCTCGTGCACCGACGCGGGCTGGCTCCCAGCGCACCRGGATAAAAGCGGAAGCAGCTATGCAGGGTGTGTCCCAGCTGGAAGGGCRCAGGGGCACCCCAGCTTTGCCCCGACGCCGTCCCCAGATGATAATTACCCCGGGCCACCCCATCCTTGGGGCGACGGCGCCTTGCCCCAAGGGCCTGCGGGAAACGGCTGGAGCAGTGACTCTCTGAGGCCCGGGGAGGGGTTTGGAGAGCAGCCCAGTTCCCGCGTTTCCTCGGCTCGTCCCGGATCCGGGCGCGCTGGCTGTTGCAGCAACGCTGCAGGGCTGGGAGCGCGTTTTACGGAGGGTGGGGAGGGGGTTGCACAACCACACTCCCCGGAGGGCGGCCGGCGATCCTGCCGCGTCCCTGCTGCTTCCCAGGCTGGCTGGGACGTGACAGTGCATTAAAGGAAGGGCTTAAAAACAGAGCGACGGGTTCACCGTGCTGCAAACCTCCTGGCTGGGGCCGGCGCGTTTGCACRGCCCCGTGGTGCCAGCGGGCAGCGGGGACCCTGCTCTGGGCGACCTGGTGCCCCGGCCGCAGGAGGGGACGAGGTGGGTCAAGCAAGGATCCCGGTTAACCCCGTCCTGCTGGGGCTGGGGTTCTTGTCTTTCCRCATTCGAAACCCTGGGCTCAGGCGCGCGAGGGTCCTGAGGGCGTCTCCTCCCCGCAGGCCAAGCTGAAGAACATGGAGACCTCCCTGCGGGACAAGGTGAAGGATTTTGGGGCCGTGCATCGCTCCTATGAGTCCATCTCCAAGCACAACCAGGTGCGTGGCACCAGCGCTGGCCTCCCGTGGCCGGAGGGCTCCGGAGGAGTGGTGCGGGGCGGGAGGACGGGGGGCAGAGCCGGGGCTGCCGCGCGGGCTGCCGGCCGGAGCCGTGACGTGCCTCTGGGCCGCGCGGGGCAGGTGGAAGCGGCGCGGCTGGAGGAGCAGATCAGGAGGGAGTTTGAGAAGCTGCATGAGTTCCTGCGGGGCGAGGAGAAGGCGGTGCTGGCCCAGCTGCAGGAGGAGACGCGGCACAAGCAGGGCCTCGTCGAGGGCAGGATGAAGCGGCTGTCGGAGGAGAGCCGGGCGCTGCTCAACGAGGCCCGCCAGCTCCAGGCTGACCTCAAGGAGGACGACTACACCTTCCTCAAGGTAAGGTGCTGCCAGGGGCCGGGGTCTCGCTGTGGCCGTGGGGACCACGGCGGTGCTGGGTGATGCTCCCCTGCCGCCGGACAGTTGCAGTCCCTTGCGAGCAGGGGGTTTGATGCACAGTGTCTCCTTCTCTTTCAGACACACAAGAACCGCAAGCGCAGGTAGGTCCCAGCRCTCTTCTGACCTCCACTGCGTCCACTGCACATCTGGGGCAGCTGAGCCCTCACATCCCCTCCCTGGGGCCAAACGTGGCTCTTCTGCAAGGGGCAGAAGCCCGGCTCTCTTTCCACTAGGGCCAAAGTGGGATCTCTGCCCCAAGTGAGGCCCAGTACCCACATGTCCCCTCTTGATCTGGCCACTCGGGTCCTGGTGCTCCAGCAGAACAAGGTGCTGGAGGTGCTCATGGCTGGTGCTGCACCCCTGGGTGCCCAGGGACATCCAGTCCTGCATGCCGGAGCTGCCCGGATGCCAGGGCAGGAACRGGCACATGTTGCCCTGCTGGACTGAGTCTGGTCTGGGGGTCTGGGGAGAAGCTGTGAAGCCCCTGCCGAGATCTAGTCCCCCAGGGTGCCCTAAGCTCCAGCCCAATTCCCTCCTCTGGTGCTGCGTGTCACCCTCCGAGGCCTGTCCCCATCCGCTGCGGTCCTGCCCTAGGATCGCCTGCACGGCCGAGGAGCCAGAGGCTGTGCCCTCGGGGATGCTCATCAACGTCGCCARGTACCTGGGCTCACTGCAGTACAACGTCTGGAAGAAGATGCTGGACATCATCACCGTAGGTGAGGCGCYGGGCACGGAGCGTGCGCGGGTCCCTCCTACCCTCGCGGCTGCCCCGGGCGCCCTCYCATTGGGGAGGAAGAGATGAGCTCTCCCTCTTGGTGCTGAGGTGGTCAGGGCTGCCTTGCAGCTGGAGCGATGGGTCGCAGGAAAAGCCTTTGGGGTGGGGAGGTGGTGGGTCTCCGTCACTACGTACTGAAGAGGAGCATGGAGTAGAAATGCCCACAGCAAGCCACTGCCATGCTTGGGGAGGGGGTTTGGAGGGCAAAGGGGTGCTCTGGGGCACACGCACCCCAAAAAGGGAGTCCCAGGGGATGCATTTCTCCTCGTTGGGGTAGATCCATGCCTTTGGCTCTCTCCTGGAAAGGAAAGGACRGGCAGATGGGTGTCCCCAGGGTTGTGGTGGCTGCTGTCCCCCGTAAGCTCGTCCCCCTGGGAAGACAGCGTTGGCCCTCCTAATGCACTTGTCCCCACCGCAGTCCCCTTCAGCTTCGACCCCAACTCGGCGGCGGGCTGGCTCTCGGTCTCTGAGGACCTCACCAGCGTCACCAACGGSGGCTACAAGCTGCTGGTGGAAAACCCCGAGCGCTTCACCTCGGCGCCYTGCATCCTGGGCTCCCGCGGCTTCTCCACCGGCTTCCACACCTGGGAGGTGGAGCTGGGCGGCATCACGAACTGGCGGGTGGGGGTGGCCCGGCCGCGCGGCGGCACCCACTGGACCTTCCACCACGAYGCCCGCTCCGGCTTCTGGTACATCTACCGGCTGCCCGGAGCCGACGGCGAGACGTGCCGGGCCTCCAACTCGGCCCGCTCGGAGGCGGCGCTGGGCGACCTGGCGCGSGTCCGCGTGGAGCTGGACTGCGACGAGGGCGAGCTCTCCTTCTACGACGCCGACCGCCGGACCCACATCTACACCTTCCACGAGAAGTTCAACGGCAMGGTCTTCCCCTACTTCTACGTGGGGGGGACGCCGGTGGACGCGGTGCCCGAGGCGCTCCGCATCTGCCCCCTGCGCGTCCGCGTCCACGAGGACGTCCCCGTCTAGCGGGGCCCGGCCGCCGCGCTCGCCTCGCCCGCCGCCGGTGCTCCCGGGTGCCTACGCGCGCCGAAAGAGAACGGGGGGAAGAAAAGAATGTCTGTGCGCGTTGCCTCCTTTTTTATCGTTAATAAAGAGCCTGTCGTTCCGGTCGTGCTCTGCGGGGCCGTTCCTGACCGTCTCCGCTCGCTCCGCGCCTCTCCTGCCGCTCCGCCCCGGAGCACAGCCAGGAAGCACCTGGAGCAGGAATGCGCCCGCGAGGGTGCGCGTGGATCCCGGGAGCGGGAATCTGCCCGCGAGGGTGCGCGTGGATCCCGGGAGCGGGGCTCCGCCCGCGAGGGTGCGCGTGGATCCCGGGAGCGGGGCTCTGCCCGCGAGGGTGCGCGTGGATCCCGGGAGCGGGGCTCCGCCCGCGAGGGTGCGCGTGGATCCCGGGAGCAGGAATCCGCCCGCGAGGGTGCGCGTGGATCCCGGGAGCAGG
>NW_028186341.1:506487-508000 GCF_003343005.1 Rhea americana
GAGGGTGCGCGTGGATCCCGGGAGCGGAGCTCTGCCCGCGAGGGTGCGCGTGGATCCTGGGAGCGGGGCTCTGCCCGCGAGGGTGCGCGTGGATCCTGGGAGCGGGGCTCTGCCCGCGCGGGTGCGCGTGGATCCCGGGAGCAGGAATCTGCCCACGCGGGTGCGCGTGGATCCCAGGAGCAGGGATTTCCCAGCAGGGATGGCAGGCCGTGCGTGGACTGTTCGGGCGCACCAGTGACGCCGGAGCTTCCCCCGGGAGGGTTTCCCCTTGCCTCCCTGCCGCTCCACTCATGCGGAGATCGGAGCGGCAGCCCGGGGGGTCCCAGCTTGCGTCTCCCTCGGCCTGGGCGCTGGGAAGAGCGAGGTCAGCCGGCCGGGGCTCAGCCCCGCTCCGCTGTGCCTCCTCCTCGGGGGGCGCGGGGAGGACGGGGCCGGGCTTTTGAAAATCGACTTAACCCCTGGCCAAGGGGTCGGTAAATCCCCAGCTCCAGGAGGCAGGCGATGACGTGCAGGTGGTGTTCAAAAAATATGCAAAAAGTTGTTTCGCAGCAAGCAGCCCGGCCGAGGGGGGCACGAGCCGGGGCGAGCCCGGAGCCGCACGACGCCGCCGGCTTTGTGCTCCGCTTCCTCCCCACAGCCCAAAGGAAACGCGCCTTTGCCTTCCTGTCCCCGAGCCGCAGCTGGCGGGATGCGCCGGCCCGAAACGCCCCGGCTGGAGCAGCCGTGGGCTTCGTCTCGCTCCCGGGCCTCCCCGCAGCCCTCCGGAAGGAGCCTCGGGATGCAGATTTGTCCGGCCGGGCGATATTTGGGAAAGCAGGCAGCTCTCCCATTGGGTGTCCGCCAGGCGGTGATGTCATTCCTGCCCAATCCGGACGGGAGAGCATCCTTTCCCGGCGGCCCCCTTCCCTGCTTCCCTTATATCCAGAGCTGGGCATTAATCGCTGCGGGATGGGGGGGACCCAGGCGGGGCCCCCCAGGGCAAAGCCCGGCAGTGCCGGCGCGGCGCCTCCTGCCTCAGTTTCCCCATGAGCAGGAGAAGCCGGAGGGCAGAGCTGGCGGGACACCCTGCGCTTCCGCTAACCCATCCTCCAAAAAAATAATCCCACGGCCGACACGTGTTTTCCAAAAGGGGAATCGCCCCCCCCCCATCCCAGCTGCTCCAGGCCTGTCTCATAGCGGAAGGGAGCAGCGCCGGGGGAGCGCTGCCCCTAAGGGGGGGCGGACGGACGGACGGACGGACGGACGGATGGTTAGGCGAGCAGGAGGGAGCGGGTGATTCCCACGCCGGCTCCGGCACGGCGGGAAGCGAGCCGGCACATCGAGGCGCCTCCGGGGCCGCGTCGCCGCATGGGGCCGGCAGCTTTGCCCTGCTGCCTCGCTCCCCTCCGGCAGCCGGAGCGAGGAAGCGATTTTCCATCTTTTCTCCCCAAAAGAGGAAGGCAGATGCACGCAGAAGACGCATCTTTTTGCAATTATTATTATTACTCCATTTTTCCCCGTTTTTTTTTTTTTT
>NW_028186341.1:509441-546745 GCF_003343005.1 Rhea americana
TGCCCACCACACCAGGATGAGCCCATCAGACCACCCCAGTCCATGCCCATCACACAATGGGTGCCCATCACACCGCAGCATGCCCACCACACCAGTATGAGCCCATCAGACCACCCCAGTGCATGCCCATCACACAATGGATGCCCACCACACCGCAGCATGCCCACCACACCAGTATGAGCCCATCACGCTACCCCAATGCATGCCCATCACACAGTGGGGTGCCCATCACACTGTAGCATGCTCATCAAACCGGTATGAGCCCATCACACCACTCCAGTGCATGCCCATCACACAATGGATGCCCACCACACCATAGCATGCCCACGACACCAGTGTGAGCCCATCACACCATGTGAGCCCATCACACCACACTGGTACATGCCCATCACACCAGTGTGTGCTTATGATAACAGAACGTGCCCATTATSCCACACCAGTGCATGCCCATCATGCCACACTGGTATCTACCCATCACACATCACTGGTGCCTGCCCATGACACCAGTGCATGCCCATTGCACCACACCGGTGTGTGCCAAACACCCCGTACCTGGGCGTGCCCATCACACTGCACTGGCATGTGCCCATCACACCACACTGGTGCTCGTACCTGGCAAGGGCCACCCATGAGAGGGTGGCCACAGCAGGAGGGCGAGGCTGGGTGATGTCTGCAAGCCACCCATGGACATGGACACCCCTGGCGCTGATACCCAGTCTCCTTCCTCCCCAGACCTCCGGGAGCTTTCTGGCTGCAGACACCTGAGCAACGCGACACCATGACTCTGGCTGGTATGGGCACTGTTGCGTGGCCGCGTAGGGGACATGAGGACAGCTGGGCTGGCACCATGCACTCTGCTTTACTCAGCCCAGATCACTCCCTCCCGCCCAGCCAGGGCCACCTCCACCCCAGAGATCAGGACCTTTCCCTCAGCGCATCAGTTCCTCATCCAAACCACCCTGGGGATTGCCCTGACACTTGCAAAACCATGCTCTGGACACCCTRGTGTGGACAGGCACAGGGTCGGGCACGTGGCTAGTTTGCCAGGACAAATGTAACCTGGGGAGCCACGAGTAAAGCACCCACTCGCTGCATGCCTCAGCTTCCCACTTTGCAAGTCTTGCTCCCTCGACCAGCATTGGCTCATTTGCAATATTCGAGAAACCCCTGGTGCCCCAACCCAGCCACTCTSCTGTCCCGGGAGGCCGCGTGTCCCCGATGTCTGCCAAGATGCCCCTGCACCCCTCAGCGCTGGCCAACCTGCCTCTCCTGCGGTCTCTCCCCAGCTTACAAGGAGAAGATGAAGGAGCTGCCTCTCGTCTCCCTGTTTTGCTCCTGCTTCCTCTCGGACCCCTTGAACAAGCCGGCATACACTTACGAAGGTAGGTGTATGCCTACAGTGGGGGCTGCAGAAAAGCCCCGCTGGCACGAGCAGAGCTGCCCGCAAACCCGTGACGTTCATCTAGTGCAATCAGCTGGSTGCAGGAGGCCTGGCTGGGGCTGCACCGGGCACCACGCTGGCCACAGCCACCTCCTCCACCGCGAGAGCCGCTCGGCAGGGCTCAGCCGCGTGCAATACCGTGTGTGGGTTTGGTATTTTTAGGCAGACAGCTGATTCAGACTGATTCATGTCAGCAGGCCCAAACGCAACAGCGGTGATGGAAGGGGATGTCCAGCCTCACTGCTGGCTGCGGGAGGTCCTCACAGCTGGAAATGGGCCTCASGTGCCCCTTCCCCTCTGCTACCTGTGAAGGGTGTTGCTTGCACACCTTTCCTCAGGGGGATCTGTCAGCCCCTCAGCATGYCCAAATATTCCCCACCAGGGACACTTAGCTGAACGCATGGGTGGGAGGCACCTGCCCATGGAGACATGTGAGGTCTCGTGGTGCTCTTGCRCCCAAGCTGGCACTCAGCCTGTCCCTGTCTCCCAACAGACACAGTAGATCTCACCTGGTGCGTCATCTCCGACATGGAAGTCATCGAGCTCAACAAGCGCACTTCAGGGCAGTCTTTTGAGGTGATCCTGAAGCCCCCCTCCTTTGACGGCATCCCCGAGTTCAATGCCTCCCTGCCGCGGCGGCGTGATCCTTCCCTGGAGGAGATCCAGAAGAAGCTGGAGGCAGCCGAGGAGCGAAGGAAAGTAGGTCCCATGGCTCATATACGTTGGGGAGGCACGGGGATGCGCGACCGCATAGTCAGGGCACCTGCTCAGCACAGCACATCAAACTGCAGAAGTCATGACATGGAGGAGATAGGGACCCATTTCTTCATGGCCAGGATCCGCCATCCTGGTTGCTAGAGGGTGTCCCTCTGTGGGGCTGGATGCAGGGTGGTGCAAGCATGTGAGTCAGCAGCCCGTGGATTATCCATCACCCACAGCCATCCTCCCCTCTTTGCCCATGCAGTACCAAGAGGCCGAGCTCCTGAAGCACCTGGCGGAGAAGCGGGAGCACGAGCGAGAAGTCATCCAGAAGGCCATTGAGGAGAACAATAACTTCATCAAAATGGCCAAAGAGAAGCTAGCACAGAAGATGGAGTCCAACAAAGAGAACCGTGAGGCCCATTTAGCAGCCATGTTGGAGCGCTTGCAGGAGAAGGTGAGAGCCTGGCGAGRGGTAGAGGGAAGGAAAGGGAAGGGGGATGGGCATGGGAGAGAGGTCCAGAAGGTCCTGCATGGCCTTGGGGTGGCATTATTCCCGTGGGGACACCACCAAAGGGTGCCCCTCTTCCCCTCCAGCTGCATGACATTACCCAAGCAGTGTCCCACTGGAGGGATGCTCAGTCCTGGGGACCCCGCCAAGCCTGGCATGTCCATAGGCTCACAAGCGGCCCCAAAGCTACATGATGGCCATCAGTGCATACACTGCTCTCCAAAGGAGAGCTGGGGCCCATATCCTGGCCCCATGTGTGCAAATCCTTAGCTCCCCTCTGAACAGCCCCATCTCCCTCCGTGGTGGCCCTGGCCTGCCATTAATGTTTTTTCCACCTTCTGGGTCTCAGATCTTCCTCTGGGCCTTTCCTCAGTGGCCATGGACCTGCCAGCTCCCTGGCCGGAGCTGGAGGGGTCTATGATGCCTGTGCTAGGAGATGTTTCCACCCTGCCAACATGTGCAGACCTCTTCTTTCTCCCTGAAGCAGGTCTGTTCCCAACCTCAGCATGGAAGGTCCCACTCTCACCACCTCCAGCTCCCTCCAAAACATCCCTTCTGCAAGGAGCTCGCTCAGTGCCCTTCTCCAAACGCCTCAGCTAGCCTTGGGTCAGAGACAGAGAGCACAAGATAATGAAGGACAATCCGAGCCAACCCCATCTCCTTGGGGCTCCCATCTTGTCTGGTTGACGTCTACCTCCTAGCTAGAGGGCAAGGACAATCTGTCTGTCTGTCCCTGAGTGCCTCCACAGTCCTTAAAACACCCCGGGGGAGGAGAGGATGCTGTTGACCCATCGGTGTCCCTCCCGGGACGAACCTGGCCTGGTGAACGCTCTTGTTCCTGCGAACCCCTCCGAAGCTGCTCACCCACCGGCAGGGCCCAAAGCCCGGCAACCTAACCCGTCTCCCTCCCCCCCTTCTCCCTTCCACCTCCCCACAGGACAAACATGCGGAAGAAGTGAGGAAAAACAAGGAGCTAAAAGAAGAGGCTTCCAGGTAAAGAGCCCCAGGTGACGGTGGATTGGACTGACAGCTCCGGAGAGGTTGTAGAGGCTGCCTCAGTGCAAGGTTGACCAGTGGAAGGGGATGTTCCTCTGCTTTCTTTGTTTGTGAATGTAAAGAATTGACCAGTGAAGCCATCCTATTCGTTTGGGGAGGGTGGGGAGGGAGGCGTTGCGGGAGGAGCAAGGAGGGGGGTGGGTGGGTGCGTGCCTCTTTGGGGCGCCAGCTTCGGGACGTCCATCTGGAAACCTCTCCGAGGTCTCATGCGTACTTAACTCGCGCGCCATCCGCGTCCGACAGAGAGATGGGAACGCGCCCACCAAGGGCCAGCGAAGCGGAGGAGGTGGCCAAGGGGGGGCCAGGGAAGGAGCGGGTGGGGAGGGAAGCGGGAAAATGTGCATCATGTGTGACTTTAATTTGGTGGTCCGTGTTGGGCAGATGGGGCAGTGCTCTCTGCAAYCATGGGGCGAGCGTGCGTGCRTGCATGCGTGTGTCCCTCGAGCTTTGTTTCTTTCTCCTCTTCCTTCCCACCCCAGTGGATGTCTGGCCATCAATGTGTGGCAGCATCTCTTGGCGTCCCTCCCTCATTTTCTCCTGCCTCTTGCTCCAGGCCTCTTGCCCAGAGCAGGCATTAGTTGCTCATAGACTTTGCAGCACCATTTTGGGAAAGGGATTGGGAATAAGGTTGTCAGAGAGTGAGAATTACTTGCTCCAAAGGCTTTATCCAGTTGTAGAAGATGCTGAGGGTCCTTTTGAAAGAGTGAAGTCAAAAAGCCCCGTGATTTCCCAAAGAGCTGCTTTTTGTAAGAAACCTCCTGAGACATCTTCCCAGGAACTCTTGGATGAAATCCCTTTTTTTACTCTAGAGCAGCTGAAAAGCCTTCTGCCTTCAGAGGCTCAGATGRTTAACTGAAGAGAGAAATTACCCCCATGGGGAGCTAGAGCAGGAGAAAAAATAGAGTAGGGCTATGGCAACTGTGATGAAAGGAGTCGGGAAAAGCAAAAGGAAGGGAGCAGCTGAGAGAGCCCAGACTAGAGAGCCAGRAGGTGGGGTGGAGACACCTCTCTGGAGAAGACAATGTGTGAGACAGTGTGAGAAGGCAATGTCTATAGCAAAGGCAGGACTGGGAGCAAAGGAGAGGTGAGCCTGAGAGTCCCTGGGGATGGCAGTGGCACCTCCTGATGACTCCAAGCCAAGAGCAAGGCCAGCCTGGGACACCACCAAATCCTAGCCCCRAGTTGTGAATGTCCCAGGAGGTTTTTGTGGGTCCTGCTGAGCAGACAGTGTGATCCCAGGGTGATCTTTGTGTCCAGGCCAAGGGTGAGCAAAGCAGAGAGGTTGCTGTGGGATGCCTCCAAACCAGGGGAGGTGGAAAATCTGCTTTCTGCTGGGGCGGTGGGGGGACAGAATCTCCACTCCCAGTTAATAGCAAGCAGTGGTCCCAGTACTGCCAGGCTCTGGCACATCATCAGTCTCTAAYTCTGGTGTTAACTGAGGTCTCAGTYTCCCCTACTGCCAGATAAGGCTTTTAAAGCACTGATTTAGCATGGGCAGGTCTGGAAAAAAGACCATTTCTTGTTCATTGTGCTGCAAAACACTCACCCAGTCCTGGAAGTCCAAGGGGAAGAGCAGCCCCCAGGGCAGGAAGGGCTGCCGGGAAGGGGAGCACAGAAGACGGTGATGGGCAAAGAACGAGGGGGCTGTTCTAGTTGTGGCACGAGCTGTCCTTTTTTTGTACACAACAGTTGTAAATAAACTGCCTTGGCATTTCTTTTGTTTTCTCATGATCTGTGCAGTGTCTTGTGTGTGTTTTTGTGCAGGGACATCCCAGAGTTTCTTGCACTGTGCGTGAGATGGTGGGATGGGGAGCAAATGGGGGAAATTTTGTTGGGAGATGGCATGCAGTGGTGAAGCTCTTCTGCTCCAGACCTGGAGCAATGAGTTTCTGCCAAATTCCAGCCATATGCTAGGAGGTGAGGAGAGGAGAGTTGGCTGGCAAGGTGAGGAAGCATGGAGGTAGGTGGACACATGCCACAGTCTTCACTGAAGCGAGATGACCTGTCAGTCTATCCACAGAGTAGAAGAAATCAAAATGTCGTATCCTCAGTGCCAAGAGAGGAGCCAGGGGTTTCTTCTCAAGTCCTAAGAAATGGCACTAACTCCTCTCACACCTTCGCTTAGTCTGAGAGAAGATGGTACAAAAGGTTAGGACCAGCATGTCAGAGAGGCCAGCTGTCCATTCCTCCTGGGCTCAGTGGGACCCCAGGGAGATAGGTGTCTAACCAAGGAGTGGGTGATCTCATGGGTATGGGATTCAGTGCCAGTATAAAGACAGATCCTAGGAAGGAATCCTGACCTTGCTGTGAACACATCAGCCGTGGTCAGGGGCTCCCACCATGCTCAGATACAATAGCAAAAGGGTCATATTGCAGGGCGCAAATAAGTCACATGGGCAGTGACATACATGTACTGATACGTATGTCAGTGTTGAGGGAGGCACCATGAGCATATGAAGTGGTGGGACATGAGTCATCAAACTCCCCAAAACTGTATGAGAGAGGAGCTGGGGGGACCAGAACAGCTTCTTATACCCAAGAAGGGAAGAAACGCTGACAGTCAGTTTTCAATGACTGYCACTCCAGGAGCCCTTCCCTGTATTTCTTCTGATCTCAGTTCAGATGACTTTTCCAGCCTCAGGACTAGAGATACATGGACCATGGGCCATCTCCATCTCCAGCAGATACGCTGAATCCTGATTGTAGTACCTATAGAGGTGTGTGTGCTCTGACCTAATCTCTCAGATGCAATAGCTGGCCTACACATTCCACGTGTAGGTATGTGGAGCCATTTGAGAACCTCCCCCCCCCCCAACGTTTCCCATCAGGTTCCCAGATGCTGCTCCAGCAGGGCCCYTTGTCCCATGAGTCCCACCTCACCTCTGGCCACCCCAAGGGTCTGTCTATGATGTCCAGGGAGTCTTAAATGGCAGTAGATGCTCATACCCCATGAGCAAAGAGAGCCTCGAGCCTTGAGCCTGGTTGTCCCTAATCAAGTCCCTGCCTTCAGAGAYGGCAATGGAGACCAGACCTCACCTATGCAGCAGATTCCCCCTCCTGAAGCACCATCCCACGGGCACAGTCAGGATATGTGATAGAAAAGGTATGGCATTTTCTACACACATCTCAAGGTGTGGTATGATATGAGATGTGTTACGGCACATGCCAGGCCCTGAGGCATGAGAACCAGACAGGCCTTCTCCAGCTGATCTCACCTCTCCTGCTGGTAACCCAATAACTATGTGGGAGTTTTGGGGCACCGAATCTCATAAGGTAATCTGTACCCAAGCAACCATAACAGTAGTACCGCAGAAGGCTGAGATTGCCTCAGCACCTCCGAAGCACCAGCRACACCAAATTTCTCGTTGCTGTCAGAAACACCAAAACTGAGTATAGACGAAGCAGAACTAGAACCAAGAGGAAAGACTAGTTAGGGGCAGGTTGTTCATGTGAAAGGTGTTTGGGCTGAAAAAGAGAGGTGCAAAAGCAGGGATGGAGTGTATCCAGAAACAGAAAAAATTTGAGAATAAAGTATAAAACCAGGAAAAACAAAGGAGGCTGGGGAATCTGATGGTARGAGGACAGATATCTAGGGATGGTGGTGACACTGATCTGTGGACCCAATCGCCTCAGATGCTGGAAGGACCTGCTTGGATAACCCACTGGACTCTCCATCAGGGCTGTGGCCTAAAGGCCTGGTGCAGAAGGGTAAAGAGGGAGAGACTTGCACCTTAGGACTAAGGAGAGCATCCCTATGAGTACTAAAAGTCAAAAAAAAAGGGGCAGGAGACCTGCCTGGATGAGTTAGGAGCTCCTGGCAAAACTCAAACAGAAGAAAGCACACAGAATATGGAGAAAGGGAGAGGCCACTTGGGAGGAATATAGGAATGTGGTCAGAGTATGCAGGGATGCAACGAGGAAGGCTCAGGCCCGTTAGGAATTAAATCTGGCAAGGGAYGTCAAGGACAACAAGAAGGGCTTCTTCAAAGATGCTGGTAGCAAAAGGAAGACTAGGGAAAATGTGGTCTCACTGCTGAATGGGGCAGGGACCCTGGTGATGAAGGATACAGAGAAGGCAGAGTTACTGAATGCCTTCCTTGCTTCAGTCTTCACTGCTAAGGGCAGTCCTCAGTAACTCCCAAGCCTGGAGACAAGGGAGAAAGTCTGGAGAAAGGAAGATTTTTTYCCTTGATCRAGGAGGATCAGGTTAGAGATYATTTAGGCAAAYKTGACACCYACAAATCCATAGGCCCTGATGGGATGCACCCATGAGTACTGAGGGAGCTGGCAGATTTACTACTAGGTCACTCTCCATCATCTTGGAAATGTCGTGGAGAACTTGAGAAGTGCCTAAGGACTGGAAGCAAGCCAGTGTCRCTCTAATCTTCAAAAAGGGTAAGAAGAAGGATCCAGGAAACAACAGGTCGGTCAGCCTCACCTCCATCCCTTGAAACGTGATGGAACAGCTGATCCTGGATGTCATCTCCAAGCATATGGAGGAAAAAAAGGTGATCAGGAGTACCCAGCAGGGATTCACCAAGGGGAGGTTACTCAGAGATGTTGTGGAGTCTCCTTCTCTAGAGATATTCAAAACCCACCTGAACATGATCTTCCTATCTAACATGCCCTAGGTGATCCTGCTTGAGCGGGAGGGGGTTGAACTAGATGATCTCCAGAGGTCCCTTCCAACCTCAGYCATTCTGTGATTTGGTGTGATTCTGTGAGTGTGGGGAGGCAAGGATGCTAAAACTGTAATTCAATAGTAGCTGTGTGAGATTAATGCAATTTAAGAGTGGTATCGTTATTGTTGTATCTAGCAATGTGTAAAACAAAACTGTAGATTAATAATAATGGCGCGATTATTCGTTAATTATATTATTGATTATTCAAGTAATTTTTTAGTTTCTTAGCATATTGCTTAATCAGTGAACATCATAACCTCTCAAATCAGCTATGTCTCAAGCCTGCAAWGCAAAGGGGGAGGGCCGGACTCTGGAGTAACAGCATTACTGCAGACCCATGCACTCCGGAGGAAGGGTGTTCCCCACCCCACCGCCGGTACAGTACAAGGGCCCAGATACAYGTTGCAAGGGATGCGATAATGGCAGTGTGGATCAGCCCATTGTAACTCCAGGACATCATCAAACACGTCTTGGACACATCCAGAAAGACTACCAAGGCAACCCTAACAAGGGCAAAGACAAATTGTGTCGTTTTATTAGCTTGAGATATTAGTTTTTCAGATGTATAAAAGGTAACTTTCCTACTTAATTTGCCAGTGAAAAATGAAGATACAAGTGAAAGAACATAGTCCAGAACAGAACGAAAGCTACAGAAACCACCAGGGAGCCAACCCAGCACCAAACAGGAGACAATTAGTTCAGAGGAACAGCATTTTGTCTCTAATGCATCTGCCATTCTTGTTCTTTGAACCTTCTTTGAACTCATCTGCTCACATGAAACAGGAAACAGGTAATTTAATTAAATATTCATCACCAAACACAAAAAGGGCTGAAGGTAAGTCAATCTCCATCTCTAGATCCTACAAAGAGGCAAAGTCAGGAAAAAAAGGAAGGGATCTTGCTGCAACTTTAAATGAAAAAAAAAGAATAAAAGACAACAACAACAAATCTTGCGTCTTCTTTATCCAGAGTAAGGCAGTAAGAGAAGACTTAAAATTATGTGTAATCAATCGTCCCTGCAGACCACTTTTAACATAGTTAGAAAATTCATCAAAAGTTCTTTGCTTAAGGAAGGAAGAAGACATGAAAATGGAATGAAAAATGGCAACTTCCAGCATCCTGATTTTTAAATCCTTTTACTTGGAATATAATTATTGCAGGTAGCTAAGGTCCATGGGTGACACGCAAGATCCCTGTGAGAGACGATGAGAGTCACTGCAGACCTGCCTCCTCTCTTGCCTGTGATGCTGTCCCTGCGTGATGTGTCCTGGTTCTCCCTGGCTCCCCAGGGACCATCTCAGCACCAATCCCTGCACATTCCTATGCTGGATTTTGCAAAGTCATTCTCAGCCATCACCTTCCCTAGATGGTCTAGGAGAGCTTTTGCTATCCCAACACATGTTAAAGGCCTTGGCGCTCCTGCTGTTGGTTCAGTTCTTTTGAGGCTGCCCCAAAAGCGAAGAGGCAGCAAGAAGGATGGTGGCTCCATCCCTTAGCAGTCTCCAGTATCAGTTTCTGCTTAAAACAAGCTATTTCCAGCCTCTTTTTTCTAGAGTTTACCATTAGAAGAAATGAAGACCATCCCAGGTTCCTTCATGGGGAGATATGGGGCCGAAAAGTGCGTGGTCGAATCATCATGACAACCTTCTTCAGGGAGTAGTAGTCTGTGTCCTTCCATGAGTACCACACAACACCATCCGGCCCCAGTATCTTGCGGTTTTTAATGGAGTATCGGCCACCCTGCGATGCAGAGAAAGGACAGTCAGGTATGGGAAATACATGGAAGTGTCATGCAGATGGGAATATCCAGATGAAACACAGAAAGTTCCCCTGAATATAAGGAAAAACTTCTTTACTGTGAGAGTGACAGAGCCCTGGAAGAGGTTGCCCAGAGAGATTGTGGAGTCTCCTTCTCTGGAGACATTCAAAACCCGCCTGGACATGATCCTGTCCAACATGCTCTAGGTGATCCTGCTTAAGCAGGAGGGTTGAACAAGATGATCTCCAGAGGTTCCTTCCAACCTCAACCATTCTGTGCTTCTGTGAACTCTTAAAAACTGGATGCTCCCAAGCACAGGAGCAAAAAGCTTAGAGATGACACAGTAAAAGGAGCATGTAAAGCATTTTTTGAGTGCTCCTATGGGAGCTGGTGTCCTCAGTCTCAGGCCACATGAGTCACCCAAACAGAGAGCTCCCATTGCACGGTCCCAAAGCAGAGTTTGTAAGAGTGTCTCAATACTCATACCTAGCCTGTGGCACTGAAGAGCTGGACTGACTTGATGCCCAGCATTTGCTTTGCACCCTCCCTGGGGGACATGAGCTGGTCGAGCCAGGAAGGATTGCTGTGATGTGATGACTGACAGCTCCCTCCCAGCCTCGGRCCTTGCACGCTGATATTTGTGTCTTTCCTCTAACTTACCTTGTAGTACACCCCATTGAGGTTGGAGAAAAAGCACTGATGGTACCACCAGCCTCCATGGGAAATCTCAGCACAGATGTTCCCCGAGTCAGGTGTGCTGAAGCTCCTCTTGTTGTGGTACCAGGCAAAGGAATCCTCCACCGTCCCACTGAACCCATCCACATGCAGGCGGTAATAGTTTGCCTCGTCCTCAATGCTGCAAGCAACAGGCACAGGTCAGACTATTCGGTGGGATTGTCTAAATCTCCTTTCCAGCCCGGACAGTGCATTCTTGGTGTGGACACCCTACAATCACTGAGCTGCTCTGGCCAGGCTCCTTGCGATTATTCACCACCTTTGTATGTCAAAGATGCTGTGTTTCACCCTTCCGTGGGATGTGCGTGCTTTTGTCATGACTCAGGGTACTTGTGAGGAGTCTGGGCTGGGCAGACCATGACTCTATAACCACAACGAAAGTCTGCAGCAGCTTTGGCAAAACAGCTCCTCTGATTACACAGTCCTGCCTCCTCTCCACAGAAAAAGCACCCTGCTCTTCACATAAACTGAGCTAACGAGTAGTTTGCTCCTGAGCCAGCAAGGGCTGAAGATCACTGCTATTGAACATGATATCTGATGACAAAAGCCAGGGACAGTATTTGCTAGTGGAGAATGCTCCAAGGCACATTCAGTCAGTGAGAACAGCATCTTCAGCAGTCTTTGGGTCTACTCTAAGCCCTCAGGCTGCCAATGTCATTAAGGAGCAATGCTTAAGGGCATAAATTTATAGAGATCTAGTCACCCCTGTTCAAAAAAGGATATGGCTGATGTTGATAAATACAAACACTAGATAAGGTGAAGAGCTACAGACACTAAAGGATGTTAGCTTGGGAGCAACAGGTAAAAGCCATCAGTAAAGTGTAAAAATCAAAATATGATTCTCAGCCATCACAGCAGGGAGATGCTGAAGGACCTGCCCAGCAAGAACAGGGGATGCAAAACTCTGCTTTTGGTTTGAACCTTGGGAAGCTCAGCAGAAACTACACCCTGAAGCTGTAGGGGGTTGTTCCTTGTGCTCCTACAGCTGCGTTCCCCTGCAGCCGTGGATGTCAGTCACGGCTGAACACTGCTTCAYATTTGCTAGCTCACTCTCAGGCTCCAACGTGGAGCAAAGTTTCCATGGTAAAACCAGGCAGGGAACTTTTTGACTGCAATGGGGTCTTCCAGCACTGAACCAGCTGTGTGTACCAAGAACCAGGGAAGGCCATCCCACTTTCTACCTGAAGACTTGGTAGAAGGCGTGCTTGTGCTTGCTGTTCCAGTCCTCCAGGTCAATACGCAGAGAGTAGTCCCCTTGGCTCGTGACCTTGTGTATGTTCTCATTGCCCAGCCAGAACTCACCATTGAGATCCCCAAAGCCCTCTTTATACTCATTCCAGGTCCGATTGAAGTCAACCGAGCCATCCTGACGCTTCTGTATGACTGTCCAGCCCCCACCTGCCAGGAGAGAGATAACATAACATGGGAACCACCAGAGCATGCCTGGGGTCCCCAAATCCTGCACATGTGCCAGAGTTGTCCTCACCAGCATCACCTCTGAAGGTCTATCTGCAGCTCAGAGGCTTCCTTGCCACATCCCCTCCCATCAACCATCAGAATACAGTGTCAGTTGCTGCATGGGGATAATACATGACGCACAGCCATAGCTCATGGAAAGGGGCTCTACATCTCCTGTGTTGACTCCAAGATGATATTCCCTTGTTGTCTCTAAGAGGGTCATTTCAGATCTAAGGTGGTTTTAAATGAGAGAAAGCTGATTATTTTAGGGAGGGAAATGTTTTGGGACTGGAACAAACTAGAGAGCCTGGAGTTTTGAGATTATTATGTACTGTTCCTGCAGCACCACAGAGGTACATGAGCTCTCTCCAGTATTGTCTCACTGTCTCCATCTGCTCTTCCATCTGTCCAAATCCCTCTCTCCTCTCTCATTTTATTCCAATACTGTAAGCTTTGAGGGGACTGGGAGAATCTTTTTATTTAGTGTTTTTACAGTATGTCACTCTGCAGTGTCCAAGATTGTGATGATGGTCGTACAAATAATAGTAATGACATAATTGAGACCACACTGTATCAACAGCCTGACTCTTAATGATGACTTGTATCCCAAAGCAGCAGTCACCTGCAGATCCTTCACACCAGCCTTCTACAACTGAGAGAAACTCAGTCCAGCTCTCCTTTTCACCAAAGCACTAGAGCCAGAAAGCATAAGAACTAGGAACTCCATTCAAATATTTAATCAAAGGTATCTATTGCCATTTGAGATGTCCTTGGTCTCTGAGACATCTGCACAGGCTAGTAGATATGCACAAGGTCAATGGGAGACCTATGCCCTTCCAGAGCAGCAGCTAGCAATACCACTGGGTATCTCAAATAGCACTAGACATCTACATGTGGGCAGCTGAAGCAGTTCCTCCAGYTTGGGACATGTTGAGGTGATGCACCAATCCTGGCTGGGGCAGGCCCCTGGAGCAAGGATTAAAAATCCACTGCTAAATTTCCTGGAAATTACCATTATTCTTACAACACTCTGGTATTGCAAGTAACTTCATTAGTAACTTTGCACCTAGAGATGACAGTAACATCCTCTGTCCAGATATTTAGACAGAAAGGATGCATGTGGTTGCCTGCTCCCTTGTACACACCAAAATATTTCTGGGAGACATTCGTTCCTCACACTTCAGCAGCTACAGTTAAGGATTGACCACACATAGCCCATTTAGTACCCAGAGATGCCTCAAGTGCCCGCCTGGTGACCAGATGGTACTCCAGAGGGGCTTCTGTTTCCCTGTCTCCTGCATCATATCCACCAGTTCTTTCCAAATATCTTGCTTACATAAGAACATCTCAAAGGGCACTAAATGCCTGTATTTAGGCAACTGAGCCCCAGTCAAATTGTCTGTTTTGAGCTATTCAGCTRGACCCCCTCTATAGCCAGTGGTTGAGTCCTCCATCCTTGGAAGAGATCCCTTCTGGAGATGCTACTCTCACTGACAGTAATGTAACATAGAAGCAGCTTAAGTGAGACAAATTCCAGACAAAGAGTCTCCAGCTTTGCTGGGAGATTCTGTAGATGCCTCCTGCAGTACCTTCTGTGTCCATTTCACACAATACTTCAATAGGCGTCCCTCCAACCGAGGGCATGATGCTGTAGATCCCTGATCTCCGGAGCCCGTTGTAGTAAACCGAAGCACAGTCAATGGGGCAGTTCCTTGCATGCTTTACCTCTAAGCAGAAAAGCAGAGAAAAAAAGCAGTGTTTAGTGTTCAGTATGAAGAACGGGGCATGCAACCAAGCCAAGCATCTTTTTCATGCAATCGTAATGCAGAACCTGGCAAAAAATCCTGGAATTCTTCTTCTGGGAAACACCAAAAGCTGAAACAGCTTTTGCTCTTTTTGCAGTGAGCTGGCTTCATGCCTAATTGCAATGGACTATTAGTGATAAGGTTCATTAGCACAGATCCTCACTCAGGATGCTGCGGCTGAGGAATGGTCTTTAATTCAAGTGAGTTTGTTACAGAGTGCCTTACAGTAACACGGAAATGTTGTGCCTTTTGCAAGGTTCAAGTCTCTTGGATTATATCCCACACCAAAAAGGTCTTATACATTGATAAATAATGGCCTGTTTCTCCAGCAGTGGTCAGTGCCGCTAACAGTGGAAGGATTTTTCTTCTCTTAAACTGCTGCTCTAAGGGTGTTTTCCCTTGTCAGTCTTATAACAGAAGGGGTCAAAAGCATCCTATAGAATCTAAAGATGCTTTTAGCTGGGATATGTCAGATGGGATTTATTTTATCTGGTACCAGTCATCCAAACTTTAGGCAGCTAGCCTTAGCTTGTCTTCTAAAACTGACTTCTACAGAGGGTAATTCTTTCTAGTTTCACGTAGGAGAGGAGAGCAGAATCACTCTCTCTGTCTCCCTCCATCGGCTCAATTGAGCTGTCTGCATAGATGTGCACAGTGATATTTGCAATGCCCTGGAGTGCTCTGGCTGTCTTTCAGCTGCACATCTCCTGTAGGTCCTGTTTTGTATCTGCAAGGCTTATGAGGGCGTCTCAGACGCAAGAGCATTGCAGGCAGCACCAGGTGTCTGCACACGTGTAGCTGAGCTAAGACCCTAGTCACAGCRGTGGAAAGCACATGCTGAATCGCTTTCCTCAGTCCTTTCACTGTTTGCGTGGATAGTTTAAACATCCAGTTCACGTGGGCATGCCTRCAGGCAGACACACAAAACTAAGCGTCTTCATTTGCGAGCTGAGCCTCGGTGTAGACGGCTATACTCTGGTGAGATGAAAAGAAAGGTGCAATAGCAGCTCACACAGACAGTTCACACAGCTAGATCAGCCTGAAGCACAGTGTGGCCTTGATACCACGCTGGTGGCACACTGAGGTCAGGGGCCCAAGAAAGGGGAAGCAAAGAGTATGCGTGGGAGATTGTCTTCTCACGGGGCAAGCAGCACGGATGAAGCCATGGGTCTGGCAAACAAGGAAAACATGCTGGGGATGGAAAAATAGGTCTGGGGAGACCATTGCAACATCTGAGCCCACTGGTGGGAGYGATCGGTGGCTCGGCGGTCCCCTGCGGACTGGTGACAGATTGGAGACATCTCTTAGGGATGGCATAGGCCAGGCCAACTAGCAGCATTGCTGCAGGGGATCAGGCAGCAGAAACCAGTTGCATGCAGCAAGGAGCAGTCAGGGAAAGACAACCTAGTAAGCATCTGGTGTGTTGGGCAGAGCCCAATTCACTTCAGGTTAATCAGCTAGAAGAGCCACATTAGTTGGCTGCACCCAGGCTGGGATTCCTCCGGCCAGTTGACTTGTGCACATGGATAGAAGTCTGCATTCCAGTTACATAAAATTATTGAGATTAATCCCAGCTTTGATTTGAAGGTGGCCATCATGTTGTGTGGACATCAAGTTAGGCACTCATTCATGCCTTGTGTCTGTGCATAGCACATCTTGCTCAGGGAAGGGCTCAGTGGCAGCTGGAACCAGGTATCAGCAGAGCTATTGGTATTACCTCCACCATGTCATCAATGTCCAAAAGAGCTTTAAACTAGCKCAATGGAAAAGACTTAGACTAGTTAGCTCAAGGGTAAAGTAACATGACTTCTCAGTAATCTGATGTCACCAGCTCAAATCAGATCAAGGTTGGTAGGTGAAAGGCATTAGCAGCACCTGAGTGTTGAGCTGTGCAAGCCATATGAGTCATYGGACACAGCCTGCTTCTTACTGGAGGACAGTCTCTCTACAAGTTCCTGAGACACAGTTCATGGCAAGTTGGAAGATTATTCTGGAGAAGTATTGCTTCTTTCTTGCCCTTTTCTAAACACTCTTCCTGGGGATCTGCTGTGAGAGAGATGGGATTTGGGGCTTGGTAGTCTGCCCTGGCACAACTGGTCTTGTCCCCTCAAACACCATCACTCCCTTACTAAAGGCACAGAAAATCGAATAGGTTGAAAAACCAGCATAGTTTCCTTTCTAGCTCCTCAAGGTTGAGCTTTCCAGATCGTGGTTACAGCAGGCTCTGGTCAAAATGTTTGCATGGCAATGGATTCTTTAGCAGAAAATAGGGTTTTGGTCAAACTGAACCTTTGCATTTTTTAACTTAAAGTTGCCATTCTTGTCATTAGAAAAAGGAAGACATTCCAGGAACTAATAGAGAAAACACCAAAAACCTGACATAAGTTTAAATGTATTGATTTTAAAAAGGTATGTGAGAAATAACAAAAAATGATTGGATTTCATACCTGAAGGTTTTCACCCGAGTCCTAAAATTTTGCTATGAATTTTTGAAATAAAAATAGTTTCTTGCTTCTTTTCTTTGATGGAAAAATGTAGTCCCTGGAGCTGGAAGGCAGGTTTATGCAGCTAACTGCAGGTGGAGTAATAGTGGGAGCAACGCCGACCTCGTTGTCCAAACTGAAGCTGGTCACTGCGAGCACCTCACACAATCCATGGAGAGAAAAAGGAGCTGCCAAAGAACAGGACTGCTCTCCTGGACTGCAAGGAAAGCACCCCAGGAGGTGTCCACTTCTCCAAGGAGCCCTCCTGACTACYTCAGAAATGCTGTCTGGGAGAGATGAGACTCCTAGCCAATGCAGAGGGAATTTGAAGCAGTTTTCCCAYGCCCTTTTCCTACAACAGTCCTCAAGACAGCCCACAAGAACAAACCACCCCAGACCCCTCTGGCCACAGCAGGTCCCCATCACCTGGATGGTGCATCTCCTCCTGCAGCCTCATCTCAGCGGGGCCGAAGCAGCCGGGGATGCGCCGGGTCCAGTCCGTCAGCACGGAGATGTTGTTTATCTGCGCCTGCATGTCGTAGAGCAGCGTGGCCTGGATGTGCTGCAAGGTGCTGGCCTCGCTGTAGCGCTGCTCCAGGTCCTGCACGCGCTGCTCCACGGTGCGGTTGCGGCTYGCCACCTCCTCGTGCTGCGGGCAGGGTGAAACACAGAGTCCGTGTGGGTCACCAGACACCGGTGGAGAGGCGGAGGGACAGCCCGAGAACCCCCCTGGGGACGATGACATAGAAGAGCAAGTGGGCAGAGGAGCACTCACAGTGTGCAACCCTCTGGGGACTATGGAGCCCAGAGTGGAGATGGCACCTGCATCATCAGCTCTCCACCCAGCTCTAGCCATCATCCTGCTGTGGGACCCATGGACAGTTTGATTTCCCCAGGATCAGGCACAGACAGGATTTGCACAGGCAAGCGYATAGCATTCCTCTTCCAATGGCCTCCCAGCCTCCGGCCCTTCGTAACTCAGGTTGCACAACCTGGATGTGGCACTTATCTATTTAGCCACCCCTTACCATTCAGTTTTCCTTCCAAAAAGTTGTCCAGTCTCCCCTTCAAACCTATACACTTCTAACATCCAGCAGCAAGGAGCTCCACAGCTTATCTGCCTGAAGAACCAGCTCCTGCTTTTTGGATAATGATCAGCGTCCTGCAATCAGCAATGACCACATCCACTGTGTACAATGGGTGGTTGTGATACAAGGCCCYTTCCTGCTCCTTTTGGTTGCTTGTTTTCAGGATGATCAGTCTCTAATCCTGTGCCAGTACATACCCTAGCTCCCTGGAGATGCCCACAGATCATGCAAGGAGATGGGTACTTGAAATCCCACCAGCACATGCAAAATGTGCTCTAGATGCACYGTCACTTCAGAGGTGCTAGCCTTACTTGCTCGGTGCTCCCTGTCCATTAGATGGCAGAGCAGGCCTTAAACAGCATCTCCAAAATCCACAGCAGCCACAGAAAAATCCCCTCCCCTGGCCAATGCAGTACCTCTACAGTGTGCTCCTGGATCCCTTCCAGGGGTTTGGCAATCCCGGGAACCCACATCTGCTCAGAGGAGGACAGCTGTTCACCAAAGAGCCCCTGTGCAGCTCTGTCCTCCTCACATTCTGGTGTCCCCACAACACCAAGTGACCAGATGCATTGCCCAGGGGGTGAAGAGTGACCCCATGTCACGTCTATCCCTGCAGCTCAGGACATGTGTACCTATGGCCATCAGTGCCACCCGCTATATCACTAAAGGTGTGCAAGCTGCCCACCGTGCTTCGTCATACTGCATGACTGCCCGGATGGGGGTCTGGGGCAGGACCTGCTGAGACCACAGCCCCTGGGTTTCCAGGCGTCAGTGCAAGTCTGTGGCTTATTAAATATACGCAGGGATGCAGGGAGCTTGTGCTTAGCAGAATCACCACTTGCAAAACCGCAGCGATGCTGCCAAAGGCCTGGGATTTCTTTCAGCTGGAAGTGGCTTGTGCATCCAGCATTCATTTTCTTCCCTTTTCAGCTGCTCCAAGGAWCTGACTCACACCTTGGTCCCAGCCACAAAATATCTTGGCTTGTTTTTCCCRTGAGATGGCATATTCACTGCTGGATTATTTGACCAATAACTAATAGAAAGCCTGCTTGTATCCCAAAATATAGAGCAGCTAAACGGGTAGGGGCAGCAAACAGGAAATTACGGCGTGCAACCATATGATGCTCTCCTTATCAGGACTGAATTGTCTCTGGATCTGCCATAAATCAGCTGGCCACCCCACACCTGCTTTGCCAGCCGTGACCGACACCAGCCGGCTGCTTCCAGCTTCGTTCACCCACGCATCAGCTCTCCCAGCAAACCTTGTCATGCTTTCTCCCAGACAGTCCCCTCCTCCACAGCTGATACTTTCTTTCCTGGCTGCTTGTAAAAAATACGCTGCAGCGTGCACTGYGACTGGGCCCAGATGCTGTCTGGTTCCTTCACCTCTTCTCCCTCCTGGCAGCATCCCMTCACTCCCACTTGCCTACCCCAGTGGGGCAGGAGTTGTTTCTTTTTGTACAGCACCATGCGCAGCAGGGTTCTGGTCTGCAGCAGAGGCTGGCATGGTCCAGTAGCACAAACTGAACTGAACTGAACTGCAACTCAAGAGAGCAAAGGTGCAGAGAGGGCTGCTCTCCTCCAGGGATTTCCCTTTGCTCGTGTGTGTCTAGTGTGTGCTGGAAGGAGAGAGGTGGATCCGGCTGCGAAGGAGGACCTCAAGATACCTGTGAGGTATTTTGGAGCAGCCACAGCTGAGTGGTGGAAATGCTCCCAAGGAACAGGAGACCTGAATTCTTGTCTTCCTTCACCTGGGGGGAATTGACACACAGACTCTGGAGAAAACTCTTACCAGCAGGTAAGGATGAGACCAAGGACCAGCCAGGCCTACTGTGAAGCTGGGAGGCTTCAGGGGAAGCAAAACAGAGAGAGCGCAGGGAAAGAGGCAGCTCCTCTGACCCATTTTGAGTGTCCCCATTAGCCTGAGAGGAACCATGACCTGGAAGGACCTGTTGCTCTCAGACAACTCTGAAGTGCTCCCAGGACACTGAGCTCAGATAGACAGCTCTGCTTGGACAGACAAACCCACGCAGAGCTTCCAGAAAAATACTGATGACAAATCTGAGGGAGACAAACTAGCAGCAGCAAGAGGCTGATTTATGAGGATGGATTACAAGAGCAACAGCTTCTTAGTGGGAGGAATGGAGGTGGAGGAGATCTACAGATGCTGGAAGCTGACATAGCAGGGTATTCAGTAGGGTGGCTCCCAGGGATGTTGGGACATGCTATGGGATACAGCTGGCACAGATATTGGGAACTGGCCAGACCAATGCAGCAGAAAAACTCCTAATGGGAGAGCCCCTAGGAAAATTGCAGGGAGCTCAGGCAACCAGCTCACCAATCATTTCTGTCTCCGATTTTCTTGATTTGACTAAAAAGGTTCTGCCACGGTCAGTTGCCAGCTCCCCTCTCTGCACTCAGCTTTGCTTCTTGCTTTTTGCCCACTCCAGTGCTCGGAGGATGACAGGACACACTCCTTACTGCCCACTAAACTCTCTAGACTTCATTCTTTTCCTGCTTGTTCGGAGGCCAGCTCTTCCAGCCCTCTCATTCCTTTATCTCTTAGACTGATTGAAAACACTGAGGTTGGAAGAAATTGCTGGAGGTTCCTAGGCCAATGCCTTGCAGAAAGTAGGRCTGATTTCAAAGCTAGATCAGGTTGCTCAAGGCCTTTTCCACTCAAGTGCCAAAACTCTCTACAAATGGCCCCGGGGAGCCTCAAATGATCTCATCAGAYGGATCCTTTCTGAACGTGGTAGTATCTTGGCGGCACAGATACTGCTAGTGTTCTGCCCCAGGAATKAACCAAATGCAGGCATCTATGTAGGGTTTGAGACCTGGCTACTTCAGGACACCTGGGTTCATCCTGCATGCCAGGAGCASCTCAGCTCTCCCTTTGGTCCGATGGGTGAGGGGCCTCAGCGTCACCCCACAACAGGCAGGACTCCTTCAGAGCTGCTCCCCTGGGAGCGAAGACAAAAAAGCTCTCTCAACTCATCTTCAACTAGACTGCCAAGAGGTCCTAGGAGCAYCTATGTGTCTGCATTTGCCATTAAGGTAGCCTGAGGACGAGTTCCAATACAGACTTCTGCATGATGGATACTAGAGCTMGATAACAGCACTTCTTTGCTTCTGCTTGAAGAAATAACAAATAGCAAGGAAAGTGATAATAAAAGAGACGCACAGAAGCACAAGGTTGACACGATAAYGGAGACAGCAACAAAGACTAGAACTTTTTGGTTGTTGTTTGATGGTCTATTCAAGGAATTACTYGAGAACAGCCCTGAAGAGGGTCAATCTAAGCTTTGCAACTGATTAGAAGGGGGAAATATATTTATCATGAGTACTATGGGATAGCTGAAGGGGCTTGTGCGACTGCACAAAACTGATGGGGTATCAGAAGGTGCTTTTAGGGTTATGTAAAACCTATTGTGGGAAAGGCTGAAGACAAGGAAAGGAGGACTGAGGGTGCAATGAGGAGGAGCAAACATGCGAAAATAGAGAGGAGGGGGATGAAAGGCACCAGTCGCATGTAAGCAGGCTGCCAGTCACTACGCTTGTCTGGCTAAGCCCTGTGCCTGATGACTGCAATATTCTTATTAAAGTCTTCTCTTAACGCCCCCTTTTTTTCTGATTAATCTCACTTTCTCTCCTGTGTTTGAGTGCTGTGAGGTCTGAGTGCCAGCAACTGGAGAGGAGGGTGCAGGTCACAGGGCCTGCAAGTCARGGTGCCAGGACTTGGAGAGACTGGCATGCCAGAGATGTCGAGGTGCCAGCAAGAGCACGGGAGACAGGGCTTGTGGGTCTAAGTTCCAGCAGCTGCAGGGACCGGGGTGTGTATGCATGTGTGAGGTTGAAATGCCAGAAACTGGAAAGACCAGAGTGTGTTTATGATTCCCTAGCGAATTTAACCCCATGTGTGCGTGAGTGTAGGCGCAATACACATCTGGGATACGTGCTCAGCCTCACTGCTGGCTAGACCTGCCAGGGGGAACAGCAGCAGCCACATCTGTCAGATGGGATGGRGGGACCTCAGAGCTCTGAGAGTGCACCCAGCTGGGCACAAGCAGCTGGGAAGGAGGAACCGCCATGTCCCTGGGTCCACGGGAATTGGCAGGTTTTGTAACATCCTTAACAAGGAGACGAACAGGAGTCACTAGGGCCCTGTTAAATGGAGCAAAGACCAAACCCACCACTGATAAGAAGGGGTGGCTTTATTTTATTTTGTGCTTCTTGATTTACCACAGTTAAATATGAGGAATATGAGGGTGCCCCACATCTAATTTCCTCCACTTGAACATCAAGTAACCTGTCTGAGGCAGTCAGCTCAGCTCCCTCTGCAGTCAACACTGAGCAACTAGCATCTCCGAAGGGAGATTTGTTTTCCTCCGCCTTTCCTCTGACTGCAAAGAGACTCTACTCAACTGCATTTAGATGAGTCATTTCAGAGCCTGGAAATGGAGAGCAGAGGAAGAGCGACAACACTGAGGGGAAGTCTTTAGTGCATTAATATCTTCTCCTTGGCTCTGGCCTGGAGAGCTATGCTCAGTGAAAGWGCTAAAGCTCCAAGTAGAACAGAAGTATAGCGTGGAGTCAAAACAGGGAGCTAGGATGGGGAAGACCAGATTAAACAGCCCTRAGGGACTAGATGTCACCAGGGGAAGGCCATGAGATGGCAAGAGGACAGAACACCTATCACGCCAGCTTGTCTCAGTGCAAGGATAAAGAAAAAGAGGGAGAGAAGTGGAGGATGGATGAGAAGGCAGCACTGGTGCCAGYACAGGAGGAACGGACCCTGCATGGGTGAGCAGTGAGTGGATCAGCTCAACAGAGCATGAGGCACCCATCCTAGTCCAAAAGCAGCTGGCTCTTCTGGAGATCTCTRCAACACAGTTGTCCATGTCTAGGCACCCAACAACATTGCCACCGCAGAGTTCATTGTCACCAAATGTGAGGGCCCTTGCAGAGGCGGGAGGAGGCAGGTGCTTTGGTGGGCATGRTGTATCTCTTTAACTGCATGTTTGCTTGCCACAGCTCCACGCAATGGAAACGGCCTAGGGCACCAAAGGCAGTGTCTCACGAGGACGCACAGGCTGCCCGAGAGACCACGGTCTGAGCCCACACCTGGCCCTGCCAGCAGATGAAAGCAAAGGCTTACATTAGCTTGTATTGCAGGTGTCTCTGGGCTACGGCAAAGCGTGGGGCAGATGGAAAGGTTTAGCAAAATGAGACGTGGAAGCAAAACCCCAGCACTACATGCAGATGCTGGGAAGGAAAGGCAAAGAGGGAGCCCAAAGGAGGAGCACAGGGGATAATGAAACACAGCAAAATAGCAAACGAATCACARTGATTCCCAGGGCCAGATCGTATTAGCCCTCATCTCTCCCAAGAGCAAGGACAAGAGTATTGTTTCTAGGGCTTTATCCAAGGCACTTCCAGTCGACTTCAGTGTATTCAGCACTATGTAGCCCATTGCGAGCCACAGCTGCGTTTCGCCCTCGTTTCACCCAAAGTGCTCATCTCTCTGGCAGCCCCCACAACACTCAACTGTCCCYTCCCTCCAGACCCTAGGTCTGTAACTGCGGCCATGCTACAGTGAGCACAGAGGTGCAAGCAAAATCACAGGGCAGTGCTAAACTTCTGAAAGCTTCAGAAGCACAACAAGAGGTTGGAAAGAGCAGATGAGCATGAAGCTTCAGCCTGCAGGATAGGTGAATAGACCCAAGGCAGCATGAACACCAGCACACAGAAAGGAGACTGCAGAAAGGGTGCCACAGGCTAGAGGTTAGAGCTACTCCTGCTTAGTCATAGCCACCAGAGGTGTGGTTCATCACTGACCATGTAAAACTTTGGGGTCTAGTCTGGTATCCTGCTATGGACAATAGGACAGATCAATAACCCCAGCCCATCCTAGATGGATCCAAAGCAGAAGGAGATGTTTTCACCCCTAATGGGGTCCCTACACGAGTACATGAGTAGCATAGACAACACACCAAAGGCTTGGTGGCTAATGTTAAAACGAGCCCCAGAAGGCTTCTGACTTAACACAACATGAGCAGCGGGTGTTTTAAAGGATATTTCAGTCCATGGCCAGGACAACACCCAGTGTTCTACCAGACGTCCTATCCCAAGTGCTGTCTGGGGGGCAAGGGAAGGGACCAGATGYCCCGCTCCCCATGAGTCTGTGAAGGGAAAAGCTTTACCTGGAGCTCCAGGACTTTGATGCGGTGGCGGTGGTTCCTCAGCTCCTCCTGCAGCTCTGAGATCAGCTCCCGCAGCTCGATGATCTGCTGCTTGCGCTCCTCATTCTCGTGGAGCCAGTAGGAGACCTCATCGGTGCAGCGAAACATGTCCGGGCACCGCTGCTCATCCAGCTGTGGCAATGTCGCTATGATCTTACACCGGCCGTCAGGCAGCACCTGGTTGCTGTACTCCCCACACTGGATCAGGCCAGTGCCCTCCTGGAGCCCCTCGTCGTAGCTGTAGCTTTCCGCCACAGCCAGGGGTTTCTGCAGCGAGGGGTCGTTCAGGGTGGCTACCAAAAATAGTGATACCAACCCCAGCCTGGCACAGCTCGTGCAAGGACAGACATTCATGAGGCAGATGAAGATGGCCCCCAGGGATAACCCTGTACATCTCATCATCAAAGGYGGCCTCTTGGAAAAGCACATGTGCGTAACACTGACTAGTCCCTCAGGAGCTGGTGGTTGAAGTTGCAGCCGGCACGTGGCCTGGGGAGGAGATAGCTGTATGGGCAGGAGACGTCAACAGGGATCTCAGAGCTCTTGCCAAGGAGGTCACTGCAGGCAAGGGACYTGCCTGTCCCCATAGAGCTTCCTCCCCTTTGCTACCCTGTGGCCACCAAGCTGGGACCAGCTCCAGAAGGAGAGCCTCCACTTGCCTGGCCAGGCTTTACCCTCTGCATGGGCTTTGATGCTGTCCCGTAGAGCTGCTGGTGCTGCTGGAGGGCACCAAGGGCTGGCTGAGGGCTGTCAGTGCTTCAGGCAGGGCTTTCCGCTCACRCAGGACTGCTGGCTTCCCTGGACAGGGCTGGCTGGCTCCATCAGCACTGGGAGGCATCCCTCAATCCAGGCAGGATCAAGTCCTGTCCACAGGCAGCTTCATGGGGTGAGCCCTTCCTCCTTCAGCCTGGAAACAGAGGGCAAAGCAAAAGAGGCTTCATGCCTGTGTTCATCTATCGAAGCAGCTGGAGCTGTAGGTTGTGCGTTGTCACCCACTGAACTAGGAAGCAGAGTTATGAGGGCTTTGGTAGAGATGATGGATGAGCAATCAACCCTCCCTTCRCAACTCTTTCCTGCTCCCCTTTGCACTGTCCTCTCATCTCTCTCCCATGACAAACGAAAAGGTCCCCCCCCCCTGCCCCTGCCCCAAACATCCTACTGCAACCTAGGGCAAGGGGCAGTGGAGAACGGACCACTGCAGCAAGCCACGAAACTCTTATCCCACCCTACTTATCCGGGGCAAAGCCCACACAAAGCCCACAAAGCCCTGCCTTGAGGTTCAGGCATTTGTTCACCGTTGACTGCGCTCCTGCTTGGAAACACTTCTTTTAGCTGCATTGCCAGCCTGTGCCTGCAAGGACAGAGCACAGAGGCGATCTGAGCATTTCAGGCTCTGTTTCCTTGTGCATGACGTTTTCGTGGAAGATGTAGCTATAAATGGAGTCACCAAATGAATGGTGCCTGTCWACATGGGAACACATCCTATCAGGCTGGGCATGGGGTCCCAGGCCACCAAACCACACCGGAGAGGGGCAGGGGAAAGCCCAGGGCAGGGCATCACTGGGGCTATTTGGATTAGCCCCAGCTAAGAGCACAGTATTTCCCCCTGGCCATGGGCCCAAGTGGATTTAAGTCCAAGTGGGGATAGTGGTCTGGGGAAGGAGTGTTCAGGAGTGAGAAGTGGAGAGGACCCAGGCAGAGCTCAGACATTTAACCATCCCCATGCAATCTCCCAGGCAGAGTCATCCACGATCTTACCTTGAGCTGCATGTTGCTGGCAGCAGCTCCGAGCTCCCAAACAACCCTCAGCACCATCCCAGAGACCCATGCTCAACTCCAGCTTTTGCTGCATAGGAACCCCCAAGCTCCACTTCCCTGCAGAGGGCTCAAGCTCTCCTTGCCGTGAAAGCTGCCCTCCTCATCCCTTCCCGGCAGCTGGGCTCTCCACTACAGCATCACAGGGTCTCTTGCTGGGGTTTCTCCGTACATACCTCCAAAAGGACTGGCCGCGTGCTCCCAGTCAGGCTGGCTTGAGCGGTGAGAAGAGACAGCAGTGAGCATGGACCAGCCATGGGAAGCAGAGTGTGTTTCAGGGGACACTAAATGCTTATTCCCCCTGATCCTATCACAGCACTATAAATAGGGCCAAGAGAGCTGCAAGTCTCAGGCAGTTCACCGGAAGGAGGAGCCCAGGTCCCAGCGTGACCTTCTTAGCGCGTGGAAGATTAAGCCAGCATCTTGGCATGACTTCTCCTTTCTGAGAAGATCCCCTGTCTCATCCTGAGGCTGCACTTCAGGGAGAGGGTTCACTCCTTGGGGTGCCAGCAGTGAGCCGCTGCCCCTTCCCAGCAACGTGGACGGGCAGAGTTTCCCAGCCTGGCCACAGCCAGCCCGGCCAGGAGCTCAGGGATGGAACGGGCATCATTTGTTTTAGYCACTAGCCCAGGGCTTGCTCTTTTCATCTGCAAGGGACGCTGGAATAAAAGAGGGTTTGCTGAGCAGTGCAAGGGGAGCCCCCTCCCCTCCGCTCCCCTCCGCTCCCCAGGCTTGCTCCCGGAGCTGTGCACAAACTTGGCATACAGAGGAGCTGTGCACGTGGATCTGTTTTCAAGCATTTCTCTGGAGGGTAGTGGGTAATTTTGATCTTTCTCCCCCTCAAGCTGTCCGTTTCTTGGGAGAATGAAGAGTAATTATCTATCTGACTATAAATGTCAGTGGGCTTGCTTAATTAAATATGCCAATTACTTCGCTGTAGGAATGAGAGTTGAAACCAGAGATTTCCATATTGGACAAAAGAGCGTGTTGTTGGGGGGGGGGAATTCACTTTATGAAAAAAGTTTCCGGACAATGTCCCTAGAGTGATCCTCACAATGAAGAATGATATTCAGAGCAGCTCAGATGGTCTCAAAAAGSGGGGAGCTGCCTGCAGAAAGGGAACTTCATTAACAAACTTCTGCTCCAGCAGGTCGGAGAGGCCCAAAATTGTGGGGAGCCCTGATTTACCAGTCCTCCAGCAGACATCCCAAGGCCAAGTGATCAGCTTTTGGAGGACCTGCCATCCTCCACAGAGTACCTCCAGCCCCTCAGCCAGCCCTCCTGAGCCATCTTCATTACCCTTCACCTGCAAAAGTTTGCAAAAACACTAGATGAATGGGCTTTCACTTCCCCTGTTTCATGTAGAGAGCTGGTGAGRGCAAAGCCGAGGGCTCAAAGGACCCCAGAGATGTAGCACCTCTCCGTGAGTCCCGCCAGCTCAGGATCTGTCATGGGGCTGCTGAGATGACTTCGGCACCTCCAACACAGCAGGCATCCCTGKGCCTGTTTGCAACCCCGGGTGGCTTTTACAAGTGAGCGCTCCAGCAGCAATGCGTTGGGGCAAATGAAGGTTGTTTGGAGCACACACACTTTTGGTGAATAAGGAGAAACCAGCCTGCAYAGGGAGCAAACATCTGAGCTGCTTTAGAAACCACTCCCCTCCTAGGAGGACCAATGTGTCTCGCTGGACAAGGAATGGAGCCACAGCCGCCACTGCTGATGGAGGCATCCCATTTGCTTCSTCTCCCCACTCCCATGGAGACTTTTTGTCAGTTATTCTCAGGGTTTTGCTTGTCAAGAGGAAGACCCGGATAGCTGGGGTCTCCCAAGAACAGCACATCTTGCAGCATCGCTGCCCGATGCCAGCCAGGAGCTGGACAGCAGCACACCTCACATGCTGCCTCCATCCAAGCCAATCTCTGCTCCTTTAGAAGTATCGCCATGTTTTGCTTCAGCAACCACTTGTGGGAATAAAAGCAAGATTGAAACATAAGACCCACACTTGGCAGAAGCTGTGGCCGAGGCAGAGGCTGGAAAAATGGGGACTGAGGAGGGAAAAAAGACCRATGTGGGAAAAGGGGATCCTGAACGGGAGGTGGAGTTAAACTTAGACTCCTGAGCAATRTGGTCTGATCACATCAAGCCATGTGGCAAGTGAAGTGGGAACTGTGGGGAGGGAGGCAGCACTGAAAAGCAGGTGATTTCTTCTGCGTGCAGGCTTGCAACCTGGCAGAGTGCTGCAGGCACACACGAACGGCCTTTCTCCTCTGCCCCTTCCGCTCACAGGTGCTCCGAGCATCGCGTAACATCAGGCTCAGGACAGTTACAGCTGACCAGACTGGCCGAGCCCTTGGAGGAAGCTGTTTCTCTTCTGTGCGGGATATTTCAGTGCTTCCTTCCTTCCGGAGGCACACCAGTTCAGCTTTTGAGTCATCCCTCCAAGAACAAAGTTTCCCAGATGCTTTGTGTCAGGAGCAGCAGGAGGCCTTGGCCAGCTCATGCCATTGCACGAAGTGCATCTTCTCAGGACTGCAAGGATGCTGTTCCTGATGGGTGTCATGGCCAGGACTTTTTGAGYAGTTAAGCAGGCACCAGCACAAGAACCATCTTATGCATCAGGATGTTGTTAAAATGGGTTTGGYCCAGCCAATGCGCCCAGCCCCAGCCCACACTGGGTAGGGGTAAGGGTTAGCCCAGGGCAGTCTGGATGGATCCTGGCTGGGAGAAGAGTTTCCCAGGCTGCTCAGGGCCAGCCTGACCAGGGCTCAGGGCAGGGAAGGGCCCTGGGATGGGACAGAGCGCTAGGAGAAACGGAGCTACTTTGTCCCCCCAAATCACAGGTCTCAGAACAGAATCATCTGTCCAGTGGGAAAATATTTCTTTGGCAGGACAGTGGCCCTCAAGTCATGAATAATTCACAAACTCTGCACATAATATTGTCCTGGGGGAGGTAAAACTTGAGGCTCGGACACCTGGAAATTGGTGTCTCTGTCCCCTGTCCAATTTGCTGACAAACAAAGCAGGCAAACTTACAGCTGGGGCTGAAGCGCAGGTCTCRGGGCCAGTGACATCCACGTTCTCCATCGGCTGGGTTCCCAGTGTCCAACCTGCATTTAGAGCTTTGGCCTCACTGCCACTCATGCAGCAGCACTGGTACGAGGGACATCCCGTGGCTCCCTGCTGTATGGCCATGAAGACCTCTTAGGACCGACCGTCAGCCTCTTTGGGCTTGATCCATCCATTGCAGCAGCAAGCCCCACTCAGCTACCAAGGACAGCTTCCTCTGGCCAAGCRTGGCTGTTACGCTCCAGGATCATCCGTCTGAGAGAGTACTCCCATAGTCAGTGGCGAGAAATAGGGTATGATCGATCGATGGTAGACACCAACGCGAGGACAGGATCAATTGCACCCCACGGCCGGCTGTCTATAGGGAGTCATGGCGGGGATCAGGGAAAGGGACCGAGGGGAATGTCTTGCTCTCAAATCCCTGCCAAGAGCTCCTCCAGCACGATTAGCTAAAGGCCTTTATTGCGTACGAGCAGGTAGACATTTAACATGCTTGTCTATAATGAAATCCATTATCCTCATCTTTCGCTAAGGCCCTACAGTTCTGGTTTCCTTCCCAGGGCCGGGGGAGGTGGAGGAGGGATGGAGCCAGGGACAGCCAGGTCTTTTGTGCGGCCACTCAGCAGGCACTCTTTCGATAAATGTTTGGGCTCCTAAATGGATCTGACCTCCCCTCCCCCAGCCCCTTTCCCTTTCATTTCTCATCCCCATTATGCTCAGAAAACCTCATCCGTATCATTAGCGTCAGAGGCAGAGACGGGCGCTGAGAGCCACGCGGAAGAGGCGAACGTACATCGCGTTCAATGCCCCTCGAGTGGTGTTTCGCTCAAGGCTGCTCCCGCACAAAGCGAGACGTGAAAACGGGCCCCGCCGGCAGCGCCGTCGGGGCGGGTTGAGCCTGCAAAGTCGCCTCTTGAGGGAAACAAAGAGCGGCCGTTTCTTCTCCCTTCAATTCACGTCTGAGCTGTTTGCGGAGCATTTAGCGAAGAGGAGGCAGAGACGAGAGGGGGGCTAAATTCAAAGAGAGAGCCCGGGCAGGTGGCCGCAATGCTAATAGTCTCCAAAGAGATGGCGGATGTGAAAGAGCCAAGGCTGAGAGCTCGGCGTTTGGCCCACCCGTGCTTGGCATCCTTCCCCACCACTCCTGATGCCTGCGCCCCTTCCCCCAGCGCAGCGGATGGGAGTCACTCTCGGACAAAGAGATGGGCTGGAGATCACCTATCATCCTCCCCGCGACACAGCAAGACCTCCCAGCGCTCTTCTTGAAATGCCCCTAGTGCCCCTCCACCTCAGTCCTTTCCCAGCTGTCTTCCCAGGCTGCTATGTGCCATCCTAAGGCTCCCAGCTAGGGCAGAACTGGACATCCATTCCCCACACGCGTCCTCTGCTCTTCCACTGCATGGAGCATCCTCCCAGACTGGGCATGTTGAGGGGCTGCGTCTCCTCCAGCAGTCCAGGACCAGTTGAAAACGATATCAAGAGTCCCAAGAACTCCTTGGCCAACTCCTTCCAAAGTCACAGAAGCAAGTTGCACCATCCTGCTGTTTTTCAAGCGCCGAGGTGAGTAGCTGCTGTGTAGCAAGCATCTCCCCAACTTGTTCTTTGTGAAGAACAGCACTGCGAAGCATCACCGCCATCCTCTGCTGTGAATCCATCTTCTGCTTTCCCCCTTAACACAGGAACAAAACAGCCACATCACGTTTCTGCAGGCACGCAACTTCTGCTCTCCCCTCTGTTTCCACTCACTCCTGCGTGTATGATGGGCAGTGGACTGATGCTATGCAGACAGCCACCCGGGATCCGTGCTGCCCGTTGCATTCAGACCAGAGGTCTCTAATTCTAAATAACGTTTGTGACAGAGCACAACACATGGGTGGCCCCATGGTCTTCAGTTGGCACAGCTCTTAAATTCCTCATGTATCAGGCAAGGGTCATGTCTGCCCCTTTTCCCTCAGCCCACACTCGTTTCTGGAGAAGACAATGTCTCTGCTGCCACTGCCCATACACTGCAGACTTTTCTCCCTTGTGACTGGCCTTCGGCCAGCTGGCAACAGCCTGGACATGTGCTCAGTGTGCAAACAACTCACCAGCCCTCATTTGCATCTTTCTTTAAGGGAGAACAGTTGAAAAACACAATATTTCTCCATTCTTCATTCCTGCCCATTTGGTACTTGCCCAAAGGAGTGAAGAGATCATCCAAGTATCCCCAGATAATTTGCCATCCCCTGATGCCGCCTTGGCTTCCTGGAGGAAAGGTCAAATTGAYCCAAATCTACTCCCAAATCTACATGCTTGCCATTTTAGGACTTCAGTGATCCTAATTAGCTACCACCATTAATCAGTTTTAAAAGACCTACATGATTCACAATAAAATAACTGGCAGTAAGAGATGGCTCAGAAGCTTCTAAAGACCACCAGGGAACCCTTAAATCGGAGTAAGTGTTAGTGCTCCTCTGCTGCAACCACTCTGGGTCTTGTGGGCAGACAGCAGGCTTCCTGCTCACCCACAGTGATGCTCCACAAATGTCAGGAAAAGYCAGAGCCTTCTCCATAAGGGAGGCATGGGAAGACAGAGACCCCACGAGTTTCCCAAACCTCAGCTTCTCCRTCAGCCTCCAAGCCCCGGAGGTAAATCCCCAGTGCCTGACCCCCACCATCCAAACTGCCCCAGGGATGTAAGGCTAAGCCCAACCCCTGCTCAGGGGTGGGTTGGGGCCAGGTTCATTGGTTTGGAGACTTAGGGTCTGGCTGGAGCCAGGGAGATGCTTGCTCTCAGGAAGGGAAATAAGGAGAAGGTCTCAGAGATCCTGCAGGGATCCGGCTCTGCCCTGGGGCTTTGCTAAGCTCCTTCGTCTTTAATCCTCTGCCAGGCCAGGGCAGAGCGAGCATCTTACAGCGGTGAATGAGGCCATTCATAGGGCAGCGTCTGTCTTGGCTTTCTGCAGCCTCCCAAATCTCCCCTCTTGATCTGTCATGCCTGTGAAACTTTTGCTCCCCAGCATTGCAGTTTAAAGAGCACTAAAGTTGCAGATAGCAAGAAAACAGCCCAGAGAGGGGTTGTCCTGGCTGTGTTGGGCTGTTCCTCATCCACGCAGTGCAATGCACCCCAGGGGCTCTCCTACCTCGCTGTATCCATCTCCCTCTGGCCTCCAATCTGCTGCCAGCTGGGTACAAGGTGGGTTTGGCTCATCTGGCAGTAGGCCCCATGCTCTCCCCTCTGTCCACTGGCAGTGGCACAGCACCCTGCTCCACTCTGCTAAACCCTGGCTGGCACGGCAGAGCAGGGCAGCACCCAGCCCCCGGGGCACCCAGCCAAGGCCCAAGGACACATCCGAATGTCACCGCTGAGATCAGAAAGAGCCTTTCAGCCTCCTGTGCCATCGAGCAAGAGGCTTGGGGTGGTCTGACATGGCCTGTCCCTGCTGAGTTAAGCTGTGTTCCCTGCAGCAACAAAATCCCCATGACTATCAGCTTTGCCTCCAAGCCTCTGCTGCAGAGCTGCACGGCAGGAGCCTGGCACCAGCCTCCACCAGTTGCATTAAGAAGCTTCCCACTGCTCCTTCCTGGGTCTGAGTTAGCACCATGCAAGAGGGGACTGAGGAAGGAGCTGGGTGCAATTCTCCTCCATCGGCATCCCACAGCACCCCTAAATGCGCAACRGGCTCTTGGTTGCAGGAAGTCCCAGCTGGGCACCTAAACCCTGCTGAAGGCAAGCTCCTCCTCTAAGAAGCTGTAATCCCTCTTAGGGGCACGGGTAGTAATCAGGGATTTGGCTCTGGGCGTGGAAGCATGCGCGCGTGCATGTGTGCGGCTGCTGTGCAGGGCGGTGGGATTTGCTAAGTGTACCTCTGCGTGGGCGCACGCTCGTGCTGGCCTAAGCATACATCTCCGCATGTATAGGACTGGCTTAAAGAGAAAAGAAAGGTAGCATAAATAMGGGAAGAAAAAGTTAAATAGGACTGGGGATGGCCCTGCCCTGGGCTCACCCAGGGATAGGTTGCACATTGGCTGGGTGCATCTCTGCCGGGGCAGAGGGGATGATCTGATCACGGACCCTGAGGGAAGCCRGGATTTACTGCCGGCAGTTTTAGCCTTCAGGAAGTCAAGCACCTCATTCAAGCCCATCATCTGGGTCTGAGCTCACAGCACTGTGGAGAGGGCGCCACAGCCCCGAGGGCACCTCCAYGTCCTCAGATGGGCATCTGGGACCCAGGAGACATGTCCTTCCTGGGCATGGGACCAGAGCCAGGATGGGGCTACCTACCTTGAGTGAGTCAGGGAGCAGCATAGCCCCACACTGTGTCCCTCCTCAGGGCAGAGATTTGCTAACTCTGCTCTTCTAGTCCAGGAGAAGACAGAATGATTTCCAAATCCAGGAGCTGAAGTGAGATGAGCTCAGCCTGAAAGCAAAGTGCAGCATTTACTTACCTTTTTTGGTGAYTATTGTTGTCACCACTCAGGGGAGCTGACAGAGCAGACGGTTCACCCTGTGCTGCAGGTTGTCCATCCCAGCCACACTTCGAGTTACCAGCAAGGTTTCCCCTGACGCTGTCTGTATCTGAAATTTGCTGCATGAAGCTCTATGGCTTGTGTTAGCCCAGAGATGCTTCTTGGCCTCATCACCCAGGGGTGGAGGTGAACCTCGGGGAGAGTTTCCCATGCTAGGTCCTGCCTCGCTCCTGACGGCCATCTGCAACCCCAGCCAGAGAGACAGGCTCGCTCTTCCTRTGCCGCCTGAAGAACAGTCCACACCCGACAGGGTTGTGCCATCATGGAGAAAAGAGACTTACTCTTACACAGGCTGTAATTCCCCACCAGGGCTAYAGCCCCACCAGGGTTAGGATACACAGACCTGCAAAGCATGGTAGTCCAAGTCCCTGCTCAAAGCAGGGCTGACTTCAAAGGTTGCTCCAGGGCTTGTCCAGTCGAATTTCAGACGTCTCCAGGAATGGAGATCCCACCATTTCTCTAGTCTCTGTCGTAGGGCTGCACCAGTTCCCCTCTCAGGTGAAAAGCTTTTTTCTTTATGTCCACTTGGACCATCCCATGTTCCAGTTTGTGCCTGTCACCTCTTGTGCTAGCAATGTACCCTTCCAAGAAGTGTCTGGCTCCATCTTCTCTATAACCTACCTCCYCTTTTACTTTCTCTTCCTCATGCTAAACAGCCCTGCTCTCTCAGCTCCCCTTTGCAGTTCATGTGTTTTGCCCTTTTACCATGTTGCTGGACTTGTTCCTGTACATCAATGTCTTTCTTGAGGTGCCACGGGGCTTTTCTGATCCTCTGCACTTCCAAGAAAAATCCTCTGTATTTCCCTCAAACACACATAATGATGGGAATATAAATAGCAATGGTGGGAGGGATGATCATGAGTTTCTGCTTTGCAGCACTGTGCTTGCAGGAAAGCTGAAATGGGGCACAGAGGGGGTTGCTTGCCCTGGTGAAGGAGATGCCTTGTTTGTAGCATCCTGGAGAGGAAAGGCTGGCACACTCAAGAAGATCAGGTGCCATGAAGAAAGGTCATAGTGTTATTTGTCCCTTGCATTCACTGGTATGCAAGCAGACTAGTGTGAAGGAAAAAAATAGCACAAAGGAAAACAAAAACAAGTGCTGGACTCATCTGCCAGAAGTGGAGCAGAAAGTGGCCCTAAGAAAGCATCGTGTGTCTCATCAGGCATTATTTCTGAGGCTGAGAGCCTCCTCTGAGCCAGCACAGTCCCTGCCGGAGAACATGGTCTCCTCGGACAACCCAAGTCAGCTGAGCTGCGACAGCCAAAATGAACCAGAAACCAACTTTCCAAAGTCATGGAAAAATCAAGCTGCAGATCTTTGTCATCATGTCAAAAGGGATCAAGACAGAACTGCAGGACAGTGCTTCCCAGAAAACATTTGGCCAGTTGCGATGAGTTTGCTGTCTAGAAAAACTAAGGCAAGGGAGATGAGGGAGTTCTGGGGATACCAGAACATTTTGACATTTTCAAGCCCAAACTGCTTGCTGCAGAAGACCTCATGGTCTGTGCTTCTCACTTTCCCAGTGGACCGTATCCAGTCCTCATTCACTCCTGTTCAGGCACCACTCCCACGGCAGCACAGCCTGGGGGAGGTGATACTGCGCAATGCAATAGAGATTTTAGAATATAAATAGTGCCAAGGGGAAGGAACTGGCACCAATAATATCAAATAGCAGTGAGTTCCACAAGTTGACACAAAACACCGACATTTTTTTCTTCCATTTTAGGAAGTCTGATCTTGCTTTTGTATAAGTCAGTGGGAAAATCACTAATCCTATTAGAAAGGAAGCAAGTCACAAAAAAAAACCAAAAAAAAACTCCCTTCTGTGCACTAAGTTTCATGTGCTCTGTGTCCCATTATGGTGCCAAAAGAAGGAATTTTTTCAGCTGGAGGTTGTCCTGGGTTGCTGTTGCTGTAGAGCTCAGAAGTCTTCAGATTAACTTAAAATGGGTTGCAAGTGAGTGAAGGACCAAGGAATCAGTGACGGATGCCCAATCCCTAGTGTCAGAGCTGCTCTTGCTCCTACAGGAAGACTATAATTGAGCAAAACCTCTCAGAGCAAAGTGCACAACTTGCATCTCACCACTGGGTCTGGTGGCTGCCCCTGCAGATATGCAGGYATGGTGGTTTTCAGAGGGAGGGAGACCCTTTCATCAAAGCTGTCTGAAAACCACTGCTCCAGGTGGGCACAGATGTCATTGGCTCCAGTTCTGCACTGGAAGGTCCCCAATCCTACCAGCAATTTCACAGAATCACAGAATGGTTGAGGTTGTCAGGGACCTCTGGAGATCATCTCATCCAACCCTTGCTCAAGCAGGGCCACCTAGAACATGTTTTTCAGGACCCCTGCCCAAATGTCTTTTGAATATCTCCAAGGATGGAGATTTACTGGTCCTTCAYGCCACAGCTCAGATCTACCATCGTTAAGTGTCTGTTCCGGCTATAAAATCTGAAAGCAATGAAACGATGGAGATATTTTTGCTCTGACAGTCCCATTTTCACTTCACCTGGATCTCTTCTGGGTCCCTACTCGCTATGCTCTGAGCAAGCCCTCAGTGCAGCTACTTTGGGGGTCCATCCCTTTCCCACATCTCCAAATACAAGATGAAGCCGATCCGAGCAGTTAAAAGCCCTCAGTTTGTCTGGCTCTGAAACAGCCCCAAAGCCTTGAGGGGCGGCCGTGGATGTGGGCTGCCTTCATTTCCACAACGGCAGCCGTTTCAGCGCTAGAAAGCCAGGACTCGCCCCCCAACTACAGCTGAGCAGCAGGAGACACGACTGCTACATCGCCYGTGCAGCCCCATCTCACCTTGAAGGCTTTGCATGAACCTCTCAAGTTTACGGACCAATATTCCAACATTTTTCTTCCCCTTTCAAATCTCTCTTCTTCAAATATTTCCTGTCACACAGCACAGCCACCAGCTCGGCTCCTGAGCTGGAAATCACATCGGGGTGCGTGGAGCRACGGAGCACACATGGCCTTGGTGGAAAGGCTCCTTTTGTGCATCGTATAATTGACGGCAAATGGCCCCAGCCGGCRAGGTTACACAAAAGGTGGCTTTTACCGTGCATTAGGGGAGCTACGCGCTCCCCGCTCCCGGAGCAGCSCTCAGCACTACCGCCCGTCCCTCCGGCTGCACCCCTGAACGGAGCAGGGATCGGAACACGGCCTTGCCGCTGGGCGCAGGAGACTGGTCCCCGAAAAGCCTGGCACTGAGCAGACGTTTTTACCGTCACTTCTCCGACCACCACCGCACATTTGTTTTTAAATGAGACAGAGAAAAAAATTAGGCACACATGCGGAAGACCACCGGGGGCAGACATTTAGCCCTTTTTGGGTCTCCTTACCAGCAAACCTGCACTGATTTTTCTTTTCCTTGATGCTGCAAAAACAAAATAACTTTGAGAAAGAAGGCAAGCTGGAGGCAGCTGACATCAGGCAGATCTGAGCTACCTGAGGGCAAACAAGAGGCTCAGGGAAGGAGCCGTTCTCACCACTCAGGTGTAAAAGAGCAATGCTGGCCTCCGTGACGCGGCTGCTGACAGCCCTGCTCCCATGGGGACAGATCCCCATCACCTCCGGCTCCACGCCTGCTGGATTTGAGTGCAGCCGCCAGATTCACACCTGGCCCTGGAGCTCATTTGCACGGAGGTGCAAGCTGTTCTCCAGATTAAAATGGAAAGGCCAAAAATCACGCGGCTAATCAGCCCGCTCATCTGTAGACACCTCGCCCACTGCCACGTGCCCCACCACCACGTGCCACCGGGACAGGGCTACGTGCCCTGAGCGTGTTGCTCTTTCGGGGACAAAGTCATGAGGTTCCTGGATGTGCTTCACTCCATGGTCCTTTCCTTGACATCTTGGATTTATACAGCTGCCATTCACCTGGCACCAACTGTATCCAAGCAGCTAATCATGTACATACTTGTGTAAAGAAGAAAGGAAAGAAAAAA
>NW_028186341.1:546945-550479 GCF_003343005.1 Rhea americana
AGGAGAAGGAGAAGGAGAAGGAGAAGGAGAAGGAGAAGAGCCAATCCAAGGTTGCCCTTTCAATTTGATGAAAATACAGAGAAATGAGGCACCCAGACATCTGCGTTGGCACCACGCACCAGCTGACTGCAGCCGGGGTCAACGTTGAAGCAGACCTCTGCCTTTGACTGACACTCCTCTCTGTCCATCCTGGCCAGATCTCTACTTCCATCCCTATTTCTGCAGCTGGATCCCACCTCCAGGGCTCAAGCCAGCTGCCTGGGCATRGGCTTCCCCCATGGACACAAGGCAGCCTGGAAAAGCAGCTCTCCATATATCAGGCATAAACGTTCATGGAAAGCAAAAATTTAAATTGGTGGTGGATCAGGCTGATGCTCCATGGGGCAGGGAAAAGAAACAATCCCATGCAAGAACCGTGGCCAACCCAGGGCCACCACTGAGGATCCTAGTGGGTTTTTCCTGAACACGGACCTGTTCAGGAACAACAACTTCAAAATACGCCTTTGGCCCTGTTCAGATCTCATTGRATTAGCAGAGCATCACTAGTTCATTCCAGCCAACACAGCAGCCACCTTTTTCATCAGCTGCTATGGGGATGTTTCTGAACTGGGGGGCTCTGATCTAAGGTCCCAGCATTGCACTGAACCTGCCTCTAGTTTGATGGGAAAAGGGGCTGATGGAGCAGTGGTGCAAGATGCTGCTCTGCGAGGTGGGAGCAAGCAGAAGTTGCTGGCAAGGGCTGCTTCGAGGCCGGAGAACACAGAGGCATCCGGCGCTGCCGAAGACGGGGGGAGGAATCCTTCATCTCAGCCTTCACCTGTAAGCGCTCCACTCAGTGAGGTTTCCGGGTTTTCATAAATAGATTTCAAGTCTTCCTTATAAAAATAAACCACTCAGATTGGCCTAATGAAGATGAAAGAGCCTTTAAAGTGGGAATCATAGCTCCATTTTCGCCATAAAGCATCTCAGAATAGCTCTCCGTCATGGAAAAATATTGCAGGTCAGGGGATCTGTCAGGAAGATCGGAGGAGCTAATGCTGTTACAGGCACTGCGGTAAGACACAGCCTGCTTGTGGCTCAGAGGGGTCCTAGGTCTGGAGACGACAAAGGTCCAGAGAAGGCATGAACCAAACTGAAATGCTAACGCAGGTAAAACCGGAGCAGTGGCTGGGTGGAATAGGTGTCTCCTGTCCATGCACGAAGCTTGCAGATCTCCTCGGGCTGTTATCGCTGAAGGCACGTTCATGCCTTTGTCCAGAGCCCCAAAGGGAGCCAGGAGCCACCGAGCTCAGAGCCAGCCCCAACGCTGTCCATTCCTGCCCACGTCCCCCTGCCCAGCAGCTGCGGAGGGTCTGGGACGGGGTCCAGCCCGAGGGCCAAATCCCCACCCGTGCTGAAGCAGAGCGAGCACAGACAGGAGCTCAGCAGGCGCTCGTGCTTACGAGGGAGGGAAGCGCTTCCCATTCCCCTCCGTGCTGAACACCCCCGAGCACTCGCTCCACCTCGTTAACACGTGGTCAGCTAATTCATGCATTGAACCTTTCTGCCTGTGTCGGGGCACGTTCCCGGCTAGTTTCCAGAAGTACCTGGGACTTCTGAGTCGAACCTCCAGTTACGCTAGCAATGCCRGGAAGGTCTCCTGCCTTCCCTCAGTGGTCTCCTTCCCAATGAGATCTGGGTTCGAAATGACATCCCGCTGATGCAAAGTGACAAAATCTGTCCTGTTCAGACCAAGGGTCTGTCTAACACAGTATTTTGTCTCCAGCAACAGCATTAAACAGATCTTCGAGGAAGAGAAGAAAAGAGCAAGTGCMTATGATACCTCTTCTCAATCCTACCTTAACACTCAACTATTTTTAGGTCAGGATATTTCTTGAACCCTTGTGGTTTGCCTACTTAGTAACCCTCTACAGAGCTTTTTGTCCAGTCCCAGGAAACYCAGGTAAAATTGTTTTAACCCGCTGTATCCTTTGGCAAGGAGATGCACTCGTCTGCAGCCTGCTGAAAGACAACTCACCTCCTTTTTGTTTAATCTGAGCCTCCCCAGGCTTCTCTGGCAGCTCAGAAGTGAGAAGTGTCTCCAGAGGGTGATTTATCCATTCTGAGATAGATGTCTGGAAGAGGTGCATCAGTCAGGCTCTGGATGTGTTGCTCTCTCTTCATGTTACCCTAGGGGAAACATTCCCTGCTTAGCCAGGCGCTCGGTCCTAAGGCAAATCTCGCCTCCCCAGGCTGTGCTCACAGGAGCAATCCTCCTAACGGCGTCCGTCCAGCCYGGGTCCTGCCCTCGCCTTGTTTTCTACCCTGGGAGGTGGGTTATGGGCTGCTTCTCTCCAGGAGGGTCACTTTGGGAGCCCTCCTTTCCTTGCAGAAGGCTATGTCAAGCAAAACAYGAGCAAATCTTTAGCCCACCCGGGATACAGCCACATCGGTTCCCTACTGGTAAGATCACAGGCAAACCTCCCTGTGTGGCTTTTCCATATCCTGCAGTTTGTTTTCACATAAACATAAACTGAGCTTCATCCGGACACACGGGACTGATGCTCATGGCCCATTGCTACCTCTTGACTGACCAAAGTCAAGACCAGCCCAGACCAGACAGAAGGCACTCTGAGGTCCTCCTGGGACATGGCTCTCTGCCCCATCAAGGACCACCCCAGCATCACGTCCTGGGAAAGCAAAATCCCAGCGCAGAAGTGTTTCTCCAGCTGGGTAGGTCAACAACAGGAAAGAAGACCGCAAAATTTGCCCACGCCGTTGTGGGAGCAGTGAGTCTGGAGCCGGCATTCCCAGCGCGCGTCCCAGGACCGCTCCTGGTCCGGCAGCAGGAGGTGACACGAGGACCAGCAAGGTCCACGGGGCATGGGCACAAATCTGCCTCAAACAAAGGCTCCCGCGTGAGCCGGGGGGGGTTGGGGCAACGAGTCCTGCCCCAAACCCTCCCCAGGCAGGGACAGGAGCGAGCACGAGCCAGGGGCCGTCACAGGGGCACTTTGCATGCAGCTACCGCTTTTGGGGTGGAAAAGAGAGTTTAGCCCCAAAGCGCGTTTCTTCCCCGGACGCGAGTTTGAGCAAGGGCCCTCGTTCCGCTCGCCCGTGCGAGGCCTGGCCACCAGAAGGAGACACCAGGAGGCCACCAGAGCTCTAGCAGCACCTCCTTTCCAACACCCAAGGCCAACCCAACGCTGTGCAGCAGGGACGCACGGCGTCCCTGCCCGAAAGCCGGGCCAGCTCACCGCGGCTCCCGGCGGAGAGGTTTGGTCCGGGCGCCGAAAGCGGGTYGTAACCCTCACCCCGTGCGGCCTCGGCTGCCGGAGGACCCGGGACCTGCCGGGACAGCTCCGGAGAAGGCATCAGCGAGGCTGCGGGACGCTCTCCCGTCGCRCGGCTTTTGCACCCGAAGGTGACGGCGCGGTGGCCCCATCCACGCCGTCCCGCGCGGGCRCCCTGCCCGGGCCGGGACCCTCCGAGGAGCGGGGAGAGCAGCTCAGGGCAGCCGCCGTCATCCCGAGAGACCTGCTTTCTTTTTTTTTT
>NW_028186341.1:551269-553582 GCF_003343005.1 Rhea americana
TCCTTCTCCTCCTCCCTCCTCCTGGAGACCTCTTGCAGCGAGCTAAACGCAGCTGGCTGGGAAAGGAGCTCTCTTTCTTTTTTTTTTTTGCAAAAGGAAAAATGCTTAAATAGCTACCTGCCCCATCGGCGGCAGCGTAATTCTGGCGGTTCCCCCGGACGGAGAGGCCGTAGCGGTCCCGTTCCTCCGGGCGCTCGCCCCTAGCCGGCTCTCCGGCCGCAGCCGCCGGCTTTGCCGGGATGCTGCGTGAGTTCCTGCAGCCGGGCTGCCGCCGGGAGAGCGGCTCGGAGAGCCGAGCCCCGGCGCGATTTAACGTAAAACGCTCCTGCCCGCCTTCTCCTTCACCGCGGTTTAAACCCCACCGTCACGCGCCTCCTCGCAGCTGCCTCTCCCTGCGCGCCGGAGCTGCGCAGCTGTCCAAGGGGCTTCGCGGCGTGGGTATCCCGGCGCAGGGAGGGGGGCGGCGAGGGGGGCGGCGGGGCACGGCAAGCAGGCTGCGAGCCGCCGGCACCTGAACACAGCCCCCCCGGAGCGCTTTCCACCAGCGGCATTACTCCCCCCCCCCCCCACCGCGCCGCGGCTCTCGGCAGACGATCGCCGTCCTCGCAGCCAGCCCTTGCCACCCGCCAAATGGGTCCTTTGCAATAGTTTGTTTGCAGCAGCTCGTTTGCAGCGGTTCCCTTGCAATAGTTCGTTTGCAGCAGTCCCTTTGCAATAGTTCGTTTGCAGCGGTTCGTTTGCAGCGGTTCGTTTGCAGCAGCCGCTGCCCGCCGGGCCCTGTCTCCGCAGGCCGCGCGCCGCGCGCCAGGATGCCGAGCCCGCTCTGGAGCCTGCCCGTGCTGCTGGGGCTGCTGCTGGGCCACCCCGCCGCCACCCACGGGCCCTGCTGGGAGAGCCCCAAATGCCAGGACCTCGCCACCGAGGCCRGCGTTTTGGTAAGTGCAAGGCGGGAGACGCCCTGCGGGAGCATCACCGCCGGGCGGCCCCCGTGCCCCGGAGGTTTCGGGGGGCTCGTGCCTCCCGGCTTCGCRCCGGGCGATGCTGAAACAGCAAAGCGGAGCTCCCGGCATCCCTCCCGCGCGGTGCAGACCTGCAGCCTGGCTGTCGCCTTCGCCCCGCGCCAGCGCCCGTCAGGTGCCGGCACCCCAGCACGCCGCCCCTTTTGCAGCGGCGCAGGGCTGCTTTGGCATCGCTGCAACCCTTCTGCCCTGGGTCTGGCATCCCTGCAGCCCTTCCCGGATTTGGCATCTCCACAACCCCGCTCCTGGTTTAGCATCGCTGCAAATCCACCGGTGCCGGGATTGCACTGTGCCCCTGCCTGCGGAGGGGTGGGACCGGGCACCTTCATGGCGCACGGGCGATCGAGCTGCAGCTCCCGGGCGTGTGTGTGATCGAGCTGCAGCTCCTGGGCACGCGTGCAATTGAGCTTCAGCTCCCAGGAGCACGTGTGATCGAGCTGCAGCTCCCGGGCATGCGTGCGATCGAGCTGCAGCTCTGGGCAAACGTGCGATCGAGCCGCAGCTCTGGGCACACGTGCGATCGAGCCGCAGCTCTGGGCAAACGTGCGATCGAGCCACAGCTCCTGGGCACACGTGCGATCAAGCCGCAGCTCTGGGCAAACGTGCGATCGAGCCGCAGCTCCGGGTGCGCATGCGATCGAGCCGCAGCTCCGGGCACACGTGCGATCGAGCCACAGCTCTGGGCACGCGTGCGATCGAGCCACAGCTCTGGGCACGCGTGCGATCGAGCCACAGCTCCGGGTGCGCATGCGATCGAGCTGCAGCTCCGGGCACACGTGCGATCGAGCCACAGCTCCGGGCGCACGTGCGATCGAGCTGCAGCTCCGGGCACACGTGCGATCGAGCCACAGCTCCGGGCACGCGTGCGATCGAGCCGCAGCTCTGGGCATGCGTGCGATCGAGCCGCAGCTCCGGGCACACGTGCGATCGAGCCGCAGCTCCGGGCGCGCGTGCGATCGAGCCGCAGCTCCGGGCACGCGTGCGATCGAGCCGCAGCTCTGGGCATGCGTGCGATCGAGCCGCAGCTCCGGGCGCGCATGCGATCGAGCCGCAGCTCTGGGCACATGTGCAATCAAGCCGCAGCTCCGGGCACACGTGCGATCGAGCTGCAGCTCCCAGGCACACGTGCGATCAAGCCGCAGCTCTGGGCACACGTGCGATCGAGCTGCAGCTCCGGGCACACGTGCGATCGAGCCGCGGCTCCGGGCGCGCGTGCCGCGTGCATCTCCACGTGCGGGCGCCCGGCCGCAGCCGTTCCCCCTCTCGCCCGGCCAGGTGTGCGCCAAGGCGTGCC
>NW_028186341.1:554082-555625 GCF_003343005.1 Rhea americana
CCCGCCGCCGCACTGCTTCGCAGCCCCCGGGGCCGCTTGCGGATTTCCACTGAGCTGTACAGTACTGTAAATGAGGGATTAAACGGAATTCTCAAAATACTTCTTTTGGGGGGGATTTGGGGTTTTTTTCTTTGCAAGCTCGGCGGCTCCCCGCGCTGTCCCGCACKGCTTTTGCAGAAGGGCCCCCGCGGCCAAGGGGGTGGGAAAAACCAACGGGACACCAAAATCCTGCAGGTGGGGGGGGAGCAAAGAGCCAGGACTGGGGGAGGAAACGTCGCGGGGCGGCGGGCGGGCGGAGAACAGGGGGGTGTGCAGCCGCCCCGCGCAGGACCGCGCGTTCCTTTGCGGCTGCTTGGGGGGGGGAGGTTGGTTTTTTTTTTCCTCCTCCTGCTCAGCTAAAAGTTGCCCTAAATCCGTCCCTAACGGAGCAAGGAGCAGAGAGCAGGCGCAGCAGGTGCCCGCACGCTCGGCTCGGCAGCACCGCGGCGTTTTGCCACCCCAAACGCCCAAACGGGTTTTTTCTACCCCCCCGGGGCCCGTTCCCGCCCCGGGAGCAGCCCCCGCGGCGCAGCCAGACCGGAGGCGCTTAGCGGGGCGACACGGACGTTTATTCGACGGTGCGTTCGGCGCCGCAGCGCCGGTGTGCAAGCCACCTCCGGAGAAATACCCGGCGGAGCACGTACAGCYGCGAGCGTCTAAACTAAAGGCGCCGGCGCGGTGGCGGTCGCAGGTGCAGCGCGGGGGCCGGAGACCCAAGGCGCCTCCCGCGCCCCCGCGACTCGGGGTGTTGGGGGGTGACGTAGCTTCTCCTACTGCATTTTGCTACAGTTCTTAGTGCTTTTCATTTAATTAAAAAAAAAAAAATAGCCACGTGAGCAAACTCTGCTTTTCTCGCTTGCGGAGGCGGATCCTAACGGCCGGCRGGAATTCCCTACTGCCTAGCGGGATGCTGCCGGCGGCCCGCACCCGGCCTCATCCTCGGGAGCGCAGCGGGCTGCGGGGACACGGCCCGGGATTCCTCCACGAACCGCCTTCGGCATTGCCCCAGGACGGGCCGGCCGCGTCCCCGCGCGCCCAAAGGGAACGGCCCCCCCCGGCCAAGGAGCAGCGCGGAAGAGGAGGAGGAGGAGGAGGGAGGTCAGAGCTGCCAGCCGGCTTCCTCCCCCCCTCCTCCGGCACCAAAATCCTCCCCGGCATCCCGCGGCGGCCCCCGGCATCCCGCGGCGGCCGCCCTCAGTACACGCACAGGTCCGGGAACTTCATCTCGTACACGGGGACGGAGTGGTTCTGCGGCTGGCCGTAGGCGGCCGTGATGGTGCCGGAGGGGCTCGGCGGCGGCCTGGAGCCGGCACAGAGGGAAGGAAGCGTTACGGGGGTTTGGAGCAGCCCCGGCGCGGGAAAAGCGCCAGGGCGAGGCGGTCCCGCAAGCAGGCGGGCAAAGGGGAGGCTGCCGGCGGTGCCGCGGCTCACCGGATGGTGATCTCGAAGATCTGGTTGAGCTTGCTCTGCAGCAGCGTCGCCTGCAAGAGAGGGAGGGCGGCCG
>NW_028186341.1:555789-566984 GCF_003343005.1 Rhea americana
GGCGGGGGGCACCGCGGCGGCCCCGACTCACCCGGGCGCCGCAGTGGGCGGCGATCTCCTCGAAGGGGGCTTTCTGGAACTTCTCCACCACCTGCCGCCTCCGCTCCCGCTCCTGCTCCTCCACGGCGACGCCGTCTGCTGAAGCACGGGGAGCGGGGCTGGCATCCGCGGCCCGGCCSGGGAGGAAGGGGCGCGGGAGCGGGCACGGCCGCGGGAGCGGGCACATCTCCAGGCGCGCGCACGACCACGGGCGCACGCACGGCCGCGGGGGCGAGGGCACCCACCAGCGGCTCCATCGCTCACCTATCGCCTTCTTCAGCGTCTCGTAGGTGATCTCCTCCGCCGGGGCTCGCTGGAGGAAGGGGAGAAAGCCGCCGAGGCTGGAGGCACGGCGGGGCCGACAGCGCGCTTCGCCCGCGGGGAGCTCGGCTCGCCCGCCCCAGCGCCCGGAGCCCTCTTCGTGCCCATCCTCAGGGAGCAGGGACGCCTCTCCCGGGAGCCCGGGCTCTGCCCACGCGCTTCTCCAGGCCACGTTACCCCGCACCGCTCCCCARCGGCTCCCGTTGCTACAGCGCGCGCGTACACGGAAAAAGGAAGATTTGCCAGGCAAGCGGTGGCGTGAGACCCTTCCTCCCGCGCTGGGGGCTGACGGCGGCATGCGGGGCGCGCTGGGACGGGCACGGACACGGACGGGGGTAGCGGGGGCTTGTCCACGCAGCCAGGGGGAAAATTAGAGAGGGCTCAACCGCGCGGGGCCGAGGGGACGCTGCTGCCCCGGTACCTCCTCTCGCTCGGGGCTGTTCCTCGACTCCACCTCGACCTGCAGGGAGATGGTCTCCCCGATGCTCTTCCTCTTGGAGAGGCGATCCTCGTCTGCGGAGGAAGGCGCAGGGCGCRGGAGCTGAGCGCAGCCGCCCTCCCGGAGGAGGGCTCTGCCCACGGGCCGGCGCTCGGGGGCCGGCRTCCCCCGCCCCGGGGCGCCCCGGGCGGGCGCGTACCCGTCAGCTGGGGGACGTAGGGCGTGCTGAGCCGGTCCGAGTTGTAGCCGCTGCCCCCCAGCACCTCACTGATCTTGCTCTGCCGGAAGAAGACCTCGGGGCCGAGGCGGTCCAGGCTCCTGCTCAGCCTACGGGGAAGGAGGAAACGCCAGCGGAGACGGCGGCAYCTCTCCCGAAACCGCGCCGGGGGTGGGGGCACGGCCAGCCCCTGCGGGGGCAGGAACGGGGGGCTCGCACGGCTTYGCTTGGCTCCAGCCGGTCCCCACGTCCCAGCAGCTCAGAGAGAGAACCRGAGAGAACCAGAAAAGCCCTCGCTCAGTCAGCCCCGAGCYGTCGCGATGGAGCCGGGTCGAGCCYGCGCTCGGCCGCGGAGCTCTGACCCCGAACGGGAGAGGAGGCAGCCGCGGGCACGCTAAGGGCTGCTAACCCGGGCAGCAGCCGCGCTCTCGGGGCTGCCTGTCCCTTGGCAGGAGCTGGCGCTTCCCAGCGGAGCCTCTTACCTGGGTCTCTCCACAAACACGTCCTCGGGGAGCAGATACGGAGCCTCCTTCTGCCGCATCTGGATGACCTGCGAAAAGGAAGCGGGGAGCCGAGTTCAGCCCCCGCGGSCAGCCGGAGCAGCCCGGCGCGGTCACGGACACAGCTCCGTCCCCGCGCCCTCACTCGGCCCACGCACCTCGTGGATGTGCTGGCAGAAGGTGGGCACGGTGGTGAGCTGGCTGATGAGGTTCAGGTAGGCTGCGCCGAGGGCGTAGAGCGCACAGCGGTTGTACGTCGGCAGGTTGTCCTCGTTGATCTGGGCGATCTCCTGCAGTGGGGACACAGAGCCCATAGGGCGGGCATGGCCGAGGTGCCAGGTGGGATCCCACTATGTTGTTCTGGAAGTCCCCAGGGTGACCTGGGTCTCTCTCCACTGTGCTGACCCCATCCCACTGCATGACATGACTCGGGGGTGGGGGGGGGAAGAAGAAGAAGCTGGGAGCAGGGGATGCACTTGCATCCTCCTGTCTCAGAGCCCTGACTGCAAAATAACCCCCCTCCCAGAGGCTTCTTCACTTCCTCCATCACCACCATCACCAGCACAACTCAGGCAGATGCCCAGACTCCAAAACTGGTGTAAAATCCCTGCCAGGCCTCCAACACTGGCTCAGCACCTCGCTGCAGGCTGCTGTCCCTGGCCAGTATCACCACCACAAGGCCACCTCCAGTCCTCAGATGCTGCAAGGCCACCTCCAGCCCTCAGCCACGTTAAGGCAAATCTCCAAGCCCACTTCATTAACACTCTTTATGAGCTCCCATGGGAGACCCTGTCCCAGCTGTGGTCCATGCACCCCATAGGTGCTCAGCCTGACTCCATCACGAGCCTACCTGCACCGCCAGCACCAGGCGGATGAGGTCCACCACGACCTCCTCGTTAGCCAACTCAATGCTGATGAGCACCAGCATGCTGTAGAGAGCCTCGTAGTGAGCCTGCATGTTGCTCTCCTCCTTGCAGGTCAGGTAGATGTGGCGGTAGAGCTGCTGGGCATGCTGCAGGGATGGGGAGGCAGGTGGTCACCTCGCGAGCAACCGCTCTGAGCACTGCCACCTTCACCAGCGCCGCAGGGAGAAGGAAAAGCCGCAGGGCCCATCCATGCAGCAGGGAGCAGAGCCCGGGAAAGGACACTCCTGGTGGAAAAGCTGCCAAGAAGGTGCAGCTTGGAGCACAGCAGGGAAATGAAGCCTCGAGGCACCGCAAGGGGCTTTAGTGCCAGAGGGGTCTGAACCACCTCTGGAAAAGTTTGGAAGAGGGGAAAGAGGAGTAGTCATTCCTTGGGGAAAAAGGCAGGCTTAGGGGGACTCCAAGTATTAAGCACTGATAGAGATGAAATCCCACCAGCTTTTCCTGGGGACCTCCCCAGGTTTAGGGGCACCATGAGACTCCTCCTGTCCCACGTGATTTGAGGAAACCGAGGCACAGGCGGCTCGACCCCAGGCCCCGGCACTACCTTCTTCATGAAGACGGTGTCTTGGCGCGAGCACTTGTCCACTTTCAGCTTCAGCACGGAGATATCGCTGATGGTGCTGCAAAGAAAGGCCAAGGGAAGCTCAGAGACCAACACAGGGAGGACGCAGGCTTCCCACACATCTCYACCAGCTTGCAGAGCTGCCGCCTGGGAACAAGCTATAACTGAGGCAGGAAGCCAACAGTAGGTTTTAAAACCCAGCTGAGCAACTTAGACATCCAGGAGTACCGAGCCAAGTCACCAAGGGATTTCACATTGGTGGTGCTCAGAAATACTAAGCCAAATTGACAACAAAAACATACAAGCAAAATGGATTAGCAGGACCGCATCAAACCCCACGGAGATATCTTCATCTGGGATTACAGTGGCCTTAGGATMCAGCTTTGATCCTCTCCAGAGCACGGCTAGCTAAAGCCAGCACCGGCACCGTGGCCGGCCCGTGGGGATGCAATGTGGCCAATGAAGCCACCAAGGAGGTGATGCTTGAGATGCTGGGAGATACCTGATGGTGGAGAACTTGTGGCGGTTCCCATGGCGGTCGATGAAGCTGATGAGGATCTCAAGGACGAAGAGGCGGATCTCAGCATCCTCCATGAGGGCAGCGGAGAGCAGCCTGTCCAGGAAGGAGCTGGGAAGCGCTGTGAGCATGTTGCTGCACTGAAAGCCCAAGGAGACCTGCAGCACCAAGGAGGAAGGAGGACAACGTGACCATGCCACTGGGGGGGGGGGTTAAAAGACTCCACAGAAATGGGGCAGAGAAGACCACGTGGCTCAGGCTCCCTGGACGCAGGGACGGCGAYGTGTCCGTACCTGGAGGAGGGACTTCAAGAGCATTATCTGCGTCAGCCGATTCCGGTTCTCACTGCGGGAGAGAGAAGAAACGAAGGGTAAAACCCAGGGGAAAACAAACCAACCCGCCCTCCACACCCAAAGGGTGGAAACGCCTCGGAAAGGGCTCCCCGCGAGCCACCGCGGCACTCGSCCGTGCTGCAAGGGACTCGGGCGTAAGAGCCGGCAGCGATGCTGCGTTTTGCATTCGCCCCGCTCCAGAAACCGGAATAAGCCCCGTCCTTCACACGGCCTCAGCTAGGGCTTAGAAAGCTCTCCCGGAGCGAGCTTGCGAGCCGACAAACCGAAAAGCAGGCGCACGCAGCCTGACGCGGAGAAAAGGTTCACGCGACCCAGGAGCGAATCCGGGCGCCGGGGAACTGCCCCGGCGGGAGCGCGAGGCAGAGCGGGCGGCAGGGACCGCTGCCGGCTCGCGGCGCGTCTCCCGGCAGCCGGCAAAGTCTCTCTCCCGTCACCGACAAGTGGGAACAGCCTGACCGCGCTCTGGGGATAAATATAGCTCGCCAGTCTGTTTGCCGCTTTCCCTCCGTGTCTCAGCGCCGTCACCCTCGCTCCAAACAGCGCGCTCCTGCGCCGCTCCCACACTTCTCYGGCAATTCTGCTGTTTGGGTGTTTTCCTGCCCTTCCTCCAGCGCCGGCTCCCACTTGGTGCCGGTAAAAGCTTTGACGCGGCTCAGAGGCAGCAACGAGAGCGGCTGCTCCTCCCTCGCAGGGCGATTTTTATCCTTTCCTCCCTACTGATTTTGGGCGAAGCCCCAGAACCAAGCTGCGGACGGCCAAATCGCCTGGGGGGGCCCCAAGCGGAGCGGCRGTGCCCCCCGCAGCCTCGCTGCCCGTGCCGCCCTTCTCCCCGCGACGCTCCAGCACTTCACACCGCCGGACAGCAAAGCATTTTCAACTGGGATCTGGCATCGCTCTCCTTCCCTCCGGCTCCAGGGGAAGGGCCTGGCAAATACTCGGCCCGTCCAAAAATGCACCCGCCTCCTACCCTGGCCCGGAAGGAGCAGCCCCAGGCTGCGGCCCCGGGCACGGTGGGACCGCGCCGCCCTCACCGGGCACGAGGCAGCCGGTGCTGCAGGGCGGAGGGGAGGGAAAGCATCTGTCCTCACCCGGCTTTGCCGGCCTCCATGGCCTGGTGCAGGGAGGGCAGTGGCACCTTGCTCATGATGAAGAGCATCACCTCGGACCGCTGGTAGGTGGGCAGCGTGCTGGCGAAGGACCCTGCGGGCACGAGAGCGCRCGGGCAGCGTGCGGGGCGCAGCTGGAGCTGCCGCCCGCCGGCTGCTTCCCCTGCCAGCGTGTGAAACCCCTGGGAAAATCCAGGCAAGAGGGGCCCCGCAAAACGCCTTTTCCCCTCCTCCAAACCCCGCTGCGGCAGCGAGCGGCGCCCACGCTCCGTCCGCTGCTTCCCGGGGCGGGGGGACAGGACGGTGCGTCCCCGCCGTGCGCCGCGGGCTCTGCTCCCGCCTGCCCTCTCCTCCTCCTCCTCCTCCTCCTCCCCCTTCCCCGGGCTGCGCATCCCCGGCAGAAACGCGGAGGCGGCTCGCCGCAGCCGGGGCTGCGATGCCACCTGCCGATAACGGGCCGCCGCGGAGAAACGGCGGCTTCCCCCCCGGCGGGGCGCGGGGGACGGGCCCGGGAGGGGGGTCCGCTTTCCCGCGGGCGCGCCGCACCTATGGTCTTGATGACGGCCTCCTGGAACATCCTCTCCTCGTGCTCCTTGATGCTCCTGGCGCCGCCRGCGCCGCCGTCGTAGCTGCCGGTGAGGGCGTAGTCGATGCTGAGCCGCAGCTGCCGCAGCAGCGTGTTGAACACCTCGAGCACCGTGGGGCCTGGGCCGGCGGCAGGGCGGGCGGCGCGCGGCGAGCTTAGCGGGCCGGCGGCCGGCGCTCGCGGCACGGCGGCCGGAGGGAAGGGCGAGGAGAGGGCGGCGCGGGCTTACCCACGGAGCCGGAGGCGGCGATGACGGCCGCCTCGGAGAGCACCTCCACGATGCCGGCGCGCACCGTGGCCGCGCTCTTGCTGTTGGCGTCCAGGTGCCCCAGGAGCTGCTGGATCACCAGGTGCGAGTGCTGCGGCTGCAGGCAGAGCAGCGGCGTCGGCGCCGGTTCCCGCCGCGGACGCGCGCGGGGCTTGGGCTTTTGCCGGAGTTTTCCTGGCACCTCCGTGCTTCCATAGGGCCCCGCGGAGCGGCGGCGGCCCCGCGCTCCAAACGGGCGCTCGCAGCATTTTAAAAAACCCGATCGCACCGCGGAGGGGAGAAGAAACACGAAATGAGAGCGGGGGGGACGATGGGCTGCTGCCTGCGCGCGTCGGCGTCCCCCCCCCAGCCCCGTGCCCCGAGCGGAGCCGCAGAGGGGCTGCGCGGAGCAGGAGCCAGGCGGGACGGCGGCGCGGAGCCGGAGACCCCAGGGAAGCGGGGCCGGGGGCCGCCGAGGGCAGGGCGGGGGTCCGAGCCCGCTGCCGGCCGCCCACCTGGATCGAGTACATGATGATCTTGAAGCAGCGGATGGCGAAGGTCTTGGGCTCCCACAGCGCGTGGTTATCCAGGTGGCTGGCAGAGGCGGCGCCGGGAAGGGGCACAGCGTCCGTCGGCGCTCCGCACCCCGAAGCCCGCGGGAGCCGCGGCCCGGCAGCAACCGCCCGGCCGTTTCTCCGTGCCTCGGTTTCCCCGCGGCGGGCCGCGCGGCGGAGCGGGCCCCCCGGCAGGACRGGACTTACATGAGGACGGGCTTGATGGCGTTCTTGATGTTGCCGTACGCYGCCCGGCCCAGCAGCTCCCGCAGGCAGCGCTCCGCCAGCTCCGCAGGGCTCTCCTTCTCCTTCTCGGTGGCTTGCAGCGGCGAGGGCGAGCGGCTGCGGCGGGGCAGCGGGGCTCAGCGCCCGCCGGCCCGGGCGGCGGCGCGGGGGGCACACGTGCCGGGGATTTTCCCTGGAAAATCCCAGGGGGAATTTCCCCCCCCTCCCCCCCCCCCACCCCGTTCCGCCCCAGGGACGCGGCGCAACGGCGCGTTTCGGCTCCCGAGGTTCATCCCGGCGGGCTTTAAGCTAAGAGCTGGAACAGCGTTTGGGCAGCGGGGACCCTGTGCAGTGGGCAAGGGGGGGGGTTCAGCCGGCTCGGCGGCAGCTCAGCGCCCTCRAGCTGCAGGGCCGCAGCTTTTTTTCCTGTTTTGTTTCGTTTTTTCCCCTCGTCCCAGTGCGAGGTGCGGGCGCGCGGCGGCCGGCGCTCACCTTTCGGCCTCCTCGGCGTGCTGCAGGTTGAAGAGCAGCGAGGGCACGATTTTGTCCATGTGCTGCGGGTCCCAGATGTTCGCCTGGAGCTCGTCGTTCACCGTCTTCCTCACCACGCCTTGCAGGCCTTTAATGCCCGACATCCGGATCCTGGGGAACCAAGTGACGCAGCGATCTTTACCCATATAAATAAATACGTATGTATACGTGGAACATGTTCTTTTACATCTATACATGCACCCGCTCGGAGGCGGCCGTACAAGCAAGCCCCGAAGGAGGGCGATGCCCCTCTTGGCAGCTCGGGGCCCGGCGGGCCGGGAGCGACGCTCCTGCTTGGCGATTATTTTTCCCTCCAGGAGGGGAAAAAAAAAAGAAAAAAAAGAAGAGCAGTGCACACAGTGCAGCTGTAAAATAAATATATAAATAAGTCTAATTTTGCTAGAGGGAGAAGAAAGAGCAATTTGAGAAAAGGGGGGAAGAAAAGAAAAACCCCCAAATAATCGCTTCGAGGCCAGGCGGCAGCGGAGAAGCAGCTGGGAGCCGGCGGTGCCAGGAGGCAGGTTTTCCCGCGCCGCACCGCACCGTGCYGCGCCGCTCACTTGGTGCGGACGTCCGGGTCGTCGTGGCTGGAGTGGCACATCTCGCTGAAGCGCGACACGAAGAAGTCGTAGCTCCGGTGATACGACGGCGTGTCCTCCTCGATGTTGGCAAACTTCACGAACTGGGAGAGGTGGAAAAAGAGGGATGATGAGGGCGGGGAGAGGGGGTGAACCGCGAGCCAGGGAAAGCAAAGGGAGGGGCGAAAGCCGCTCTCCGGAGCGGGGGACGCGGGGCTGCCGTGCTCCGCGCCGGCGAAACGCGGCCGGGCCGCGCGGGGAGCCCGGCTGGCTTCGGCGACGCGGAAACGCGGCCGTCTATAAATACACCAGACATAAATACATCAGGAGGCGAGCGCGAAGGAGGGAGAAGAGCTGCTTAAATTAAAGCCCGACGTTGATCAGAGGAGGAAAAATGACAAAAAAAACAACAACAACAACAAAAAACCCACAACGGCAGTGACGTCGAGCTGCAAATTCGCCCGCAGCGGGGCGGCTGCCCAGCCTCCAGCCCCGGGAAGGAGCTTCGCGCTGCCCCAAATTCCTGCCGCGGCAGCRCGCTCCCGCCCGCATCCCTCCTGCCCGAAGGAGCCTCAGCTCCTCCCAGAGCCCCGGGGACGGGTGCTCGACGACAGCCCCCGAAACCCGCGGGGATCGCCTCCCGCGCCGCCCCAAAAGTGCCGCCCAGCCCCCAAACCACCCCCGCCCCAAAGAGGGGGGGAACAGGGCGTCCGAGCCCAAACCCTTTCCCCTACGGGATGCGGGGGGAGGGGGGACCCCGTCCCGGCGCCTCCCGCGGCCGCTCACCGAGTTGGTGCCCAGGATCTGCAGGTTGGGCTTCTCCGACTCCAGCAGCTTGGCCACCATCTTCAGGAAGCTCTCCACGAAGAGGTTGATGCTCTGGCAGTGGCAGGCCATGAGGAGCTGGTCCAGCGCCTCCATGGCGATGCACACGTACCTGGGGAGCGGAGGCGGCGCGGGTCACYCCGCGGCAGCGGCCTCCGCCCCACGAGCCCCCAAGGGATTTTGCATCCCCCCTCCCGGGGCCAGGGCCGGTGGCGGGGAAGGACCTCCGTTTCGGGGCCGGGCCCCTTCCACAGCCGGACTGGGCAGCCGCGCCGGCGCTTTACCCGTAGCGGTGCCGGCTCACGTCCCTGATGAGGCGCTCGGAGAGGTAGGCGCCGATGCGGTCCAGCTTCTCCGGGGCGGACAGGGCGTAAAACGTCAGCTTCTCCATGTTGGTCTTCACCAGCCCGTCCTGCGAGAGAGCCGCTCGCCACGGGGCTTCGGGGAAAACGCCGAGCAGCCGGCGGGGCGGGAGCGGAGCATCCCGGCGGGGCGGGAGCGGGAGCGGAACATCCCGGCGGGGCGGGAGCGGGAGCGGAGCATCCCGGCGGGGCAAGACCGGAGCATCCCGGCGGGGCGGGAGCGGGAGCGGAGCATCCCGGCGGGGCGAGACCGGAGCATCCCGGCGGGGCGGGAGCAGGAGCGGAGTATCCCGGCGGGGCGGGAGCAGGAGCGGAGCATCCCGGCGGGGCGAGACCGGAGCATCCCGGCGGGGCGGGAGCAGGAGCGGAGCATCCCGGCGGGGCGGGAGCGGGAGCGGAGTATCCCGGCGGGGCGGGAGCGGAGCATCCCGGCGGAGCGGGAGCAGGAGCGGAACATCCCGGCGGGGCAAGACCAGAGCATCCCAGCGGGGCGGCGCTTACCTCCGGGTCCTCGGGGAAGATGTTGTCCACCAGCCGCTTGTAGCGGGGCCGCAGGGCGCCGCAGCAGCCGCACACGCCTGCGAGGGGAGGTCCGGGTCAGCGGCTTCCCGGTACGGAAAACGGGCAAGAAACCAGCCCACCGGAGCCGAGAACGGTGCACGGGTCCAGCTCGGCTCCCGTTCGCATCACTGCTCTGCCCTTRGGTCTTTCCTCGTTAATCCCCTTCCCTTTCCCCGTTTTAATTACAGCTCAGCAATAAACACGGCAAGGGGAAAGCTTACGGCCGTATTATCCGAGGCCTGGAATTTACTTAATAAGGGCACTCGGACTGATTGCAAATAAATCTTAATTAAATCACGCCAAAACTCTCATTAAACCTAGCAGCCCAGGAAGGGTGCTCCGGGAGCGCTCCGGCGCGCGCCCCGAGCCCAGCAGACGCCTTTCCCTAAGTGGCTTAGTGCAACCTAATTCAGGACAAAAATCTCCCCGTCAGACRTGAGAAACGTCACCCCGCGCTATTCGAGTCGGCCCGGAGTCCCTTGGCTCCTACGGCCTGGAGCAGGGCACCCGGGGCCACGGGAAAAAGGGGGGAAAAAGGAAATAAAATCAAGGGAAGGAGCAGGGAGGAGGGAGGGACATGGAGGCAGGCGGCGAAGGCGGCTCCGCTCGCAGACTGCCACCTCCCTGTGAGCTTTTCCCCACGAGAAAAAGCCCGGCGCCGAGGGAAAGGGCTGGCTCAGGTGCATCCTCCGAGCTGCTGCCACGGATTTAAGCGCCGAGGAAAAGCAGCAGCAAAACCGCTGCAGCGTCACCCGATTTCCCTGCGCTCCCCTGCCAGCAGTCAGGGTAGATCCCGATGCAAATCCGCRCGGCTCCCTGCGCTGCCAAAGCCGCCCTTTAAGCCATCCCGATCCCTCTAATCGTGTTTAAAAGAGCCCAACGGGGCGTGGGGGCAGCGGCCACCCCGGGGTCGGGGTCTGGAAAGCTCCGGAGCGGCAGCGAGACTGAGCGTGGAATCACTTGGAACCACGGCTGCGGATGGGAAAATAAACCACAGCGGCGCAGTGCACCCGCCGGGTGCGGGTGCCGAACATCACGCAGGCTCCTCCGAATCCACTTTGGAAATAAAGCTCTGGAGCTGCGGAAAGTCCTCGGCACCGCCAGCACCGGCGCCTTTTCCTCCAACAAGGGCGCCGGATTAATTTGCAGAGCATTTGTTTTTTTTTCCCCTGTGCTTTTTAACTAAAAGAGAGGAGGAAAAAAAAAATCTTAATTGCATTTCTCGTTTCCCTGCTGAGCCATCCAGTCCCGCGGTGCCGATTCAGCGCGAGAAGCGGCGCGACCGCGAGCCTGGCAGCTCGCCGGAGCCTCGCCAGCGCCCAAAAGGCCTCGCTTCCCGCTCCGAGAAAAGGGAACCTGCTGCGCTGGCAGCGCGGGAGGAGGCAGCACGTTGGAAAACGCGGGGCCGCGGGGCTGTGCGTCCCGGCCGGCCGCGCTCCGATCGGCGCCGCTTCCTGCGCTGCCAAGCCGCCGGCTCCCGCTCGCCACCCGATCCTTCACGCTGGCTGAGAGAYGGTTAAAAAAGAGATTAAAAAGCTACTGATAATCCCGCACGCAGCCTAACGCGCCTCTCATCCCGAGGATCCCCCCGAGAGCTTCCCAACCGCCGGGGGAACCGGCTGCGGCTTTCGTGCCGGGATCAGCGGCTCCCGAGACGCGTGCCCGGAGGGGAACGGCAGGCTCGAGGGGCGACCGGAGCTGCCGAGCGCGTCGCAGCCCCTCGAGCCAAGCGACCAAGAAGAAATC
>NW_028186341.1:567466-572400 GCF_003343005.1 Rhea americana
CCCGGCTCCGAAGCCAGCACCCTGCCGGCACCCTGCCCGCCTCCCTGCTCCCCGAAGCCCCCCGCCTCCCCGCTGCGACCTGGCAAAGAGCAGGCTCGGCTGAAGCGGCCCCGCGGCTCAGGGACCCCCGGCCAGGCTGGGGGGACCCCCGGGACGGGCGGCTCTGAGCGGCCGCCTCCGTCGGTGTCCGCGGGAAAGGATGCTCGAGTGGCGAGGGCTTAATAGCCCACTGGATTCGGAGCGGCTTAAGGGCAACCCGCTGACCCCGCGTTTCGGGGGGGGGGGGCCGCCAGCTGTGCCTGCCAGCTGTGCCCCATTACGTGCACGGTACCGGCCCCACGGCTGGGGAGAGATCCYGGGGCGCACGGTCCCTATGCTGGGGGGTGCGGTGACCCCCCGCAATATGCGGTCCCATATAGGTCCTGTACGAGCGGGTGACCCCCAAAAACCRGAGGGAGGGGGAACGGGCAGAGCAAGGTGGCCGGGAAAGGGGCACTGCCCCATAGAGCCGGTGGGGGGTGATGGGGACGCAGCCCGTATCGGGGTCACAGCCCCACACATGGACCGAATGTCCCCCCCAGCCCCACGCGGGGGGAGACACAGCCCTACACAGGGTGGGGGGGGACCCGCTGCCTGGACAGGCTGAGACCCCAGGAACCAGGGGACACGCACGGCCCGGAGGGGGCCAGTCCTGCACCGCGCTCCGGTACCGGACCCACATGCACCWGCCCGGCCCCCCGCCACGAGGCGCCGGTACCGGCCCCCCACGCACCGGCCCTGCAGGGGGCCCCGGTACCGCCTCCCAGGACCGGCTCCGCACTGCACCAGCCCGGCCCCGCACGGTGCCGCGGTCCCGGCCCCGGTCCCGGCCCCGCACGGTGCCGCGGTCCCGGCCCCGCACTGCACCGGCCCCGCACGCTGCTCCGGGATCTACCCGGTCCCGGCCCCACACGCACCGGCCCCACACGATGCCCTGGTTCCAGCTCCGGTCCCGGCCCCACACGCACCGGCCCCACACGATGCCCTGGTTCTGGCTCTGGTACCGGCCCCAAATGCACCAGCCCCACAGAGTGCCCTGGTACTGGCTCCGGTACCGGCCCCCCTTGCACCGGCCCCACATAGTGCCCTGGTACCGGCTCCGGTCCCGGCCCCACACGCACCGGCCCCGCAGGGTGCGCGGTACCGGCCCCGGTACCGGCCAGGCTCGGCGCGGGTACTCACCGTACATGGCCGCTGCCGCTACCCSGGCTCGGCTCGGCCCGGCTCGGCTCTGCCCCCCGCGCCGGGCGGGGGCGGCAACGCAGCGGCGGCTCCTCCCGGCGGCCTGGCCGCAGCGCCCGCCCCGCCCCCGGGGCCGCCTGGCGCGGCTCGGCTCGGCCACAGTGGCGGGCACCGTGCACCATGACCCTGCACCTCCCACACCCCTGCACCCCGCATCCCTGCACCCCAGGCCCCGCGCTCTCCTCGTGGGGGGCCGTGCGGCTCTGCAGGCACGCACCCCGAAACACCCCCCTCCGCACGCGAGCCGCCGTGGTGCCGCTCGCACGGCGCCGTTCTTGCACCCCGAGCCCTAGCGGAGAGACCTCCTGCGCCGCCGCCGCCGCCCCGCGCCGCCCCGTCCCCTGCCCCTCGGAAATCCAGCGCTCGCCGTTCGGTATTTGCATTGCCGGCCAGATCGGCTCCCGAACGCTCCAGCCCAGCTGGTCGCAAAGCAGGCACGGCCTGGCACAGCATGGCACGGCACGGCACGGCAATGCACTGCATTGCGCAGCGTGGCACCGTGCAGCACGCTGCACCRCTCGGCACGGCTCGGCACACTGCCCCACGGCCCCGCGCCGCCCCCCAGCGCCTTGGAAAGCTCCCACTGTGGGGTTTGAACCCGTGCCACGAAGCGGACGGCCGCTGAAAGGCCTTACCCGCCCCCCGGGCTGACCCTGTTTTCCCCCTTTTCCTCTCAGTTTGGACCGCTTCCGCGGCTTTTTCCCAGCCGCGACCTCGCCGGGCAGGCGCTGAGGACAGAGTCTCCCATCGGAGCAGCCTTTCGCTTCCCAACGGGGCGGCAGCTGGTGCCCGCTCGCACTCCTCCTCGCAGGGAAACCACRTTTTAATTAACACATTTCTGGAGTGAGCCTCTCCTGCCAATTCCCCGGGCAGCAGAGACGACGGAAGGGAAGAGCCTAAGGCTAGAGCTGGACCCAGCGAATCCCTCGGCCCAGAAACCCTCGGACCGCTGCGCGTGGGGATCCGAGGCTGCCGGCTCGCTGCYGGCTTGGGCCGGCGGATTGCTCTCCCCTGGGGTATCCTCCCGGGCACCCAGTTTGGTGGATCCCCTGTACCCAGTGCCGAGACCCTGTCCCRTCCCCGGGGTGCCTGCGGAGAGGGTGGCGTGCCGGGACCCTCCCATGCACCTGGAAGCTGGGCAGCGTCCCGCTCCTGGGAAGCAGGAATGCTGGACGGACGCTCGTGCCTGGCGTCCCCACGATGCCTGGGGTTGGATCCTGCCCCTCAGCACGGCCTGGCTGTCAGCTCCGACCGGGACGGGCGAGGCCTGGCCACGCATCCCACACGTGGTTCKTCCCGATTTCTGGCACAAGCCGAGGGAGGAGAAGAGTTAAATCCTCTGCTCCCTCCTTCCTCGCATCCCCTCGCTGTGCTGCGGCGGTTTCCATGGCCACGGAGCTGCCGGAGCTGCCGCTGCGGAGGCTCAGGGATCGGGCCGGGCCGCACGTCCCTGCCGCAGCCGGCTCTCCCGGGCAGGCCCCGGCCCCAGGGAGGCGAGCGCCGGCTGCTCCCGCACACCGGCACTTGGCCGTGGGGCGTTTGCACTAGTTTTGCATGCTCGTGTCTCTGCTTGCACCAACACACGCTTGCGCCGCTTGTGCAATGCTCAAGGACGGGTGGTTCATGTGTGCGCACAGCTCCTCTCGTGCCCTGCCGGTTCTCGCACACTCACGTGCGACACGGCACGTCTTGCACGCCTCCACACCGCTTCTTACACGAGGGTCTGCTCCCTGCGCGTGCCTGGTACRGGGTGGGGGGACGAGGACGAGGAGCGCCCCGAGGTCGCCTCTCTTGCTCCGCTATGATCCGGGCAACGCGCGCCTTGGCRTGGCAGCGTGCAATAAATCAAAGCCCATCTCCCACGCTGACCGCAGGAGGCCACCTCTGYCACACGGGGAGAAGCTAGGAAGAAGATGGAGTTGGCACCAAAATCAGCAGCAAACCTCTACCACATCCGTAGCACCAGGCAGACCGGCAGAGGGAACAGACCTTCTGGTGCGTTCCTCCTTCAAAGCAGCAACGCCTCTTGGCCCTCCAGTAACAGGGAAGGGATCTACTGGCCTCCCTAAACCCGCAGGGTGGACCTGGATTCCCAGACAGCACTTCTGCACGAGGACCCCTCCGCGGGCAGCACAGTTCACAAACAGCAGCGAATGTGGCCGTGGATTTGTAAGAAATATTAACATCCATATGAATGGAAACGTCTGCACATGGAATGCATTAGAAGAGCAGAGGAAAGATTAAAGGAACCGGCTTTAATGGCCGCAGAGCATCGCGTGCCTGGTTTCATCAGACAACTAGACAGCAGGAAGATGAAGAACTAAAGATAAGGTGACGAGAAGATGAAGAACAGAGCTGGAGCCATAAAACACCCAGAGATGAGAAACAGAAGTATGCAGAGACTTGGGACTTCTGGTGGAGATTTATGAGGTGAGATAATGAGGCAGAAGATCCCAAACGGCACATAACAGACCTGTGAAAAGCAGCTCCTCATCAACGCTCAGGAGGAAGCCAGGAGAGGCTGCAGTGACTCAACTGCCAGCATCCCTCATCCGTATTGCACATTAGTGACCCTGGCAAGACCCCCGGCACCCACGTGTGGTGGGCAGGATGTGGGCAGCAATGACTGTAAGATAAAAATCACCTTCCCCACCTTTCCATGGAAGTGTTCTGCCATCCCCAACTCCAGACAGGACCTCTTGACAGCCAGACACCTGCTCTCAGCAGGATGCTGTGAGATCAATAAGCTCAGGGAATCCTGGCTAGAGAAAACCCTTCCCACACGCATGAGAGAGAGATGCTCTGAGTCCCCAGAGGGATGCTCAAACCACGTGGGCGCTGCATGGGGTTCTCCTCCCCAAGACACAGCCATGACCGGACCCAGGAAGGGGGACTCAAGTGCCAGAAACGGCTCCTTATGAACCATTCCCTGGGGGAACGCATCCCGATTGGCATCTGTGGGTTCTCCTGGCTCACAGTCCTCACACCCAGGCTAGGTGAAGGGGTAGCCACAGAGCTGTCGCATCCTCCTCCCCGTGCCTTGGGGCTTGCTTCCAGGTGTGATGCAAAGATTGCTCCTTCTTGCCAGGTCCTCAACAGGCAACAAGGAGCAATTAAAGATGTCATGTGCAACCAGGGTCCCTGGGGATGGCCAGATGCATTGGCCTGGGCACCCCAATCCAGGCCTGGCAGGCCCTGTAGCAGGCTGCTGAAACCTGTTGGTCTCACCAGAGCCGAGACCAGCTCTGGTGCCGCCTTATGTCAGGCACCGCACTTCCCACCTCAGCAATCAGCACTGTCCTCCCCTGAAGAATGAAAGAAAACACTTCCGTGAGAGGCYCCTCCAGGAGGGGATATTACTTCCCCCGGAGAACCAATCCAACACCGACCCCTAAAGCTCCTAACCAAGACCAAACCCCTCTCTTGCAACCAGACCCCTACAGAAAGCTCACGAGCTGCTGCCAGCCCAACCCCCTCAGCCCAGCCTAGGCCCGACCCCAACAGGAGAGGGCTGTGGGCCAACATCTCCACACACAAGGGGCCAGGAGATGCGATCCAACATCTCCACACACGAGGGGCCAGGAGATGCGATCCTGGACTTGCCTGCTCTAGCTGCACTGCTCCTGGGCCACGCAAACCCCCACACCACCAGC
>NW_028186341.1:572689-583437 GCF_003343005.1 Rhea americana
CATGGAGGCGAATGTGCCGAAGCGGAAGGAGACGCGCAAGTCGCTGCGGATCAAAGTCATCTCCATGGGCAACGCGGAGGTGGGCAAGGTGAGGGCAGCGGCGGGCGGCGGCGGGATTGGCTGGCGGGCGCTGATTGACAGCCCGGCGGCTCAATCGGGAGCTCCGCTGCAACGGCCGCGCTGGCAGCGAGGCCGCGGATTGGCCGCCGCCCCGGACTGCGGCGGCGCGGGAGCCAATCGGCTTCACGCGCTAGGCCCCGGCGCTGTGTGGTGCGCGTCTCACACCACTCAGCCGGCGAGGAGGGGGCGTGGCGGYGTGATTGACAGCGGTGTGGGCGGGACTTGCCGTGGGAGCGCGCTTTGATTGGACGGGAGGCGGAGGAAGGGCCGGGGCGCTGTGGGGCGGGGTTTCCTGGTGGGTGTCATGGCGGGCTGCAAGGTGGTGGCTCTTAGCGGGGCGCCCGCTTCCCCCCGTGCTGCCGGAGCMGGCGGCCCCGGAGGGACCCCGGTGGGACCGAGAGTGCTGCACCGCCCCGGCGGGAGGGCGGGGGCCCTCTCGGGGCCTGTGCCTGCTCCAGGCTCGCCCCTGGCTGCTAGCACTGCGTAGCCGCTGGCACCGCCAGAGCACGAGTTGGCTTATGGAGGTCTCAGTCGCCCCTCTGGAGATGTCCCTGTCTGTCTGCTTGCTTCAGAGAGAGGCAGGGCGAGAGTGGCACCTTGGTTCAGTGCCGGCGCTTAGGAGGTATGGATCTAGGCCCAAGAGCCCTCCTCAAGGGTGCCTAGGAGGGGTCTGAGTCGACCCCRCTGTTAATTCCCCAGCTTTGGCTTTAGTCAGGGTTTCATCAGGAGCCCACCATCCCTGTGCTGTGGTGAATGACCCAGCTGTTCCCCAGGACACCACTTCTCTTTCCAGTCAGGTTCTGCTCTGAAGAGTTGCCAGTTTTGTTTTTGAAATAAATCCTGTCCTTTTAAAGTGTTGATACCAGGAAGGCTCCCGTGGGGCATATAAATGCCTTGCTAGTTTTGAGGAACTCCAGAAAGATCTTGCAAAACTGAGTGAGTGGGCAAAGAGGTGGCGATCGACATTCATCTGTGTGGCATTTCTCTGTCTGAACTGCAGATAGCAGCTAGCTTGCTTGCTCTCCTGAAAGAGCCTCTGCCGTATTCAGAGGCAGAACAGGCTGGAGGGACTTGGTGCAACCTCATAGGCACTTCTTATGCAGAGCACTCAGGTTGCCAAAATGTTCCTTGTGACCCTTTGGGAACTGACTCCTGTCAGGCCCCTGACTAAACAGCTCTCTAGGGGAGTAAACCAGAGTTTCTTGGCACACCCCTTTGATCTCCAAAGACAAGCTTTAAATTCTGGAATCTGCATTGTAAGAAGTGCAATGAATGTACCTCCATCTGGCTCTGTGGGAGTCTGTGAGGTAAGAAATGCCCAAACTGCGCGGTTCTGCCTTAGGTGCACGACAGAACTGTCTGTGCTGTGACTTGCAGTGCTGCACGTAGCCCTGTGTCTTAATTCAGCTTGTCCTTGTCTCCACCTCTGATGTCCCTCCATCTCAGTCACCTGAGCGCAATCCTCAGCTCTTTAGGGGGATTTGTCCTGCAGGTCAGGCCCAGAGCTCTGAGTCTCCTTGCCTAGATGGACAAGGGATAACCATCACTCAGGCAGGGCCTGGAATCCTGTTTTTTCTCTGTGGCAGGAAGAAAACTGTTYTCAGTAAAGGTGGACGGGTTGATTGGTTGGTTTAAGGACTAAGGGCAGAGTTAATGTCTCTGCAGCTATCCAGCCAGCTAGGGGCTGTTGGCAAATCYGGTATTAATGTGAATCACAGTCCCACAATACAGTGTCCTCCTGTTCAGGCTCTCCCTCTCTTCCAGAGCTGCATTATAAAGCGCTACTGTGAGAAGAGGTTTGTTCCCAAATACCTGGCAACTATTGGCATCGACTACGGCGTCACAAAGTGAGTACTGCTGCAGGGATCGCAAGGGGCGCGGAGCGAGCCGCGTGGCCGCAGACAGCAGGCGTGGGTCCCTGCAGGGGCAGAGGGGACGCAGCGAGGCTGTCCTCCGTCCTGCTGCGCCGGGGTGACCGCGCRCCCCCGCGCCAGGCGTGCCGAGGAGCGCGGGGCGAACACGCGCAGGCCGGCTCTGCTGGGGCCGCTCAGCTTCTGCGACAGTCGGATAATCTGCGTTTCACCTTCTTCTGGGTGGCGTAGCTCTCCGCTGCCACATTACGTCCAGAGCTGGTGCTGCCTTCCTTGTCTGGCTCTGGAGCAGGTTTCTGGCCAATAAAGCCTAGCGCTTAGAACTGCTTTCTGATTTTCTGGCTCTGATCACCCAGCTCTTTCTCTGCAAAGGGTTAGCAGAGACAGGTGGTGTKCCTAGGGGGCACAGCCTGCGCAAGGGCTGACACAGAGCCCTCTTGAGCGTTTCCCACCTCTCCTTTCAGAGTGCAGGTCAGAGACCGAGAGATCAAAGTGAACATCTTTGACATGGCGGGGCACCCGTTCTTCTACGAGGTAAGGCAGACCCGGCTCTTGGCAGCACGCTAGAGGGCTGCCCCCAGCCTGCCCGTTTCCGAAGCGTTTGGCACCCGTATCTGCCTGTACACATGGCTGGAAGCAGATTGACACAGAAACACTCAGCCCTCACACAAATCCAAACAGCACCAACAGCCTCTGATGAGGATAAAGGTCCGTTAGCGGAAAATATGTACGTAAATATAAGGTAGATCCCTCCAGTGATTGGGATTAGGCTCAATAATCCCAGGAGCTGCCCTGGGATCCCCAGTCCTGCAGTTGCTGGCACTTGGACGTGTGAGCCCCCAGGGTTCGCAGCCCCAGCCCAGCTGCTGGTGCAGACCCCTCGGACACACCAGCACACGTGCAGACAGATGTGCTGTGGGTCCCTGCAGAAACTGGGCTCTGATGCACAGTCCAGCCTCTAGTTGGCCACAGATCCTCACCTTCCCCAGCTGCCTCGCAAAGACACGTGCAGATGTGTCCTCAGTTGTCCCCAAGACATTACGATCTCTCCAGTTGCTGCGCTCCAGGCACACAGGCCCCTGTGACCCGGGGTCCAGCTCAGACCCCCCACACATACATGCACACAGAACAGAGAGKCCTTCACCCAGAAAAATGGTTAGAAATGGARTTTAACGAGAAGATAGGACAGACTGTACTGATCAGGCGCAGGGCATGACCAGACAAGTGTGTGATCAGCCCCCTTTTACAGGTGACCGGTCCCTTTTAACCGGTCCTTACTCTGCTGTTTTCTCACACTTGTTCCTTCCCAAACCACCTTGGTTCCACTCTTCCCCGCCTTTAGTTCCTCTTCTTAGTATCCCATAATAARTTTTGTACAGTRGCAAAGYGCTCTTCCCCTGCATCCCATAATGAATCYCATAGCCAGTCTGGGAGACCCTCTTCTGCTGACTTGTGGCAGTGGATGTCAGCCCTGGCCCTCGGGGTGGCTGGGTCTCCTGGGACAGCCCTGGGGGGACCAGGGCAGGGGCTCTTTCTGTGGCTGGGTTGTTGGGGTTCCCTGCCTGCCGTTGTGCTCCCTTGTGTGTGTGTAGAGAGGAGCCTTTTTTATCACAGGTGCCAGGCAACAACGATGACCCGTCTCTGTGCCTGATGCCCTGAGGGCCGGTTTCTGGGGCCAGGCTCTTCTGCCAGGCTGTGCTCTCAGCCTGGSTGTCGCTGGTGCCAGCACCCTGCGTTTGTCCTGGCAGGTGAGGAACGAGTTCTACAAGGACACGCAGGGGGTCATCCTGGTCTACGATGTCGGACAAAAGGAGTCTTTTGACGCGCTGGATACATGGCTGGCTGAGATGAAACAGGAGCTGGGCCCCCACGGGAACATGGAGAACATTGTCTTCGTTGTCTGTGCGAACAAGGTGGGCCATGCTGAGGAGCTGGGCTGTTGCACAACCCGGATCTCAGGCCCTCTGTGCTCATTGCGTTCCCAAATTAAGCCCAAGCTATTGAGCTGCATTTGCAGCAAAAGAAGCGTTGTTAGGTAATTAGGTAGGCTTTCTAAGAGCCAGACCTGTGTTTGAGGAGGACTGGAGACTACACCTCAGCAAGATTTCGAGAACGTTGTAGCCACATGTGRGTCAGGAAGGGATCCAGTAGAGCCAGTGCTACCTCTGGACTAACCAGACTTTCAGAGGCCTTTACATTTGTCTTCTGTGCTTTCATTCCATGCTGTCTCCGTTCCTTCAAGAGAAACAGCCTCTCTGAACAGACAGGCCCCTTACTGGCTGTTACGCAGTCAGCCTCAGAGCTGTGTTCCTTCAGCTGTCACTGCAGACCCGGGCTGTGCGCTGATCTCTCCTTTTATCCTGGTCTAGATCGACTGCACCAAACACCGCAACGTGGATGAAAGTGAGGGGCGGCTCTGGGCAGAGAGCCGGGGCTTTCTTTATTTTGAGACTTCAGCGCAAACAGGAGAAGGGATCAACGAGATGTTCCAGGTAATTTGGAATGAAGGTGATGAGGGTACAGAGCAATAATACTGAGACTGAGTTTGATGGTAGAATATCCTGGCCCCTGGATCCCAGGGGATCCTGGAACTGCCTGGATCCCRCAAAACCTATTGGGCATCTGTCTCAAAAGTGTCTTCCTAATGAAACACAGCCCTGAGAAAGCGTAACTTTTTAGCTCAAGGTTAGTGCTAGTCCTCCCAGTCCCGAGCTGGCCCTAGCATTGCGATGCTCTGAGCTGACAATCCCTCTTGCTCTGCTGGGAATGTGGTGCAGAGATGCCCACTTCGCCTCTTCAAGCCCAGCACTGAGCTGGGATGGGTGTGAGATGAGCATAGAGCCACCTGGGGATGGTCTGGCTTCTTCCTCAGCCTGTCCTGTGGTCCTAGCCTGGACCAGATGTCCCCTTACCTTGGGGATCTGAGCCGCCCATGACCCCAGGCAGTGGGGAATGAGCCGCCCATGACCCCAGGCAGTGGGGAATGGACTGTGGATGTTCAGCTGTTGTGCAAATGCTCCCCCTTGTGTCCAGTGATGAGCCAGCAGTCAGTGAGGGCAGTGAGGACTCGGGGCACTGGCACTGCCCCAGGTTTGGTGATGATCCTTTCTCACTAACTCCTCCCTGTGTCCACAGACCTTCTACTCCGCCATCATCGACCTGTGTGACAACGGCGGGAARCGTCCCCCTTCCAGCATGGGAGTTGGCTTCACCAAAGAGCAGGCAGATGCCATTCGCAGGATCCGCAACAGCAAGGACAGCTGGGACATGCTGGGGGTCAAACCTGGAGCCACAAGGTGAGGSAGTCTTCAGCGTTCACTAGACTATCCGTAAACTCTCTGCTCCTGCAGTTGCAGGCTGGTTGGGTCTGTGATCTTTCAGTAATGTGCTTGCTGATAAACTCACCTTGGTTTATCTATCAGCTAGGCAAAAGCTGTTTGTATCTAGCCACAAAACTGAGTCAAGGCAAAAGAACCCTCTCTCTGGAGCACTGCATTTCCCCTTTTAACAGAGAAGCCAGGTTTAAGGCAAGGGAGGAGTGATGAACCAAAGATCTTCAGCCCTGCCAGCTGCCCAGCCACGCATCTTTCCTCCAGGCCATCTCTGGTCACTCACTGCCAGATATGTTAGGTCCATCCTCCTTGCTCTCCAGGTCTGGAGAAGCTTTTAGGCTGCCATAAAGCTGCTGCCCAAGTTACCCAAAAGGGATTGATGTTACAGTTCTTCCACCTGGAAACGGTACTCTCGGAAGAGGAGCTTTCCCTTGTCTGCCCCAGAGGACCGCTAGCCCGGTGGAATTGGTCAGTGCCTGGGTCTGAGATTGGAATCTCCCAGTTCTGCTGTATGACTTGCGCAGCTTGAACAAACCCACAAAGTTGTGCCTCTCTTTGCTCGCTCTGACACATGGGGAATACCTACTTTAGAGGGCCTGGAGAGCAGATCTTTGGATTACATAGGTCGTTCAGGATTCATACATCCTTCCTCGTAGGTGTTCCTCCCTCCAGCCTCCTCTTATTCATGGGGAGAGATCGGCAGCTCTGCCAGGCAATTTGTGCTGAGATCGCCAGCTCAGACAGACTCACCTCCCTCTGGAGATGCCGCCCTCTCTCCGTGGCCTGTAGCCGGAGCYGAGGTGTCTGCCTTGGACTAGACGCCCAGGGCTTAGAGGGCTGAAGTGATGTGTGATGCCTTTGCCTGGAGCGCGTAGGCGGTTTGATGCGAAGCTGAGTCAGGGTGCCTGTGCCCCCACGCTGTCTCTCCTCATAGTGCCATAGAGACACTGCACACCTTGGCATGTGTCACAGGCACGTGTCTGGCATTCGTGCCTGCACGGCCGTGGTGGAAAGGGTGAACTTGCCTTGAGAGGAGCTCTCCCCCTCCTCACGCCGTGCTGAGAAGTGCCCTGTGTGCTTTGCGTCTGCTCTTACTCTCTGTAAGTCTTGAAACTCTCAGTGCCAGTGAGGAAGGTGCTCAGAAGCATCTGCTCAGGGGTGTTTAGTGCAGGGGGCAGTTCCTGGCCCTGCTCTGCTCTTGCAGGCAGGACCAGGCTGAGCTGGGCTGTCTGCTGCTTGGGTCCCCTCACTGCTGTCTTATCTCCTAGGGATGAAGTGAACAAAGCCTACCGGAAGCTGGCAGTGCTGCTCCACCCTGATAAGTGCGTGGCGCCCGGCAGCGAGGATGCCTTCAAAGCGGTGGTGAACGCTCGGACCGCGCTTCTCAAAAACATCAAGTAGGGAGAGGAGCTACCTTAAACTGGAAACCTTCCCCTCGTCCCCACTAGCTTCGAGGCATTTGCACGTCTGTGGGGTGCCTCTCTCCTCCTCAGCCCTCCTGCTGGCATGGACACAGACTCCCAGCGCCAGCCCTGGGAGCAGGACTGCATCCGACATCCTCCTGCTTGGGATGCGCCGCAAAGGGGGCAGAGAACTGAGGAGGGGAAAGGGACCTGAGGTCGTGGTTAGCATGAGCAATGCAGCAGTGTTGAAAGCAGCAGGTTTCCAGCCTTCTTGGCCAGGCTACACCCCCGAGGATCTGCCAGCCTTGGAGGGGTTCATTCATGCAGCCCTAATGTGTCATTTCTCACTGCAGATGGCCAGAGTGAGAGCTGCCTGCAGCAGCCCTGGGACTGGCTCTCGGTCTGTGAGAAGCCTGGCAAGGCAGCTGACTCTCGCAGGGTTTGCTCTTCACACCACGCATGACCAGGGAGGCTTAGGGCTGGGGCTGTATGACGGCCTCGGGGCTTCCCCTTCCTCCCTGACCTGTCCCCTTCCTCTTCGGGCTGCCATGGTGCCGAGAACGGTCCCCTTCGCCAGGCTTTCGCAGGATTCAGGCTCTGCCCCGGGCACCCACCTCCTGATCACAGCGTGGAGTCTCCTGCCGCTGCTCCCTTCCCTTTCCCTGAGCTAGGCTCGGCATGGAAGGCTCCAAAAGCTAAAGTCCCTCAAGCCATGCATTTCCTCTCCCCTGATCCTCTACCAGCTGTTCGCACCAGGCTGATGAGCTCCAGGTAAGGTGACACTGGCTCTGGGGGGGAGTTGTCCTTGAGCGTAGGTGGCCCTGGCTATTTGCAGTCAGGACAAAGGTGCTGCCCCAGAGGAGGTGGTTCGGGTCCTAGCATGGCTGCACACCCCTCCTGTCAGCTCTGCTCTTCCTCCTCTCAACAGCCTTGTCTCCCCGGCTTCGCCCACACTGCAGATCTGCTTGCCCTTGCACACAGCCGCCAGCTCCGCAGACCTGCTCGAAGGGGGCTAAACCCAGCAGTGACTTATGTCCCTGAGGGAAAGCTTTAGGAGTGGCTGTGTAAAACAGCAACCCCAAAAATGCAGCACCCCCACCCGTGCGAGGAGGCTGTGCGTGTCCACCTGCCTGCTTGATTGGCCTTTTGGCTCTCTCAAGTGTGGGTAAGTGATGGAGGGGGCATKTTTTCTCCCAACCCTGTTTTCTCACAGCAGTGATGTATCACTCTGCTTTGCAGATAGGATTACAGGTCTGCTTCTGCCTCGCTTATCAGCAGACAGGTCTGGGTCGCTCCGTCCTAAACACACAGTCACTGTTTTCTCTGGATATTCATGTTGATGCAGAGGGGATCGTCACTGGTCACCCCAAGAAGCGGTGTGTGTGGAGGCTGGAGATCTGGCTGTTGGCAATGCTGAGAGAAGTCAGAGCTGCCAGGCTCCTAGGAGAGAGCAAATTGGAGATCCCTTTAGGTCCCACAATTTCAGCAGGATCCTGTTATATTTCTTTACTGCTATGTGAGCTTGTGAGGAAAGGACCCAACACTAAGTTTTGAGATGAAAGCCACTGAGAGTGTGTGTGTGTGTGAGAGAGAGAGAGAGAGAGAGAGAGAGGATACTAAGTTATTGAAAGCCACTGAGTGTGTATGTGTGTCCTGCCCCAGTGTATCCCATTCAGAAGTATTTTCTCCTGTGGTCAGTGCAATTTTCTTTCACTTCAAGGCAGCTTTACTGTATTGCCTTTTCAAAATGTATCAGAAATCAATAATAGATCCCCTCCCCCCTTTTTGGCAGCAGGCACTAAGGGAACTTTGAAGCCAGCATCATTTCGATCTCTCCCCGGTTTCTGATGTCAAGTTGCTGGGAGGTAAAGATACGCTGTCCTGCTGGGAAGCACTCTTTGCTTCTCTAGTGTAGAAATATCCAAGGGGAGATGTTGCTACAAAAGGTTAATGTTTAAAATAGCTTTTTCTATCCTCCCAGATACATTAAAAACTGTATTGGTGGTGATAGCAGGACAGGCACTGGAGCTGCAGCAAGTTACACTAACAGAGGATCTTGTTGTAGACACTTCATAGCACTCCAGAGTTCACTGGAAAMCTCCCCACTTGTCTAGCGAAGGAAACCACTTGATTCTGGCTTCAAACCCATTTTTCTGCACTTTTTTCCCATTGAGGAGGGTAAATAATCCTGCTGCTGAATGGTGCACTTTACTCTGAGGGAGAGATCTCGGTGCCTGGAGCAGTTTAAATGCTTCCTCGGTTCCTGTCGTGCAGGGGCCCTCCAGGTCTGTTGTGCCGTGCCCAGACTCTCCTCGCAGAAATGCTGTTTGCTCCTCAGGTGACTCTGTCTGCCAGGCCGAGGTTTTTCCTGTCTRTTCGCAGAGCTAACCGGATGTTTAGAGATGATTGCACATGCATGTCACGTCTAGCGATGCCAGTGACCTTCTAAGTTGTGTTATTTTTATAAATTAAACCCCCTTTGGAACAAAGGAAGCCCTGTGAGCTGTCGTCCCGCCATGACTGCCTGCTGTTAATGTTTAATTGCCCTTTGACTCATTTCTCTCCTCCCCAGCCGGGTCTGGCTGAGGCTGGTGGTGAAGAACTGCCCTCAAGGGTGATGGTGGTTGTGATTCAGCTCTGCAGGAGTGGGAGCTGTGCTGAGGGTGCAAGGGAAGGAAGCAGCCTGGGAGGCGATGTGGGATGCACCTCGCTGCGGTGGGGCCTGCAGGCCTCTCCGGCTCTGCTGGGGGAACCCGTGAATGCGCAGAGGAAGAAGGGTGGCTGCATCCTTGCTGTGGGCACAGGTACCTCCACAGCATCAGTGCCAGTCCTGTGCTTCCTCCCGTCCTTCCTGCATCTGGGCTCCAAAATCTGTCTCCCTGCACTCCCCAGCTGGACCTGCTGCCACCTACCAAGGCTGGCGCGATCCAGGCCCCCCTTCCTGCCTTGTGTGAGGAGCGAGTCCTGCCGCTGAAGCATCCKTCCTGCAGTGAGGACTCAAGGATACAGATCCCAACCAGAGCGGGAATTCACTCTGCATCCCAAAACGCAACTAGGGGCTCCCTCCGAAGACCTCTGGGGTCGGAAAGCCTCGGYATCCCTGCAAAGCGCCTGCACGCTGCCCCTCTCAGCGGTCGGTGGAGCCGGCAGGCAGGGAGGACAGGAGGATCTCTSGCCTGGCAAGTTGCCCCTGCGATGTGTGACTGCCCGTACACGTCCCCGACGGCCGGCGCCGGCTGCCAGGTCTGCTCCTCGCTGCTGCCTGCAGCTCGAACYCTGCAGCAGGCCCAGGTGGTGCCTGGGGACCCCCGAGCTGGGGCTGCACCTACCCTAGGTTGCTAACCGGTGCCAGGTCCCCTTTGTGGCCTTCAGACCAATTGACCTGGTAGTGGTTCACAGCTCTGCTGTTAACCTTTCTCAAGCAAACTGCCCCGGGTACCTGGCCTGGTGTCACCTCCCTGGCCCTGGCGGTGGTTGGCCTGGCAGCGTGGAGGTAGCCAAGAAGGATAGACGGGTCCACCAAGCCATGCACGCGAGCCCCCCGCACGGCCCCCCTCCCGTGCCCTCCTCTCCAGCCGCAGCAGGACCAGCCCCGAGCGCGCCGGAGAGCTGCAGCTTTGGCGCTCTCATTTGGGTATTAATTACTGCACACAAGCAATTACTTCCCCTGAAGAAGCAGCTGAGGTTGCCTCTCGACTCCTCCGGGTCGGAGCTGCGGGCCCGAGGCTCGGGGACGCGCGGGGAGCGACGGGCAAAGAGTCGTCATCCTTCCAGGTATCGGAGCGGCCTCCGTGCAGCGCGGCGCGAGGCTGGTGCCCGGCCTCGCTGCGTGGACGCCGCGTCTCGGCCCGGGCGGGGGACGCGTGCGGCCGGGACGGAGCCGGAGCCGGCGGCCCCCGCTGGGCTTCTAAGGAAAACCCCAACCGGGAAAACGCCCGGCTGGATTTTCACGTCTTCGGGAGGAGCGTCGCGCCCGCCGCCCAGGCGCTCCCGGGGACCGCGGACGTCCTAGACGGGGGGGA
>NW_028186341.1:584643-586886 GCF_003343005.1 Rhea americana
AGGCGCTGCTCTTCGCCCTCTGCAAGCGGCGGCTGCTGCCCGCGCGCCTGGCGCGCCGCTTCCTGCCCTACGTCCTCTGGGCGCTCATCCTGGCCCAGATCTTCTGCTACCTGGGCCTCAGCTTCGCCCGCCTCCCCGAGGCCGGCGACACGGTGGGCTGGCAGGCCTTCTTCGTCTTCTCCTTCTTCATCACGCTGCCGCTGCGCCTCGCGCCCATCGTGCTCCTCACCGCCGTCTCCTGCGGCGTCCACACGCTGGTGCTGGGCGTCACCGTGGCCCAGCAGCGCCCGGACGCCCTGGACCGCGGCGTCCTGCTGCGACAGGTACGTGGGCAGCCGGGGGCGGCGGGCAACCGTCCGTCCGTCCGTCCGYCCGCCCGCCGCGCTCACCGCCGCCTCCCGCAGATCCTGTCCAACGTTGCCATCTACCTGTGCGCCATCACCGTGGGCACCATGTCCTACTACATGGCCGACCGCAAGCACCGCAAGGCCTTCCTCGAAGCGCGGCAGTCGCTCGAGGTCAAGCTCAACCTGGAGGAGCAGAGCCAGCAGCAGGTAGGCGCCGCGGGGCGCCCGCGCTGGGGGCTCGCGTCGCCCCGAGCCCGTTGAACGCCTCGTTTTTCCGCAGCTCGGCTGGTTTTAGCCCCTTCTCCGGGGGGCCGGGGGGGGGGGGACGGGACCTCTCCACCGCCCGTCTCTTATCTGCTCCGATCGCTGCCTCGGCCGCCCGCTCGCTCGCTGCAGCCCCTCCTGCTCCGGGTTGTATTTGGTTGTTTTTTTGGTTGTTTTTTTTTTTTTGCCCGGAATTGGGGGGTTTCGGGGTTATCGAGCTCTGCCGCGACCCCCCTCGGCCGCCCCGGCGGCCCAGCCCGCATGCTGGGACGTGGCGGGGGGACGGGGCCGCGCGCCCTTTCCCCGCAGCTCGAATGCGAACGGGGCCGAGCCGAGGGGTTTCCTTTTCCCCAGTGATTCGGATTAAAAAAAAAAAAAAGATCTGCCCCGGGGGCAGAGTTAAGGTGAACGGCCGCTGCCTGGCCTGCTCCCAAGGAAATCCGGGCCCCTCCGGAGCAGCTCCGGCCGGCGGCAGCCCCGCGCCGTCCCGGGCTGCCTTCGGGATACCCGCCGCGCTGCGGGAACCGCGAGATCGTCCCCGGCGCCGGGCCCCGCGTCGGGGGCTGCTCTGCAAAAGCCAATTTTCCGCAAAATCCGCTGCCGCCCCGTGTGTCCCCCCCCTTCCCCGGGGACACCGTCCCCGTTCCCGCTTGCAAAAGCCTCGGCACCGCCTGGGAGAAGAGGGCGAAGCGATGCCGAAGGCGGCGCCTGGCATCCCCGGCCGCCGAGCATCGCCGGCAGGGACCCGGGTTGCCATGGCAGCCCCAGCCGACATCCCGGTGCCGGGGAGACAGACGCCGGATGCCGGTGACTTTCCCGAAGGGCTCGTGCCCAGGCTGGGGGCGGCGTGGGGCCGAGCCCCCCCGTGCCCGTGCCCCTGCGCGGCGGCGGCCCTCCGGTGCCCGAGCCAGCCATGCCCGGCTGGGCCTTCGGCTGCAGCGAAGTTGTTTGTCTCCCACTGGGAAACGCGGCTCTGCAACCGCTTTTCCTTCTCGCTCTGTTTTCATCAACCTTTTTTTTATTTTTTTTTTTTTGAGCCCGCTGTTTTCCCAGGAGGAAACATTGCTATTTAGCTCCACGCAGCATCGCTGCCGCCTTTGCCCTTTGCACGGGCACCGGCGGTGAGCGGGGGCCGCAAAAATGCAGGGGCGAAGCTCGAAGCCRGGCGGGCGGCCGGGAAGGCGAAGGGCACGTGGGGTTTCTGCTGCAAACTCGCGGTCGCCTTCCCGGAGCAGCGGGGCCGGCAGGTCCCGACCGGCGCGGTGGGGGGACCGGGCACGGGGAGGCTCCCGGCTTTGGGATCCACGTAACCCCCCCGGGCTGCTTTCCCGTGCACCGTGAATTTACACCGCGCATCTACGCCGGCGTTTGCGTCGTGCGTTTGCACCGTACACTTACGCCGTGCGTTTGCACCCGCGTTTCCATCGTGCATTCGCACTTACGGCGTGCGTTTGCACCCGCGTTTCCATTGTGCATTTGCACTTATGGCGTGCGTTTGCACCCGCGTTTCCGTCACGCATTCGCACTTACGCCGTGCGTTTGCACCCGCGTTTCCATCGTGCATTTGCACTTACGCCGTGCATTTGCGTCGTGTTGAAAAAACCCCAAAGAAACGGGACTCGGGGGGGGGGG
>NW_028186341.1:587128-588600 GCF_003343005.1 Rhea americana
CCGGCTCCCCGCAGCATCCTCTTCGCCGACATCGTGGGCTTCACCCAGCTCTCGTCGTCCTGCAGCGCCCAGGAGCTGGTGAAGCTGCTCAACGAGCTCTTCGCCCGCTTCGACAAGCTGGCGGCGGTGAGTGCCCCCGCCGGCGGCGCGGCGGGGAGAGGCTGGGTTGGGGGACGGATCCGTGGGGCTGGGGGGGTCCAGGACCTCCGCCCTTCGCCGGCTGCAAAAAGCAGCTTGGGAAGGGGCTGAGCAGAGACGCGAGCTGCCGCGCGTCCGGCCCGGAGGAAGGGGCCGCGGGCTGACGCCGGCCCGCTCCCCCCCCCCCCCCCCCCCCCCCCCCGGCCGCAGAGGCACCACCAGCTGCGCATCAAGATCCTCGGCGACTGCTACTACTGCATCTGCGGGCTGCCCGACTACCGCGAGGACCACGCCGTCTGCTCCATCATGATGGGGCTGGCCATGGTGGAGGCCATCTCGTAAGGGCGCCTCGTCGCGTCCCCCCCGCTCCCCGGGCCAGGCAGCGCGGTGGGGGCCAGCTCGAAGTCGAGCTGGGGGCGGGTGGGGGCCGCCGGCCGGCGTCAGCCCCTCGCCCCCCCCGCAGCTACGTGCGCGAGAAGACGCGGACGGCGGTGGACATGCGCGTCGGGGTGCACAGCGGCACRGTGCTGGGCGGCGTGCTGGGCCAGAAGCGCTGGCAGTACGACGTGTGGTCCACGGACGTCACCGTGGCCAACAAGATGGAGGCGGGCGGCATCCCGGGGTGAGGTGCCAGCTCGGGGCGCGCAGTGCTGGGGTTGGGGTGCTTTGGGGGGTTTTCCGAGCCTGGCTTTGGTGGGATGCTCGTTGGTGGGTTTGGGGGAGGGTTTAGGGGGCAGGGGTTCTCTGGTTCTCCAAGGCTGGCTTTGGTGGGACACTCCATGGTGGGCGTTTTGGAGTTTTGGGGGGTTTTGTCTTTGGTTTTCCAAGCTTGGGTTTGGGGGTTGTGGGGGCACACAGTGGTGGGTTTGGAGGAGATGTTTTGAGTTTTTTTCCAAGCCTGGCTTTGGCGGGGCGCTCAGTGGTGGGCTTCTTGGAGGTGTTTTGGGGGTTGTTTTGGTTTTTCCAAGCCTGGCTTTGGCGGGACGCTCAGTGGTGGGCTTCTTGGAGGTGTTTTGGGGTTGTTTTGGTTTTCCAAGCCTGGCTTTGGTGGGACACTCAGTGGTGGGCTTTGGGGAGGTTTATTTTAGAGTTTTTTTGGTTTTTCCAAGCCTGGCTTTGGCAGGGCGCTCAGTGGTGGGCTTCTTGGAGGTGTTTTGGGGGTTGTTTTGGTTTTCCAAGGCTGGCTTTGGCGGGGCGCTCAGCGGTGGGCTTCTTGGAGGTGTTTTGGGGTTGTTTTGGTTTTCCAAGGCTGGCTTTGGCGGGGCGCTCAGTGGTGTGCTTCTTGGAGGTGTTTTGGGGTTGTTTAGGTTTTCCAAGGCTGGCTTTGGCGGGGC
>NW_028186341.1:589141-600253 GCF_003343005.1 Rhea americana
CGGGCCAGGCGGTGAAACCCTCCTTCCCCAACCCGCGGCGGCGGCTGCGGCTCCGCGACTTGGCCGAGCGGGTCATCGACGCCTCGCAGAACGAGCAGGAGCTCAACGAGCTGCTCAACGAAGCCCTGCTGGAGCGCGAGTCCGCGCAGGCGTAAGCGGTGTCCCCGCGTCCGTCCGTCCGTCCGTCCGTCCCGGACCCGTCCGAAACGGCTCCCCGCGGCCGCCGGCGGGCGCTGACGGTGCCGCCGGCAGGTCCAAGGGGAAGAGCACGTTCCGCCTCTCCATGCGCTTCGTGGACCCCGAGATGGAGACGCGCTACTCGGTGGAGAAGGAGAAGCAGAGCGGCGCGGCCTTCAGCTGCTCCTGCGTGGTCCTCTTCTTCACCGCCCTGGTGGAGATCTGCATCGACCCCTGGTAAGGGGGTGCTGGGGGAGGTCGGGCCGGTCCCCCCCCGTCCCGTCCCGGGCCTCCGAGCGCCTTCCTCTGCTCCCCGTGCAGGCTGGTGGCCAACTACGTGACCTTCGTGGTGGGGGAGGTCTTGCTGCTCGTCCTGACCGTCTGCTCGCTGGCGGCGATTTTCCCCAGGGTAGGAGCCGCGTCCTGGGTGGTGCTGAGCCCCTGCCAAAGGGGCTCGGCGTGGCGCCTGTGCCCGGGCACGTCTCCRTCACCGTTCCTGCTCCAGCCCGGTGGGGACGGTGGGCTCAGGAGGACACTGAGGTTCTCCGGGCGGCTGGTTGCCTTGAGAGCCGGAGGCACTGCGGAGGGGGCGTCCGCGCGGCTGGATGCGGCCCCGTCTCCTGCCCGGACCTCCTCTCCCCATAGGTCTTTCCCAAAAAACTCGTGGCCTTTTCCACGTGGATCGACCGGACCCGCTGGGCGCGCAACACCTGGGCCATGGCGGCGATCGTCATCGTGACCACGGCGGACATCGTGGACATGGTGAGGGGCCCTCCTCGTCCCGCGGCGAGGCGGGGACAGCACTGCCCGGGCTCCCGGCACGCCTGAYGCCTTCGGGCAGACCCATAACCGTGCACAGTGCCTGGGTGTGGGGCGCCCCGTGCTCACCCTGCCCTCCGGTCCCCCAGCTCAGCTGCCAGCARGTCTACGCCGCGTTCGGCAACGGGACGGCGCCGCGGTCAGGCGGCTGCGGCGAGCAGCCCAAGTACTACAGCTACATCGCCGTGTTGGCCCTGGTGGCCACCATCATGCTGGTGCAGGTCAGCCACATGGTCAAGCTGACCCTCATGGTGCTCATCACCGCGGCGGCCGGCACCGTCAACATCTACGCCTGGGAGCACCTCTTCGACCAGTACGACCGGCGGCGGGGCCAGCACGGCGCGTAAGGGGCCGTGGGGCACGCGGAGGGCAGCCCAGCGTGGGGACGGCCAGGCCCACCGCTCGCGGCCCACCCACGCCTTGCCGGCGTCTCCCCGGCAGGGCCACGCCTGTGCCCTCCAAGTACTCCATGACAGCGATGATCTTCGTGGTGATGCTCAGCTTCTACTACTTCTCCCGCCATGTGAGTGCCGCGGCCCCCGCTCCCCTCCCAAGGTCTGTGGCAGGATTGCCTCCGTCCCGCGGGAACCTTCCCGGCTGCGTCCAGCCCCACGTCCAGCCTTGAGTTTCCTGCACCCGCCGAGGGTTCGCACCTGGTGGTGGGAAAGCTCTGCTCTCCAGTGATGCCCTGGACCCCTCGGTGTAGCTCAGCGGCTTGCAAAGCCACCCTATTTTCCCACGCCAGGACAGCACTGTGGTGGCCCCAGGCCTGTGCCCACCCTGGGGACATCACGGTGCAGCTCTTTGCCTTCCTTGGGGCAGGTCTCACAGCTCCTATCAGTGCTTGGCCTTGTCCCTGAGCCACCCTCCAGCTCGTCACTGGTGCTGGCCGGGATGCGCCCAGCCCTGGGAGGAGTCCCCGTAGCCGTGGGGCACCCGGTGGCGCTGCGGCACCCCTCTCCTTCCCACCTGCAGGTGGAGAAGCTGGCCAGGACCCTCTTCCTCTGGAAGATCGACGTCCACGACCAGAAGGAGCGGGTCTACGAGATGAGGCGCTGGAACGAGGCCCTTGTCACCAATATGCTGCCCGAGCACGTGGCCCGGCACTTCCTGGGCTCCAAGAAGCGGGATGAGGTGAGGGGACGAGGGCAAGGTAGACACGGGCGCCCCACGGCCACAGGCACCTGGGGCGATGTAGCCTGGTCTCACGCACRGGGGCTGCTCTGGGGTCCCTCAGCAACATGGTAAAACTTAGCGATATGCCCCAATTTTTGGTGCAAGATCTCCAGATCTGTTGGACTTGTCTAGGGTTCTAACTGGGCCATCACTGGTTGGAGGGAGGTGACATCTTTGCCAGGGCAGAAGAGGCTTGCAGGGYACCCTAATTTTTTTCATGCATGCCAAGATGACCCAGGGGCTGAGGGTGCTTTGCAAAYGGGTTTGGGCGTGCTGGCGGTGCTGGGCTCACCCTCCCGGCTGCTGTGCCATCCCCAGGAGCTCTACAGCCAGTCCTACGACGAGATCGGCGTCATGTTCGCCTCCCTCCCCAACTTCGCCGACTTTTACACGGAGGAGAGCATCAACAACGGGGGGATCGAGTGCCTGCGGTTCCTCAACGAGATCATCTCCGACTTCGATGCGGTGAGTCAGGCTGGAGCTGACCACACAGGCCGGTGCAGGGCTGCCCTTGGCCAACATCTATTACGGAGTGCATCTGGGTGTCTCCTGCCATCCCGTCCTGCTTGTCCCATCATGTTTATCCCAACCAAGGCCCATCCCAACAACCCCAGAGATACCCTGGGGTARACCCTGTCTGGGGATAGGTCAGGGCTGGGCACATGGGCCTAGGTTACACCATGCCCTGGTGGGCAGTGTCCTAGGGTCCTGCAGAAGGACGTGGGAGCCTGCACCAGTGCCAGCCTGCACAGCCAGGGCTCAGCCTGGCTCCATCCTGGGGCAGGGAGACCCGGTGCTTCCACCCCGTGGTCCCCGGGACTCCATGTTCCCGTCCCGCTGCCGTGGCCCTGGGGTGCCTGAAGGTTGGTCTCCATGGCCCAGCTCCTGGATGAGCCCCAGTTCCGGTGCATCACCAAGATCAAAACCATCGGCAGCACCTACATGGCCGCTTCCGGAGTGACCCCCGATGCCAACGSCAATGGCTACAACACCAAGGTAAGGGGGTCCCAAGAGCCGGCGGGCACCGCCGTGGCGCGGCGTGCAGCAGGAAGGGCAGTCGAGGAGGGAGGGTACGCCTGACCCCCACCACTCTTGCAGAAGGAGACCCTCTCGGAAAAGGAGCGCTGGCAGCACTTAGCTGATCTGGCCGACTTTGCCTTAGCCATGAAGGTGACGCTGATGAACATTAACTACCAGTCCTTCAACAACTTCATGCTCCGAATAGGCAAGTCTGGCCGTGGGGAAGGGGGTGAAGGCCCCCAGGTGCCACTCTGRAGGGCAGGGCCTTCCTCTGCGCCCCCGTCCCTCCTACCCTTGTCTTCCTCCAAGCAGAGGGACATCTGGCAGCAGCCATAMTTTAGAGACTTGATTGCAGCTGCAGGCATCAAGGTTGGGGCAACATTTCTGCCCCGGACAGGCTGCCCCGACCCATCCCAGGCAGGGGGGTGGTAGGAGCAGAGCCCACTGGTGCTTCCTGGGACGGGAAGGTGGGTGATGTCCGGCTGTCCTCGTGCAGGCATGAACAAGGGGGCCGTGCTGGCGGGAGTGATCGGCGCCCGCAAGCCGCACTACGACATCTGGGGCAACACGGTCAACGTGGCCAGCAGGATGGAGTCCACCGGCGTGATGGGGAACATACAGGTGGGTGAGGACGCTRCGTGACAGCCCAATTCCGGGCGCCGGGAGCGGATCCCCCTTCCCGGTCTCGCCTCGCGTCCGCAGGTGGTGGAGGAGACCCACCTCATCCTGAAGGAGTACGGCTTCCGCTTCGTGCGCCGCGGGGCCATCTACGTCAAGGGCAAAGGCGAGCTGCTCACCTTCTTCCTCAAGGGCCGGGAGAAGCAGGGCTCCTTCGTCAACGGCTCCTCCGTCACCCTGCCCCACCAGGTGGTGGACAGCTCGTGAGGGCCCAGGCGTCCTGCGCCTGCTAGGGACCACAGCCACCGGCTCCGCGGCGCGGAGGGGAGCCGGCTCCGAGCGCCTGCCGCTCGCCCGACGTCCGGACGGGAAACCCGCCTCCAGGAGCCAACCTGCCCCCTCCCTCCYTTCCGACCGCCTCCCGCCAGGGTCCCCGGGAATTTGGGGGGAGGTGGGGAGATTCGCTCGATTTCCTCTCCGCCGGGGCTGGGCGGGCGGGAGGGGTGCGCGGCGCTGGGCGCGAGGCGGTGCAAGCTCGGGGCCGGACGGGAAGCCGCCGCGTCCGTGCCGCGCGCCGGCAGCGGCAGCGCTCGGGGTCGCTGTTAGCTCATCCAAAGTCCATCCTCAGGAGCGCAGGGAGCAGGCGAGCGCGTCGCCTGGGGCTTGGAGAGGAAACGGGAAAACAATAGTGCATTTCAGATAGCTATATAAAAAAATATATATATATATATTATATATATGAAAGAGCAAATCGATATTTATATTTTTAACCGTGACCGTTCACGCCCCGCGGCGGGGGCTCTCTCAGCCTGATGCTGCCCTGCACTTCGCTGTTGCTTAATGGAAGAGAGGACCGGGGACCKGCCGAGGAGGAGGAGGAGGAGGAGGAGGRGGACTGTTGTTCAGCCCGCGTTGTCAGGGTCGGAGGGAGTGTAATTACGCTACTAGTTTCTTGAATAGAAGTGGTTGAATTTCAAAGCCTGATTCTGTGTCTGCTGTGTTGCGGGCGGTGGCTACGGTGGAAAGCGCTTGGGCACCGTCTGGAGGGGCCTCGGGTTTGGAGGGGCCTCGGGTTTGGAGGGGCCTCGGGTTTGGAGGGGTCCGTAACGGGGAGGGCGGCTCTAGAGCCCGCCGTCCCACCAGCGCCGTTCGCGCCTCTCCTTTGGCGCAGCTCGGCCAGCGCAGGCATTGGGGCTGCATCCTGCTCCCCCCTGCCCCAGGCATGAATTTCCCTCCTTCCCCCMAAAAATCATAGAGAAGGAAAGAAAATCCGCGTTCGCTGCCCCTGCCGCTCCGTCCTCGCAGCCTCAGCACCCGGTTGATGGCGGGAAGCGCGTCCAAGCGCTGGGCGCCGTATCGGGAGCRGGCACGGAGCAGGGCGGGGGAGAGACCCGGGGCCGAGCCGCCGGGCGCGGACCGCTGCGGGCCTCCGCGCCCTGGACTCTAGGCCTGCAACCTGGGGCGAGCCCGGCTTTGCCACTGGTTTCCCTCGCAGGCCAAGCAGGGTCCAGGCCTCTTCCTCTGGGCAAGGTAARGAAAGATACCTTAACAGCAAGGGGTGCAGGACTGGGGCAGCAGGTTACACGCCGCACTGACGCGAAGAATCAAACAAGACTGGCATAAAAATGAGACAAAAGAAGAAACCGTTGTCTAAACTACACATTAAAAGGTTAAAAGAAATCAATAAAAGGAGATTTTTAAGTACTACAGTTTCTGCAACGCAGTATTTTTATTTGCGACTTCAAAAGCTCAAAGGAGATTTGAGTACTAGTTTCCATAACAGCGTTTTTATTAACAAGCTAAAAAAAAGTCCTGTTACAAAACCACAATTTTTTAAAGATTCTAATCCAAATTTGGAGCAAAAGTGAYGCCAAGACATCAGGAAAGCAGGCCTGTGCCCAAAGGGGAGGGCAACCGCACGTCCGAAGGCACTGCGAGAGTTCAGCGTTAACGCTTTGGGGGGTTTAACACTGGTGGTGCAGCCTGCACACGGGCACGGGGTGCTGCTGGCAACCACCAAACCTCACCGCTGTCCAAACCCGATGCAGTGGCCTAGCAAAATGATCCCTGTTGTCCCCTAATCCCAGGGTTTCACCTGACGTCTTTTCCTGGCCCTTGTAAGCAGGGGACAGATAACCCATCTGGCTCCCCGCTTGTCAAGGTCTGCTGTCTGGGTTAGTGCGCAGTGGTGATCTACAGGCCTGCTGCCCCAAAAGCACCAAGAGAGCAAAGTTTTAATATAATTTCTCATTCCAACGGCGAGCCACTTCCCGTGGCTACGGAGTCCTGTGGAACCACGGCACCATCTCAGAGAAACACTGCGCGCAGCTCCCAAACTACAAGGAACAGGCATGGCTCTGAGGAAAGTTTATCTGGAATAGACACCTGAAAGCCTTAAGGAAATATCACTCTCAAGACTCAAACTGGGTCAACTGCTGCTCAGCAGGTTCCCAGCCACAGTGCTGCAGTTCACAGAAAACATTCGCACTTCGAGACCACTCCGCGCGGGCTGGGAAGATCAGGAAATACACGGTACTGGGGAGGGCCGGACTCGCTTATGGTGCTTGATCCAGGCTTTCTTCAGGGCTGCTGAATGAGTCAAAGGCTTTGTGCAGAGCCACACGGCGAAACACGTCCGAGTGAGCTGCTGTCCTCCCTGCTAGAGACGCGGGAGCATCCGCTGGTAGAGAGAAGCCAACACATCAGTGGGGAAGGGAACACGTAACTAGTGTAGAATAACTGTTTGCTTCTAATTCTTCCTTTGTCCCTTAGGAGATTTTCCACTCTCCTTTTTGCCATCAATTTTTTCTTTCCTCATAACCCTTCTYTCTCCTTCCTAACGCTGTGTCCAACATCATCCCCGAGGGAGCTGAACGGCTGCAGAGAGCACAAGTGCTTCAGAAACACCCACAGCTGAAGGGCTGTTTGCGAGAGGACAAAAACGTGGGGATGCCYTAGCCCTCTAGCTGCTTTCCCAGCTCGGAAGACGCAAGCTGGGGAGYGAAGGCAGAGCTTCCCCTACGAAGGGCAGCCTACCGCAGGGCAAGAAGAACGGGAACTGTCTATACAGCGCACAGTTTCCCCTCCAACAGTGACCAGAGGAGCACCACAGGTGCCTCGAACCAGAGACCAGCCTGAGCTGCTCCTCTTGGAGCTCCACCTAGCTGCACCTTGGTTGGGCGCTTCACGGCCCAGCCAGCTCGCCCGGGCGGAGCGGGATGYCGGGCCGCTGGAGCAAGCCCACAGCTCTCCACTGCCACCGGCAGAGAAACAGGCGAGTGATTCCTCAACCCAATCCGATGTCCAGAGTTAACCAGTCATAAAAAGCACAGATCCAGCATTAATCTGTGACACACTGTTAGGGCTGCACCTGACATCCAGCATYGCAGGCAGTCTCTGCCGTATCAGCGTCACGGAAACGGAAGAGGGGGGAGGAGGTGGTACTGAGAAAGCGTTTCAGGCAGAAATCACTGTTGTCAGTATTTCAGAGTATCCCTGCCTCTTCCACAGGGGTCACAAACCTCGCTTCTGCCTCTCTCCACKCTGCTGTACCGCACACACATGCCAGCATGCCTAACGGCACAGCAGAGGCGATTAGGGTGTAGCTGCACAGCACAAGGCATCCAACACCAGGGCTCCGCCTGCACCTGCGGAGCGCTCGCTAATCGTTTCTCTAATTGCACTGAGAAAGAAATTCCTGGTGCTAAAGGAATTCAATCTTATCCCCCTACAACTCCTSTGTCACCCCACCCCAGAGACCGCAGGGCCGAACGCCAGCCCTTCGAAGATCAGAGACAGACGCCAGCGCCGTCCACTTACGCGTGCACGAAATAACGGCTTCGGTGGGGAGGCTGCGACAGAGATCTCCATAGAGCAGCTTCGCGCGGAACGGAAAGGCCTGTTTGTCTCCTGACGTGTTGTATTTAAAGACCAACACGTTACACAAGGAGTTCCTCTGCAAGGTTCCTTCTAGGCGGTCTGAAAAGCGTTCCTGGAGGGACAAGGACAACCTCTGCAACAGCGAGCCATAGAGGGAGCCCCTCAGCATGGAGCTGGGCGCTGGCCAAGAGCAGCGTCCCCACGCTGTACTTTGAGTGAGCCGTGGGTGAGGAGGGCCTAAGGGTGTACACGAAATCCTAGCACGTTCCCCATTTCGCAAGCGCAGGTTTCCCCAGCACTTCTGAGGCGGACGCACTCACGTGGCTTTAAGATTTCGATGAAATCTCTTTCCGTTCTCCCTACCCTTCCGCTCACAYGTACACAAACAGGACTGTGAGGGTAGCAAACCCTTCCCTCAGAGAGCTTAACGCGAATGTTAGCACTCAGAGCATCCTGACAGGGAACGTGGCAAAAGCTAAGGGACTTACTCCAGTGTAACTTACAGTTTTGTTAAAACTGAGTTTGAGAACACAGGAACACGTGAACTGTGCTTATGACACTTCACTTTGCTGCTACACGGGTTTGGAGGTACAGCCTCGTTTAGCTGGGAGATGGGAGGGGAAGATGCTCGCTCTGCACTTTTAGGTCATCTCAAAAAGTCTCTTGGTACGCAAAAGGGAAAAGGACAGCTGAACATCACGCTGGGCCACTGGTACCTGTAACTGGTCAGCCTGGTACCTCCTCCCAACGTAGGCGTTCAGGTGGTCGGACAGCACAGACAGGAAGCGCTTGATGTCTGTCTGCAAGTACTTCTTGGCTAGCTGCTCCAAGGGGATAAAGACGGGGACAGAGTGGCGGCGAATCTGCACCTCCAGCTTGGTGACGAGGTCCARGTAGTAGGAATCCAGGTAGGTGCCCTCGTAAGCAGTGCTGATGCAGAAACACACGCCGTGCTTGGTCAGCTTCCCACTGATCCCTTGGGTCCAGAGAGAGGGTTTACTTAGCAGCATTATAGCTCGTTGCCACAAGGAAGCTTCGCGGGGGCAATAGGGACTGCAAAGGAGCTGTATCCCCATACACRAAATATGTTACACCAGCTCAGAGAGGTCTCTAAGAGGATTAAAGACTTGGAAGAGTTTAGGTACACCAAGCACAGCAACCTTTTGATAACGGACTCCTAAGAAATGCAAATATTATTGAYTGGTAGCTTAAGTTCCCAATGACTGAGTTATTCTGCCACCTCCAAATGCGTTCCGGCTCTAGCGTGGAGAAGAGGCTGCTCTGGTGTCCCAAGCAGCCCTGGGTGGAGGAAGGCAGCATTTCACTGCTGAGGAAAGGATCGGGTACGCTCCTGAGCTCAACCCACCTGCATCACGGCAGGACTTGCTTCCCTCACACTCTAAACTAAAAATAAAAAAAAATAAAATAATGGAAACTAAAAATAAAAAGCAGGTGCAGGAACACATGAGAAGAGTATGCTGGCTTTGCAAGCTTGCCTGGAAAAGCCAGACCCATGGGGTATTTAACTGCCTAACTCCCAAAGAGCTAATGAGGACTAAAGTAGTTGCACACTGTCCAGAATCTAGATCATAGTCTGAACGATGCAGTTCAGCAAACAACAGGCTCTGCAACACCCCAGAGGCCTTTTGTGTGGGACAGGGTACTGCAACGTGATTGCTGTTCCAGCAGCTTCAGACCTGAAAGGCTTAAAGCACAATAGAAGCATATTAACAGGGAAATTACACTTCGCATCAAGGTCATCCTCCAAAACCCAGCACCCCGAAAATGCAGCCATCAGCTGACCACAAACAGGTCTTGGGATGTTACCTGTGAGGTAGAAGACTTGCAGCATGGCCTGAACATTTTTAATCTTCCACTCCAGAACGGCCCGGTCACTGGGCCGGGCTGCGTCTGAGACGCCGCTCGTCACGACCCCTTCTTTCTCGAGGAGCTAGAAAAGCCGGAAGATGAGAACCACAGCTCAGAGTTACTGACATAAAACGCGTCCCTGTCAGGGACCACGGTCAGGCTACAGGGAGGTAACTTGGCTCTGAGATAAACACGAGAGCATTTCAAGAAGAAGAGGGGGAAAAGAGAGCTTGGAAACGGCCACACAACCTGTAAGCAAGGGGACCCAGCAGGACTGCACTGTACTGGAAACAGTGGGCACCAGGACTATATGTTACTTAAAAAGGGAAAATAAAAAATAGCAGCTGGCTGTACTCTGTAAATAAGCTCAGCAAACCCGCCTTAGGAGCGCGGGAGCGTGCCGGAGCCCTTTGCTGGGCCTCTGCAGCGAGCCCGCTCTCACCCTCTGCTGCTGCAGGTCCACTTTAGCCCGCAGCTCATCCCTCCGAAGCCTCAGCTCCCGCACTCTGGCTTTCAGCCTGGCCAGTTTCTCCTCTTGCTGCTCAGTTTCCTCCTGCTTTAGGGCTGCCTCATGAGCCTGGGCCTCCAGCATTTCCAGATGAGATAACACCCCTGCAAGGAAGAACACGACACGCTCAAAAATCCAGGCTGTGCCTACTAGCTGTTCACACTGTGATATCYAAAACAAAGCAGGCCCAGTAGAGATACACAAAGCAGCTCTCCAGTGGGGCAGAGGAAAGGCAAACTTCTGCTAAAAAGGCTTTTGGGCATTTAAACAACAAGACCAGGCGCTAGCAGACGTTAAAATAAACACCCCATGCAGCTAGCTAACTTCCTGAAGGACAGACTAAGGCAGCGAATGCACCAGTCTTGATCCCCAGAGACCCAGAACTCCCAATTTTGTTTGCTAACCTGAGACACAGAGCAGTCAGGCTACGTGTCACCCCAAGCTGGCCATGAGTGAACCAACGCAAGCCAGGAGGTCGCTTCCGGTCCCACRTGTTTTACAGGGACATCCTGCAGGGGAGCACAGCTTGCCCCCTGCGCTCTAGGCACCCCTCTGCGTTAAAGGGCAGCTCACCATCCTGCGAATATGCTCTCCCTTCTTCTACTTTCCTTCGCCGCTCTCGAGCGAGTGGAAGCACAGACATTGGGCAAGGCAAGCCCTGCTCTGCCGGGCGCTGTCCCAGGACGCAGCGGCGTGGGGGCCGCAAGAGCTCTGCTCCGCAGGACCTCTCTTTGCCTCGCACTCTTGGGATGGGGCTCCAAAACGCTCAGCGGACAGGCCTGGCTCCCAGGCAGGTGCCACGCAGAGATGGACCTGTGGGACAGCAGCTGAAACGGCACATCGTAAACCACCATTTTTTTTTTTTTTTTTTTTTTACAAATTGCCCCTTTTGCACCACCCCTACAAGGAAACCTCCCCCTGAGGGGCTGAGTAGGATTGCCAGCCCCAGGGGAGCTGCCGGCAGGGCACACACAGACATCGGAGCCCCAGAGAGCCCAGGGGGCTCGGTACAGTGACCCTCTGGGAGCTTGACTGGGCCCTTCCCA